>NC_062278.1:149097644-149400674 GCF_902655055.1 Lutra lutra
GACTACTAAGCTCATGTGACTGGCTGCTGGGTGGCTATCATGGCCCCAAATGGTTCCTTTCTCCCTGTGTTCATGCCCTTTGCCAGAGGACTTCACAGCAAGTCTACCTATGAGATAAAGTCGGTTTCTCTACTTCTTGGATCTTTGCTCATTGACACCACTTGCTTCACTGAGGAAATGAGGTAGAAATGACGATGTGCCAGCTCTGAGCCCAGACTCAAGAGGATCAGTGGGTGTCCATATTGTTTTTCCCATGGACCCCCACCATGACTACACACCTGGACCAGCCTGCTGGAGGATGAGAGACAAGCAGAGGGAACTCACTGGATTCATCCCTATCGGGGCCACTTCCACCTCAGCCATTGGGCAGCTGACACCAGATACATAATGGAGCCCCACCAAGAGAGGCAGAACTGTCCTGGCTATCCCAAGACTTGTAAGCAATGATATCTAGCTCTAGTTGGACACCACTGGGCTTTGGGGTAATTTGTTAGAGACCACAGTTAACTGCTACTTATTTTAACAAATTGGGAAACTGAGGCACAGAGGAGTTAATTAACTTACCCAGGGTCACTCAGCTAATTAGTAGGGGAGACAAGAACTGAATGCAGGCAGCTTAGCTCAAAGCCGATGTACTTACCCACAATCAGACCTCCTACAGTGAGGAGAAAAAGGACATAGAGGATTGTGGCAACATGCAATGTGGGGGGTGGGGGGCGTGTGTGTGATGTTCACTATTTCAGAATAGCTCCCTTTCCTCTTGAAAACCTTTGTGTTAGTCATTCAAAGCAATCGGTTTTTATAAGGAAATGTGAGTCTACTGACAGAGTTAAACGATCATCTAAGTTTTAATAAATAAGGCACTCAAAGAAGAGATTCTCAGAAAGAGGTAGCAGTTTCAAATTGAATGTTCTCTTTTTTCAAAGAAAAATGTTATAGACTATAAATTTTTAAATAAAGATGATGTACAAAATTGAGTGGTCAGGGGTTACAACATCAAACTCATCAGAATTTCCTTTGGAATGAAATATGACGTTATACTTAGGCATATTAGTCATACACGGATAGGATAAAAGCATATCAGAAGACCCAAACAAACAAACCCCCTTAAATAATACATTCTCATAAAATCTGTATCTGATATCAAAAATAATTTTTTACCTCTGCTGATGTGAAAAGGATTAATCTTGGCAACCCAGACAGCCCCTTTTCCTTAATCTCAGGACAATATTTGTATCTAGCTAAATTCATTGCATACATATTGGACACTGAACCACCTGCAAAAAACAAAATTGAAATGGCATATTTATAGCATGAAAGTATAGCTCCCTAAGTGCCAACCACAGGGGAAGATGTGAATGGCTATGGCTGCTCTAGCTTAATGACAGATCCCCGGAAATCATCTGAGCCCCATGCCCGACCCATGACTCTTACCCACTTCCTAACCCCCAATTACAGCAATTTCCAATCTCAGCAAAGACCGAAGTTTTAGTCTCTTCTCTCATTCCAGAGTTTTTTCAAACTAAATGTTTCCCTCTACTTACGAGGGCCAGTTCCCAAGTCTTCATAGTTAACGATATTCTGTCTGTCACCTGACCAAGAAAATGGCAATACATGCTCATCCCTGGTCCCAAGAAAGGACTGTAGGATGCACTACATGATTCAGAAAACTTCTCGAGTAAAATTGATTGATAAACATATAGCCCTTCCAAATTCCCAGCAGCAGAGAATTTCATTTGTAAGCTATAAATCCCAAATTGTATGCATCTCCTTGGTTTAACATTTACATCAGTTGCTTGGCATTTATGCAAAATGTTGCCACTCCAGAGAAAGGAACGAGCTAGATTCTCAAGTAGCATTATTCCTACCCAACTTTTTGGAATGTGTAATTCTTCAAGGAGCTGTTCCTCATATAACACACGAATAAACGTTTGAGTGTTTGCAGTGGAAGGGAGATGGCAATAACTAGCTGTACTTACCTGGGTTAAATATTCCATCCCCTTCTTTCCAGCCAATAAATTCAATCATTTTCTTCAGAACCGCTTCTTCCACTAACAGAAACACTGGGGACACCTCATACGTATAACTAGATAGATATAAAAAACACTTCACTTCTATGACTAGAGTCAAACCATCCCTTTGGTGTCCCAAGAAAAATGCACATAGAGTTTTTTCAACCAAGTGGCTATGGAAGTGTAGGTAGAGTCTTTGGAAATTTATCCAGTTGGAAATAGAGAAACATAGTCTGTGATCGTGCTAGTCATGGTTTGATAGATGCCAATATCTGGGGGCCTTCGGGATACACAAGGCTACTTCAGCAGTCATAATTTACAGGAACAATTTGGGTCCACTGGGAGCCATAAAGACAGAACATCTAGATTTTTCGTATTAGCCATAAACCACGGCCATTTCATTCTTTGGATGCTGCTTTGGATACTGGTTAAAGAAGAACCATTGCCAGGTGCCTGGGTGGCTCAACCAGTTGAGCATCTGCCTTTGGCTTGGGTCATGATCTCGGGGTCTTGGGATCAAGCCCCACATTGAGCTCCTTGCTCAGTGGGGAGTCTGCTTCTCCCTTTCCTTCTGTACCCCCACCCCCGCTTGTGTGAGTGCACTCTCTCTCTCTCTCTCATTCTCTCAAATAAATAAATACATTCTTAGAAAAAAAGAAGGAAAACCATTGTCATGGTAACCAGGTTTTATTAGGTTCCTATCACGTGTACCCTAAGTCAGTTCTAGCTATTCTCCAGGGAAACTACTTATCCTGAACTAGGGTTTTCTCCACTATATTCCTGTGCTGGCACAAATGGGAAGTGCTCTGTGGGGCCTCTCTTATTATGCGATGATTTTATTGCAAAGCACTGCCCAAATCCCCTGTCATTGAAGGTTTTGTTGCTCCAGGCTGGACTAAGTTAGCCCCTTGGGGAAGGCTTCCGTGGCAGGGAGCTACCTTTCCCAAGGTCACAACCAGGTATAAAGGCCTGGCCATATGGGCCCAACTCCAGACCACTCTGAAGGGCCATTATAGCTCTAAAAATCTCCACTAAGTCAGCCATTTGAGCCGGCAGAACAGCTTGGCTTCTGGTTCTGCCCACTCCTGCTGCCTTTCTCATCACCCATGTGGATCCCAAGGGCGTTCCTTAATAAACACCCTGCTCACTAAACTCATCTAGAGCAGCTTCCCAGGGAACCCCACCTGGGAGGGTTACCATGCCTTGTTTCATAATATTTGAGTCTCTTTTTTCTGTAGATAACTCGAGGGTGACTAAATTACCTATAATCTCCTCTAACAATTAAGCCATTGCATTAAAGTGTATCTGAATAAATACATATTCCAAATATGTAAGCCAAGCAGACACACTTAGCTTTGCAGTCACAGAATTGAATGCGAATATTTTAACACCTTCAAGGGAAAACTTTGGACATGAGGCAAAACAAAAACAAAAACACAAGATGAAATGAAACAAAGAAATGGAACACCTACTATGTGTCACCTCCCTACCTCCCTACATGCCAAGCTCTCTATAGACAGCATGTCATTTTGCAAACACTCCAGGTTCTATTTTCAACCATGCAAGGAAGCCAGTTCACACATTTCAAAAGTGTGGGGGGAAAGTCTATGTGTTTGTGTGCACCTGCAAATATAAGTGAAATAATTGTTCACTTAAAAAAAATTAATATATAGCCTGCCTACAAAATCTGGCTCAACAGTAAACCTGGCGAGAGGCATGGAGGTGGAGGAGAGGACAATATGGGATGCTCTCATAGCTTGCTCACATTTTCAGTGGATTGTTCAGCTTAGCAACAATTTAATACTTTGCAATCCGCTCTATGTTTCAGCTAAAAGAACCCAGACGAGAAGTTAGATATCACAGGACATAGAATGAAAGGTTTAGAGAGTTGGGTAATTTTACTGTGTCTTCTGGCCCACCTACCACTTAACACTTCTACTCACTGTAAACTGGTATCATCTCTCATCACCCCACCGAGATTTCTCTAACTGAAGTCACCAGTGACATCGTGTTGCCAACTCAAGGGACAATTTTTAGTCTCTGTCTTAGTTAAATACTGAACAAGCTTATGATTCTAGACATACTTTCCTCTAGGGTTTCCATGACTTCCTGGTTGATTTTCTCCTTCTTCTCTGTCTCTCCACTGTCGGCTGGTCTTCCTTCCTCCTAACTATGAGATATTATTAGATGTCCTCAAGCCCCAGTCCTATGCTTCTGTCCTCACTCTACAGTCTGTCCTGCAGACACCACTTCTCCATCTTCTGGATTGTTTTTGTTCAAAGTGTCTTCAGCCTGCTCATCAAAACCAATTGTTTGGCTTTGAAAATATATCAGTGCTTGGGAGACCACCACAGAAATTCAGATTAATTTAACTGGTCTGAGTTGGGACCCAGGCCTCAATATATTTTTTGGAAATGTCCCAGGTTGATTCTGATGAACAGGAGGAGTTGAGCATCACTGACTTAAGGAATCCCATCTGTGCCCACCTTTTCAATTACCATCATTCCCCAGTAACTCCTTATTGACACCTTTTAAAGAGATATTAGAATTCCAGGACTGTATATCTCTCAGCTTGGCTGATAAAAACTCTTAAATAGCTCAGAGTCACTGTAAACTCAAATTTTTGCAACTGAAAATTAAATTCTTCTCTTGCCTTTTTCATCATATCCCTGAAAACTGATCCCCTCTTCTGATGCTTTTTATATCAATGAATGACATGACCAGCAACCCAGCTACAGAAGCCAGAAACCCCAGCATCATTGTTTAGACCTCCTTCTTGTCTTCATTCCCAAGGTCCAATATATTACCCAGACCTTTCTGTTTTATCCTCTAACCAGCCCTCCTGATCAGTCCCCTCCAATCCACTCTCCATATGTCTAGTGATCTTTTCAATAAACAAATGGCATATAATGATTTAGAAACCTTTAAAAGCTTTCTTTTGTACTTAGAATAACTCATAAACATGGCCCACTGGGTCTTGCATATCTGGTCCCTCTCCATTTCTCCAATCATATCCTCCGTTATGCTCCCCATAGGTTTCTACAACCTCACTGACCTTTCAGTTCATAAAGTACATCATGCTCTCTCCTGCCACAAAACCTTTGTGCATGCTGTTTCCTCTGTTTGAAACTCTTCTCTCCTCTTTTCACCTAGTTAACTCTTATTCTTCAGCTCTTCGTTTCACTTCCTCAGAGAAGACTTTCTTGAGCTCCCAACTTGGAAAAATTGTCCCATTTATATTTATAGCAGCATGCACCTCTTCATATGTGAATTAAAATTTTACATTAATTTGTGAGGATAATTTTTTCATGAATTTGCATGGAGCATCTCTATCTCACTAGACTTTTTGCTTCATGAAGGCCAAGTCAAGTTTTGCTTCTATTCAAAGTATCTCTCTGGCACTTAGCAGAGACATGGCTTTTCATGCAGGAATGAATGACAAGTTGCTTAATCAATTTTTTCATCTAGTAAGTGGAGATAACCATGCCTGCATGAAACATCTCACAGTACTTCTATCAAATCAAACAGCTCTTTAAAATATTGCTAAGTGTCATTCCATTATTTATGATGACACTATACCAATGAAACCATGAAACAGAAGTTCATGAAATAAAACTTTGTCTACTTAAAAAACATCTCTAATGCATGCTCTATGTAAGAGTCCAGTAATATGGTACTTACACACTTGGGTTTAATGCTTCTGTCATAAATCGGGCCACCAAGGAGTAGTAATCAAGTCCAGCATACAACTGGTTGAAAAATCTTGGATGGTCTGTAAATTTAAGCAGAGCATTCATCTACAAAGCAATAAAAACGAAAAAGACTCTCCATATAACAGTAACATAAATCAATCTTTCAGACAAGAAATCCAGCCAGATACAAAAGAGTATATACTGCATGAATCCACTTATAGGACATTCAATATAAGGCAAAACTGATCTATGGAGACTGAGGTTAGAATTCTGGGTACCTTTGGGAAGGCGATATTGACTAGGAAGGGACTCGAAGAAGGCTCTGGAGTGCTGGGAAGGGTCTACATCTTGATCTGGGTGATGGTTACTCATACACAGTTATGGGCAAATTCACAGAGCACTTGAGATCCGTCCACTTTACTTACTGACTGTAAATTACGCCTCAGTTTTTAAAAGAATTCAAAATCTAATCAGGTACAAAGGGACCAAATGTTGAAAACCCACCTCATAACTCTCTCTACTAAACAATCATGCTTCTCAGCAACACTTGGGCACCATCTTAGGATCTCTGGTTTATTTGTTCCCTTTTTTCACCCCACGCCCCAGATCCAAACCAGAACCCTTGAGAAATGGATTACTATCCATTGAACTATCTGTCCAAGTATCAAAGCCTGCTACCTTTATCTTCAGAAGATATGGATCTTAACTTCCCTATCTTTAAACATATTTCACTCACCAACAGGGTTCACTTCAGGCTAACGGCAGTGAGTGGCCTTTTCATTTTTCAGATTGGACCATTTTTCATAGTGCAACTGGCATTATGTAGATGGAAGTAAGATGTGACTCATCATAGGGCTTACATAAACTTTCTAATTCAACTTACTTCAAAGGCAGTAGCCTTTAAGACTCAACTTCAGTTCCAACTTTCTATTTTTTTTCCCCTCCTATAAAAGGTCTCATAAAGGTTCTTAGCTTTCCACAGTGTGAATATTCACACCAAACACCAGGCTAACTGACTTGACATTCTCAATCATAGGAAGCCCAGCATGACAAAGAACAAGGAGGCAGGAGGTCTGTTTCTAAATTTGAGTATTTGGGAACCTTTTTATTTAGTGACTTCTCATTACAGCTCACAGCATTTGGTTTTAGGGTATTTTTCTCTTTAAGCTAGGAGTTTAATAAAAAACAAAAGCTCAAGAAAATGTTCTTTTAAATAAAATACGGAAAACTTCCTCTAATCTGGCAAAGGAAACCAGACATTGCTACAAGTAATTTTAATAAGATTTTTTTTTTTAGTTCCATGTTAATTTATGATTGATTTCCATGGTAACATTATGGAAAATATCCAGTAAACTGAAAAGTCTCCTGCATTAAATGTCATTCTACATTTCTGACATGCACTATAATAATAAGATATGTATCTCTGCTTTTGAAATGCTAACTGGGTTTTTGATACATACACCAGACTTTCCCAAGGGAATATAAACCAATTATTTTTAGCCAGGATTTTATTATCTTCTTTCCACTAAATTTAGTTTAGTGTCAGTATTCACAAAGCATAATGCCTGCATGGTCTTAAGCACCAGATTACCTTCACAGCACACTGCGAAATGCATATTTTGGAAAGTTACTTCCTTACTTCTGGAACTTGTTCCCTGGGTGTGTGGGATATTAACAGTTGGACTAGTACATCAGCACAAGACCAATACCATACTACTGGTTTGACAAAATATCATAGCAGTTAAGCATTATGGCAAAGCTATCACAGCAGAAACTTACCATGTATTCATTTTTTTACGCTTTCTTAAAGATTTTTATTTTTGATCCTGTTAGATTTGATAAAATAATTTAACAATTACCAACTGCCAAGACTTCATTAGTATCTTCCCAATATACTCCTGTTTATAGTAAAGACAACCTCCTAAGCAATTTTTTTTTTTTTGCATATTGTGGACCATGAAGATTTAAAATCCCTTTACAAGTTCTATCATCAAACTATGCTTTGCCAGTTTAGACCAACGTAAGAAATAATAAGTAGAGTCATCATGTATGGTCTTGATTATAAATGGAGGATGGGGATTGCCAAGAAGCAGATCATATTTCTATACGAGCACTAACACTAATGGTTTTTCTACCCATTTATCTTTGGCCTTGACAAAAAAAAAAAAAAAAAAAAAAAACTGTATTACGAATTAAGTGGCCCATTGTAAAAATAACAGAACCACTATTTTTTGATCCATCTTTCTTATTGCATAAACATTGTCATACTCAGCTTTACTATCAGGTAAATACATGCTTAAGAAAATATAAGAACTTGTTAGGGATACGGATCAAGGAAGGAAATGAAAGTCTTACTTGTTTTGACGCTGTAGCGTATGACATCCTGGCAGAGCTCCAACAGCCTGTGGTGTGGCTCTCCCGTGTCTCTCATCTCCAAATCAAGAAGTTGTTTCAGCTGCTCGGGGGGCCGCCACTCACAAACCTAGACATTCAGCAATGGCAGTTAATTGAGCTCCTACTGGAGTCAGGTATCGAGAGGGTGTTAGCATCATGGGCCCTACCCTCACAAAGCTTCCAGACAAGTGGGATTCCAGACAAGTGGGACTGAGATTTAAATGTACAACCTTAGTCCAGGATGAAAAGATGGGATGGTGACCCAGGTGTTACTGGAACAAATGAGGGGCCCTACTTTCAAATGGAAGGTCAAAGATTCTCTGGAGGAAATGATTTCTAACCAAGCAAAGATTAGGGGATGGGGAAGGCAAGAGGGCACTCTAGGTAGAAGGAACCAGGGTCTTAAAGGCTAAAATATAAGGGCACATCTGAAGAATGAAGTTAGTTTAGTGTGGCCAGAATATGAGGTTGGAGGAAGGAGAGGCAAGAAGGGAAGCTGGAATCCCATAATAACTTCCTCACTAGTCTCTCTGTTTGTACCCTTACACTTGACCCATACATTCTATCAGCCTGGCAGCCAGAAACCGAAATGATCCTCTTAAACCCAAGCCATGGCCATTCCTTTGCTAAAATATCTCAGTGGCTCACTTCCTTCAAAGTAAAGCCAAGTCCTCACAATGACTTCAAATGATCCTGTATAATGTGCTTCCCTTCACTGTGTTTCTTCTCAAGTCTAGCTCTGCTTTCCTCCTGGCTGACATTTCCCCACCACCTGGACCTCTTTGCTGTTCCTTAAACATGCCAGGCACTCTCCACCCTGAGAGTCTTCATACTGGCTGTGCTCTCTGCCAGGGTATTCCTGCCCCACACGTCCGCATGGCTAACCTCCTCAGTTCTTTCAAAGCTTTGCTCAAAAGTCCCTTTCTCAATGACAACAATCCTGATTCCTTTATTTAAAATCACAAGGTTCACCTTACCCCAGCCTTATCAGCCCCTTAACATTTCCTGCTCTTCTTTTTCCCATTGTACTTCTCATCTTTAAACATACCATGTAATTCATTTATTTTGTCCCACATAGTCTCCATGAAAGCAGAGATGTCCATCTGTTTGCTCACTGCTCCCAAGTAACTAACACAGTACCTACCACACAAAGAGAGCTCTACAGCCTTGTGGTGAATGAAAGGATGAATGAATGAATGAAATGAGACTCCAGATCATGACAGATTTTCTGTGGCATGTTACAGAGTTTGAACTTGGCTCTAGGGCAGCCATTAAAATGTTTTGGACCGGGGAATGATACGAACATATTTGTGTTTTGGCCAATAGCTTTAGTTGCTATGTGGAGATTCCAAGTAAAATCAGAAAGAAGACGTGGCTGTAACAAACCAGGCAAGAGAAGGTGGTTTCTGAATGAAGTAGATACTACTGGAATGAAGTATTTCCAGAGATATTTAAAATGCAGAAACAACAGAACTCAGAAATCAGTTACACAGCAAGGGTGAGGGAGAGGGATGAGCCAGGGACAACTCTGAGGTCTGTTATGTTCATGGGTTGATGGTGGTGATGAGCAAAAGAATCTGCTTTGGGATGGGGTCAGGATGATGAGTTTGGGGCATATGTAGCCTGAGGCCTCTCAGCACATCCAAAAGGGGTGCAAGAGTTGGTCTGAAGCTCTTGTGAAAGGCCAAGAACAGAGTTCCATACATCCACCATGATAATACACCATGGGGGACATACTCAGAGAGAATCTAAGGAAAGGCATGGGATCTCCCCTGGGCACCACCATCCCTTAAAGTGGAGGACAAGCCAGAGAATCAGGGAAAATCTGAGAAGAGTTCAGGGCTCCTAAAACAAAGAAAACAGAATGCTTTAAGGAAAAGATGGTCATCACCATCAAATCCTGTTGAGAAGCCCAATTTGATAAAGACTGAGAAGTGCTCATGGGATTTATCAACAAGGAGGTGTTCTTGGCAAGAGCCATTTGACAGAGAGGTGGGAGTGGAGGCCAGATTGCCATGAAGTGAGGGTGTGGGAGGTGAGGAAAGAGAGGGAGGGAGGGAGCATAGACAATCTTTAAAAAGTTTGGCTGTGGAGGGGAGGAGAGAGACAGGGGAGTAGCCAGGAAGTCAGGAGACTAGGAGGTGGGAGGCTGGGGAAAGCATGAAAAAATACTGAGTTGTACAAGGGGCATGGAATTAAACTCTGATGTGAGAACCATAATAGGCAGGGGTAATTCAAAAGTGACTGAGACAATCCAAAGGAATGACTACTCATAGAAACACATCTCAGAGATACTGCAGGTTTAGTTCAGAATGGGAATATTGAAATAAAGTGGGTCAAACAAAGATTTGGGTTTCCCAGGGCATATAAAAGTTATGTTTACACTGGACCAGCTAGTCTATTAGGTGTGCAATAACATGATCTAAAAAATGTACATACCTGAATTTAAAAAAAAATAGTTGTTGGGGGAGGTCATCAAGAAGAGGTGACCATCAGATGACCCATGAGCTGATCTTGGCCCTTGGAGGCACCTCACCCCTCCCCAGTCCTTGGAATGTGGGTTCTGCTTGTGTCTCCTGTTCCCAGAGGCTGCTCCAAGGACACAGCCTTGAGACAATGATGTGGTGTTGAGAACAGTTGCATAGTATATCGGATTAAACACAGTTAAGGCCCCTATATGTCTGTATGTCTATCTATCTATCAAACCTTTTAAGGTTTGGAGGGCAGGTGTGGGGATCCACTCATTTTGCTGCTGCCCAAGATACGTTTCCTACGTAAGTTCCCTTTGCATATTAAAACTGCCACATGTCAACCTGGAGTGGTCTGTATATTTCTTTGGTCTCTCCCTGCTCTCTCCAGGAGCCAGTTTCAGATTTCACCCAGGAAACTCCTGAGGAGATTAGGAGCCCATGTTATTTTAATGCTAAAAAATGCAAACTATCATCTGAGCCTTCAATGAGTCATAATCTTTTTGCTGGTGGAGGGTCTTGCCTCCATGCTGATTGGCCATGGACTGATCAACGTGGTGGCTGCTGAAGGCTGGGGTGGCTATGGTGACATCTTAAAAAATAAAGTTTGCTGCATTCCTCAACTCTTCCTTTCATGAACAATTTCTCTGTAGCATGTGCTGCTGTTTAATAGCATTTCACCCACAGTAGGACTTCTTTCAAAATCAAAGTCAATCTTCTCAAACCCTGCTGCCTCTTTGTCAACTAAGTTTATGTACTATGCTCAATCCTTTGTGGTCATTTCAACAGTCTTCACAGCATCTGCACCAGGAGTAGTTTCCATCTCAAGAAACCACTTTCTTTGCTCATCCATCAGAAGCAACTCCTCAGCCGGTCAAGTTTGATCATGAGATTGCCGCAATTCAGCCCATCTGTAGGCTCCTCTTCTAAGTCTAGTTCTTTTGCTATTTCTACCACATCTGCAGTGACTTCTCCACCAAAGTCTTGAACCCTCAAAGTCATCCACAACAGCTGGAATCAACTTCTTCCAAACTCCTGTTCATGTTGATATTTTGACTTCTTCCCATGTATCTCAAATGTTATTTATGGCACCTAGAATGGTGAATCCTTTCCAGAAGGTTTCCAATTGACTTTGCCCAGATCCATCGGAAGAATGACTTTCTAGGGTAGCTATAACCTTATCAAATGTCTTTTTAAAATGGTAAGACCTGAGAGTCAAAATTACTCCTTGATCCATGGGCTACAGAATGGACATCACGTTAATGATTCCATTAATCTTACACATCTCTACAGAGCTCTGGGGTGACAACGTGCATTGTCAAAAGTGGCAATATTTTGAAAGGAATCTTTATTTTCCTAGCAGTAGGTCTCAACTGGGGGCTTGAAATATTCAGTAAACCTTGTTGTAAACAGATGTGCTGTCACCCAGGCTTTGTCTTTCCATTTGCAGAGCACAGACAGAATACATTTAGCATCACTCTTAAAGGCCCTTGAGTTTTCAGAAAAGCCAATGAGCACTGGCTGCAGCTTCAAGTCACCAGCTGCATTAGCCCCTAACAAGAGAGTCAGCCTGCTGAAGCTTCGAAGCCAGGCACTGGCCTCTCCTCTCTAGCTCTGAAAGGCCTAGATGGCGCCTTCTTCGGGCAGAAGGTTGTATCATCTATACTGAAACATCCGATGTTTAGTGTAGGTCTTCTGGATCACTTTCTGCAGCTTCTACATCAGCCCTTGCTGCTTCGCTCTGAACTTTTATGTTACAGGGACGGCTTCTTCCCTTAAACCTCATGAACCATCCTCTGCTAGCTTCATCCTTCTCTTCTGTGGCTTCCTCACCTCTCTCAGGTTTCCTAGACTAGAGGAGAGTGAGGGCCTTGCTCTGGATGAGGCTTTGGTTGAAGGGAGTGTTGTGGCTGGTTTGACCTTCTATCCAGACCACTAAATCTTTCTCCAGATCAACAGTAAGTTTGTTTTACTTCCCTGTCATTCATGTGTTCACTGGAGTAGCGCTTTTAATTTCCTTCAAGAACTTTTCCTTTTGTAGTCACAATGTGGCTGGCTGTCTGGGGCAAAAGGCCTAGCTGTTGGCCTGTCTCGGCTTTCCGAGTGCCTTCCTCACTAAGCTGCATCATTCCTGGCTTTTGATTTAAACTGAGAGACATGCACCTCTTCCTTTCAGATGAATACTTAGAGGTCATTACAGGGTTATTCATTGGCCTTATTTCAATCTTCTTGTGTCTCAGAATAGGGAGACCCAAGGAGGGGGCAAGAGACGGGAACTGACAACGAGTAGAATAGTCAGAACACACACAACATTATCAGTAAGCTCACTGTCCTATATGGGTGTGGTTTGTGGTCCCTCAAAACAATTACAAGAGTAACACCAGAGATCCCTGATTATAACAAACTATAAAAATACCATTATATTTTATGATATGATGTTATAATATATATAATATGTTTTATAATATGTTATAACATGTAACAAGTACAACAACGAAAAAGTTTGAAATATTGTCAGAATTATGGAAAGGTGACACAGAGATGCAAAGTAAGCAAATGTTGTTGGAAAAATGACCCCAATAGTCTTGCTGGATGCAAGGATGCCACAAACCTCCAAACTGTAGAAAACATGCTATTCACAAAGTGCAGTAAAGTGCAATGCAGTAAAATTAGGTATTCTGATTTACACAACATGATTAAATCTCAAATGCATTTAGCGGATGGAAAATTGCATGACTCAGAAGGCCCCTTGTGATTGGATTCCACCTGTCTCACATTCTGGAAAAGGCAAAAAATACAGACTTAGCGAACTCATGTAACTCTACACTCAAGAGGGAGCAAATTTTACTAGATGTAAATTATAACTCAATTTTTTAAAAAGTGTCTGAGAAAGAATGTCTACAAGAGAAGACACTAGAAGTAATCATCTCAGAGTGCGGGGATGTATCTGAGTGGTGCCCTGTTGGATCTCTGACAAAGCTAGATTAAGTTAATGACATAAAGTCTCCACCTCCTTCCCCCCAACTACAGCATAGTTTTCAGCCCAGCTTCAGGTGGATAGCTTGTAGGGCTAATGTATTACGGTCAACATGGGGCATCCTTCATTGATGACTTCAGATCTTAAGCTTTCCCTTCTTGTCTTACCTTCCATTAGTCACCTATATGAGCCCTTCTTTCTAGACACTAAGTTCCCTTTTGCAGTGCTCTTTCCATCCTTTACCTTCCTACTTTCCTTAACACACATGGATCAACTTCTCCCTGCCCATCAAAATCTTGCTTGACCTTCACATCCCACAACAAAGTTCAGAAGACCCACTCTTCTATGAAACCCCTGAAGTCTGCCCCCATTACACACATTTATCACATTCTTATTGGGACCCCCTGTTCTCCTTTCCAATGAAAACCTATCCTTCCAATTAGACTGTAAATTCTGTTCAAAGCTGAGCCTTTATCTTATTTGTCTTTATATCTTCCAGGGCCAAATATAATGGCTTACCTGTAGCTAACACTCAATTAATATTTAATGACTGAATAAAGGCCAATTAAAAAAAAAAAAAAAGCTTACCAGAAAAGCAGTGTGCTCCAAAGTAAAGCAGGTCCAAAATATTTCACAAGTACAGATAAGGCCAGAAAATATGCAATTATAAATATATAATCAAGAAATACCATCAGACATCTTGCCTTGAATATAGGTATTCTAAGTTCACAGGACATTTCGATCTATTTTCCTATTAGTTCGTCCAAATGTGTGTGATCAAAAATTCAGAATAAATACAATTTCACATTCAAAATCTTTTTTAAAATGACATTTACTTTTGACTAACAGAATTGGAATAAAAATCCCTTCTCTACCTCTATTTTTTGATAATTCAATTTCAATATGAAAGATAATCAATGTAATAAAGGATAATTTAGCAATTGTAAGAGACATACAGAGAACAAGTGAAAGGCCCAGACTGAAAGCCAGACTGCCTGAATTTTAGTGCTAGCTCTGATATTAACATGGGATCTTGGGCAAAGTACTTGACCTCCTTGTGCCTCACTTCTTTACTCATCCCTAAAATAGAGTTAACATATAGCCCCTGCTTATTAGTGCTTTTGTAAGAAGTGAATACAAAAATTCATATGGAGTAATCCTGACCACATCACCTGGCACATAGCAAGTACTCTTAAGAGTAGAATTCACTAGTAAAAATTGTGGTATCCATTTGAAGCTGAACTTGAGCCTGACTCTGAGTCTTAGAACCAGCAACTGGTGCCAGTCAGAAGTCAGACTTAACAATCCAGGTTTTCTAGGCTAAGCGCAGACCAGCTCCTGGAAGGACCCTCAGATAAACTTAAAATCTTTTCATACACTTTTCGACATTAAGCTTATTTTTTCCTAGAAACAAAAAGAAGGCTCCCAAGAAGATGGAGAGCAGAGTATGTTTCAGAGAGTGTATACATCAAGATCCTCCAGTTATCTATAACCTATATGGTTATAGGGCAGAAGGCTCCATCCTTGTGCTTTATGCTCTCAAGGCCTGAGGTCTCAGCCAATCTCCCAACAAGTGATGGCTGGCAAAGTTAACAGCCAATGCCTCCAGGAAAAGAGATACTGGGTGGGGGGTGAGGGGCACCTTCTTTGGTGGCTGGGATCCCTTTGAAACAAAAGTACAGAGGTCATCATAACATGAGCTTCCCATTTCCCTTACATCTAACCATCAGACTTGGAAAGAACCATCTTTCCCATTCTGGGGGTTTCTCATAGATTGTCTTTTCTTTTTACCTTCTCACTGACATCTGTAGCCTTCAAAACCACCTCTTCCATTATTAGCCTACAGGCCTCTTCAACAAACTTTTCTCCTGCTCTTGCGTCTGTCATGGGGCCATTCAGTACAACCCCATCCACAAGAACAGCGCTCTTCTTACTTGGAATCATGTCTTGTGGATGCGTATCTCCTGGAAGCACACAGAAAAATCACATTTGAGACATAACCTAATTAGATCACAACAAAACACAAGGGGAGGCAGGACCACTATCCCAGCTTCAAATGGTCTATCTTCTTTTAATACATTCGGGGCATTGAAGCTGACAGTTGTTTATGGTTTCCAATGGCATCATAGAGTTAAGGAAAGACAGTTCTATTTAACATTCCTGTAGAATCTTGTTTGACATCAGAAAGTGTAGAAGGGCTCAAGAAATGTAAATTCAACTCATTTTACTCGCTCTTCCAAATACCTTTCAAACACATGCACAGAAAGATCATTGTAGACATGAGCCCGTGTCTGTTTTGTGCACACACGCTCTTTTGAATTTGCTAAGGATTGCCATATATTCTCTTTGTAGGAATAAGTCATTCCTAAAGAAGAAGAAGTTATTAACATATCACCTCTCTTCATTTTACATTTTAAGCCCATGTTTAAATGACCCTTTATATCAAAGACACTGCTTTGTCCCTGAGATCCCCTCCGTCCATGTACTCAGCCACTCTCTTATGAATGGAGAATAAAAGAAAGTGAATTGAGTGATAGTTGGTGTACCCACATTTGATACCCTCAAACTTGCAGCCTAGGCACAGGCAGAAGGATGGAACAGAACACCTTCAGGAGTATGCAATTGTCACTCAGTAACTAAAGGTTAAAAGTCAACATGGAAATCTATATCTGAGAAGAAAGGTTACTGCCTACCCAAAATAGCCTTCCCCAAAAATAATTCTGGCAACTGAATCCAAATATTCCACCAATATCTGCCACAAGCTTGGATTCAATTTTATTCTTTCTCGAATCAGTGTCTCTCTCTCTCCTCCCTATAAGGTATATACATATTCACTGGGCTGTGGAAATGTACAGAAACAGTTTTAAAAACTATCTTTTTTTAAAAAATAAGATTTTATTTATTTATTTGACAGAGAAAGACACAGTCAAAGAGGGAAGAGGGAGAAGCAGGTTTTCCATTGAGAAGTAGCCCAACATGGGGCTCGATCCCAGGACCCTGGGATCATGACCTGAGCCGAAGGCAGACATTTAACCCACTGAGCCACCCAGGCACTCCTTACTTATATTTTTTAAATCTACCATAAATATGCTGATGGTCCATAGGTATTTCAAATATTTTTATGCTTACCAAGGGCTCTAGAAGTATTAACATTTATTATGCCCTAAGTCTGTCTTTTCCTCAGAGGAATACATTTTGGTAAAATTCTGTGGCTTTATAAACCTTTTATTTCTATTATTGGTGAACTCAAATGGTATCCATGGAGGCAGATAAAATATGGCACAGGCTGATTCCCCAATTTGGGAAAGACGGGGTCTGCAGCGAAGGATCAATCCTTTATCCTCACCCTGAAGGCTGAACCATCCAGAGCTCCAATGACGAATTTTAGTTCCATCCTTCACTTTTACTTATCTTTCACTTGAAAGGATGCATTCAACATGGTTTAGGGCCAAATGGTGAAGCCTTGGAATTGAGCTTTTAGATGGAAAGGCTGTACACCTAGAGGCACTTTCCTCCCCCAAATTTTAATCCTAAAAATAAGCTGGAAAAAGAGGGCAATTATTCAGGGAACCCTGGTTATGTCAGTAGGCTGTGCTATTATTAGGCACACAGAAAAAGTTAGGTTTCTTAACCTCATTAGTAGAATTTCAAGATTTTATTGTTCAGGGAATAGCAGCCACTCTCTAGCTCTCTCCGAATCAATCTCTCTCTCTCTCTCTGTGTGTGTCTCTCTCTCACTCACACTAAAAAATGTCAAACACCCACTTGCAACCAGAAAAGTAGTGAAATTGAAATTTAAGTCATCTTGCTCTCCACAGCAATCAATTTAAGAAATCCCCATATTTCATGCAATTATCTATGAAAAAATACAATTAAAAAAACAATGAAGAATTGGATATAGGTGGTGCCTCTTCCTGATAGATATATTCTAATTCTATTGCCAGATGTGAATATGTGCCTCTTTCTCCCCCATCTTTTCCCGGGTTGGAAAAGATCCTCTGGAGACTGTATAGTAGGCCATACTCTGACCTTCTGAGATGCATACCCAGGACTTCCAATCTAACCACTAGATTACTTAATCGCTGGGTTAATAATGAAGTCTTTCAATAGGAAGACTCTTCCATGAAGGATATATCCAGAATCTATTTTTCATGACCCACTCCCCTACTGCCTTAGTCCAAACCAGCATCAAACACTTGGGTTAGTGCAGTAGCCTCCCAACTAACCCCCTACCACCACACACACACAAACAGCTCCCACCCTTGTCCTGCATGCTGTGTGGACTGTGCTCAACATCATAGCTCCTATGTACCTTCAAAGAGATAAGTCAGTTCACAGGATGACTTAAACCATCCAATGGCTTTTTATCTCATCAAACAAAAACTCAAAGTCATAATGAGCTCAAGACCCTAAATGATCCCCTGTCCCCATGATCTATTGGACATCAAACCTCAACTCTTATTACTGTCCTCCAAGCTCATGAAGTCTTATCCACTTTGGCTTCTTCACTTCTCCTCACTCTTTCTTAAACATGAGCTTCTCAAAGAGGCCTCCTTAACAACCTTATTTCAAACTGTAACCCCTTCTCACCCCACCTTCTTACTCTGCTTTATATGACTCAAAACCAGTGACCACCATGTGACAGATCATATACATTTCCCATTTACTTGTTTGATCATCTGTCTCTCCAGTAGAGGTTTGGCTCTCTAAGAGTGTAAGCTTGTGCCTGTGGGTTTCACTTTTGTTTCTGTAGCACCCAGAAAGAAAGTGACCGACAGCTTATAGGAGTTTGATACAAATGCATTGGCTACTAAATAAAAGAAGCCCTCCCTGGTCCTTCAACCAACCAGTGATGATGTCCCCCCTTTTCCGAGATACTATTGCAGGTTACCTGACCTAACTGAGCAAGAGACACATTTAGCTAGGGATGGGCTAGATGTAGAGTACAGTTCTTACAATTCATGGCCTACAGAAGATGCTGTAGGGACCAGAAGAACCTGGGAACAGGGTCAACAGGCAAAGACGAGTTGTGGTCTCTGAACTGTGAAAGGAAACTGCAAATGAAGACTCCCACTTTCCTCTCCTCGCTATACTTTTGTTGCAGCCACTGTCTTTCTATGCTCTCTCCTTCCCTTTCTGGTAGGTACTTGACCTCTGAAAGTCAGCCCGTCCAGCCTCACCCTGGGAACCACACTTCCAAGCGTGAAAGGCAGCCAACCTCTAAACTCTCGGACTTCTGAATTTCCACCAATTCATCAATCCTGTGCCTTCCAAAGCTCTGTATAAGTTCAACTTTTGCTTTGCTCAAAGAGATGTTCAGATTTCCTTGATGAAAACAATAAAATCAGCTTCAAACTGTTTCAGATACAGAGCAGTGGCCTCTTCCTTTCACATAGGACTAAGTGAGTTAACAAAGACAAAGACTTAAAGCACTGTCTGCTACGTAGTGGGCACTTAGTAAATGTTATTAATATTAGCTAACTCAATACATTTTAGTTGGCAGTAACGAGAAATCAGCACTACTTATTAAATACATGAGTGCACAGAGCATTAAGTGAAACTCAGTAGAAAGGGAGTTCTCCTCAGAGTGGCCAAATGACCTGGGTAATGAACTCTAGACCAAGGGGCCAGTGAGTTACTCCCTGTGGAAGAGTCAAAAGAGGGGCCATGGGGGCGCCTGGGTGGCTCAGTGGGTTAAAGCCTCTGCCTTCGGCCCAGGTCATGATCCCAGGGTTCTGGGATCGAGCCCCGCATCAGGCTTTCTGCTCAGCAGGGAGCCTGCTTCCTCCTCTCTCTCTGCCTGCCTCTCTGACTATTGTGATCTCTGTCTGTCAAATAAATAAATAAAAATCTTTAAAAAAAAAAAAAAAAGAGGGGCCATGGTGTAGGGAACTGCCCCTGTGAAGGGAGCAAAATGTCCTGCCATGATGCTCAGGATATAAGATGGTGGTTAAGGAGTTCAGCCCCCACTGGGTGGACAGTTGTCTAGACCTCTTTCCTTTTCACTTTCCATCTTACACTGTGGTTTCTGTGCAAAGGCCTTATTTTTTGCACCAGAATCTAAAGTCCTCCAGGAAAAGGAAAAGGATGCCTGTCTTATTTTTCTGGATATCCCAGAAACCTGTTAGGCAGCTGGCATGGGTAGGCACTCAACAATTCTGAGGACCGCCTGGCTAACAGTAGAGGTATCTGGGAAGTCATCCTATCTAACCTCTTCACAGAATCCAAAGACCCCTACACAACCCAGTGGCCAAGATGTCATGTAAGCTGAGTTCTAGTCTCACTTAACTTCTCCCAAGCTCCTTGATCCTGGGATAACACAACCTCTCTGTGCCTCAATTTCCTTATCCATAAAATAGGAGACAATTGAAGGAAAGTGCTGGGCTGGCTGCCAGAAAATCTTTAGGAAAGCCTAGTAAGATTCAGATTTCTGAGTTGGTACTAAAGATTTTATTCAGGCTGGGGTCCAGAATCTGGAAACCAGCATGTGCTCTAACTTACACCAACATGCAGGTGGACTTAGGATTCACTGTTCTGGGTGACCCCCTAAGGTCCTCTCTAACTCTAACATCTTCAGTTGTCAAGGCTTTCCTCCCCTTTTCCTACTTAGGCATTCATTTCAACAAGCATATAGCAATCACCTACCATGTGCCACACATCAGTTTGGGGCCAAACAGATGAAGTGGGTCATGTCCTCAAGAATCTCAGTCTCCCTGGGGAGTTAGGATCTCAAAATTTACAGCAACACAAGACATGTCTACAGGCTCTGTTCCAGAATCTGTCCTCAAAGTTTTACAGATTTAACACATTTGATTGTCACAAAAACTCCAGTTAGTTATTCAGTGTTATGGCTGAAGAAACGGAGACACAGAGGCTGGAAATGGCTTGCCCAATGTCGCAGAGCTAGCAGGTAGTGAAGCCGAGGTAAATAACATTGAAGTTCTCTGAAGGAACAATAAGATGCTACTCTGCAGGCATCTACAGTTTCTAAAGCCATATTAGGAAGGTAATAATGACCATGAGATGAAGTAAACTCAATTCCTATCCTTAGTAACGGACACCCTTGGAGGACTGAATAAGCATGCTAGAAGGCAGCAGGTGCCAAGTGCCATGAGAAGGACACTAATAAGGTGTTTGAAACATAAACAGTGCAGACATTTGGGGTTAAGGCTTAGGATTATAGGAGAAGTTGAGTAATGAGGGAAAACTTCTGAATTAGAGGACTTACCTTCTCTTTGAATATCTGTAATAATGAATAATAATAATTCTTAAACTTCTGAAAGCTGGAATGGTCACAAAAATTCTCCTTACAGTGACTTCTAATAGGCATTTATGTCATTACCACAGGCTTTGCAGCAAATGAGTAGAGAGTGGAAGTCTAATTTCTCTTCCACAGGACTCTAGGTCAAATATGGGAAAACTTCTATCAACTCTCATCTAAATCCCTCTTTCAATCTCTCTCTCTCTCTTTCTTTTTTCCTAGTTAGAACTGCTCCAGTTTCTTAATGGTTTCTGATTAGCCCATGGTCACTAGTCTAGGTCAGTTTATTTCTATCTTATAAAATGAGTCTGAGCACAAAACTCCAGGTGTGGTATCCCCAGCTCTAAATAGAATGAATTCATATTTCCCATGCTCTGGTTACCACGAGTCCATTCATCATCTAGTAGCACCCTAATTGATCTCAAAGCTTAAGCTTCGAAGCCAGGTAGATCCTGGCCCAAATTTTAATTGTGCTTCTGTGATTTCATCCTTGTTATTTAAGTTCCATGTGATTCAGATTTCTTATCTGACGAATGGGGAAAATAGCCATGTCTATTTTATTGAGTCATTGGAAGGGTTAAATGTGGCAAAGCATGTAAGCTGCTGAGCCAAGTGCCAGGAACAGAGTAAAGAGAACAGTAACTAGTAACTATTAATGAAACCGAGTCTATATGAACTCTTTCTTGGCACCCACATTATACTGTTGGCTCAGATAAAGTTTAGAATTAATAACCTTAGGTCTTTGTCAGAAAGTCTGCCAGTTAGAGCCAGTCTTGTCCCATCCAAGACTCTTTAATTGTTAAGAGAAAATTAGCAATAGAAAATAATGCTTGCTTCCAAAGGATAAGAAGGAGAAATGTCAGATCAAAAAAGGAATTCAGGCAACTAGTTGGAAACTAAGGAACTCTTCAAACCTTGTGCAAAAGACAGTGAGGACCGGGACGCCTGGGTGGCTCAGTTGGTTAAGCAGCTGCCTTCAGCTCAGGTCATGATCCCAGCGTCCTGGGATCGAGTCCCACATCGGGCTCCTTGCTCATCAGGGAGCCTGCTTCTCCCTCTGCCTCTGCCTGCCATTCTGTCTGCCTGTGCTTGCTCTCTCCCTCTCTCTCTCTGGCAAAAAAAAAAAAAAAAAAAAAAAAAAAAAAAAAAAAAAAATTTAAAAAAAAAAAAAGACAGTGAGGACCAAGGGAATGAGTAGGGTCAAGACTTGGAAACCCCAGTAAGTCAGTCCAAGATAGGCATGACAGTCAAAGCCTGCAAAAGAGGATAGCATTAATTAATAAATTAATAAGGGACTATTATGTGCCAAGCACCCAACCTGGTGCCTGGGGATAGAGACATGAACAATGCAGAGTCTCTGTTCTCAAGTTGCTAAACATCTGGAAAGAAAATATGTAGGGAGACAGAGTGAAGGAAAACACAGCTGAAAGAGGAAGTTGAAGAGATACCCTTCTGTTCTGGAGTTTTCTATGTCAGGTATATCTTCTAACCTCAAAAAAGTGGATGCTTAATTTAGTTGAATACCTGGCTGGTATTGCCAGGTACCAAATTGTTTCACATCCCTTTCAAACTTCACACCATTTTAAGCCATTTTGTTGCCTTAAAAAAACAGATTAGGGGCGCCTGGGTGGCTCAGTGGGTTAAAGCCTCTGCCTTCGGCTCGGGTCATGATCTCAGGGTCCTGGGATCGAGCCCCACATCAGGTTCTCTGCTCAGCAGGGAGCCTGCTCCCCCCACCACTTTCTCTCTGCCTGCCTCTCTGCCTACTTGTGATCTCTCACTGTCAAATAAATAAATAGAATCTTTAAAAAAAAAATACAGATCAATGAGAGGATAACTATGGGCAACCTACAAGGGAGAAGACTAAAGGAAATAAACAAAGATTAAGAAATAACAATGAGGGGCGCCTGGGTGGCTCAGTGGGTTAAAGCCTCTGCCTTCGGCTCAGGTCATGATCCCAGGGTCCTGGGATCGAGCCCCACATCGGGCTCTGCTCACTAGGGGGCCTGCTTCCTCCTCTCTCTCTGCCTGCCTCTCTGCCTATTGTGATCTCTGTCTGTCAAATGAATAAATAAAATCTTTAAAAAAATTTAAAAAAAAAGAAAGAACAATGATATAAGGGAGTGGGCACAAAATCTCTGAAGATTTGGGCAACAGTAAGAAATGGAGCTATTTAGTTTCTGAAACTATCTCTGTGAGTCTGTAGAATCATAAAGCCTACTTATGGATTGAATAATTTCCATGGTGCAACCCACAAATATGAAATCATAAGAGTAAAAGACAAAGCTATGCTTCAGTTTTAGTCTACTGAAGATGGGTACCCCTAAGCAAAGAAGGAAGGAAGGAAGGAAGGGAAAGGAGGGAAGGAGGAAGAGAAGAAGAAAGGGGAAAAAAGTAAAGAAAATTTAAATAATTGGTTTAGTCTCATTTTGGGGTTAAATTCTCCTTAGTTGAATAGTGAGTTGGTACATCTTCTATTTATACTGTGTGAAGTATTTATTGAAAACTGTGTGCAAGACATTGGGGTAGGCATTGTAGGTACTCAAAGATGAATCAGACACACCTCAAAATCTACTAAGAAAAATTAGACATGTTTATGAATACCTGGAATCCCATCCAGAAGGTATAAAGTATGATGCTTGATGTCAGACAAAACACATCAAAGTCTAGAGAAGAGCTTCTGAATGTGAGAGGCAGAAAGTCCTCCTGGATTTGACGTAGTTAAGAAGGCCCTTCATTCAACCATTCAGCAAATACTTACTTAGTGCCTGTCATGTTCAGGATGAACAGGAAGATGTAAATTTACATTTATTTGGGGAAAACGGGAGATGTAGTCAATAAATAAGCAAAGAGATAGCTAATTAAAATAATTGCAGACTCTAATAAATGGTCTAAAGGAAATTAACTGAATAGAAGATGGAGCAGGAGGTATATTAGACCTGGTCATCAGGAAATATTTCTGAGGAAGAGACATTTGTATCGACATGTGAAAAAGGAAGAGTCAGATGTAAAAAGATGTGGAAAGAGAATCGCCTAGTAGGAAGGAACAGAAAATGCAAATAATCTGCAAATTGGCCTCTGAAAGAAATAGAAAAAGATCCTGCAGTTTAACAGTTTAAGTGTAAGGAAAAGAGGAAGGAAGGAATAAAGCAAGCTTTGGAAAGACTGACGGGGCAGATCAGGTAAGGGATTCTATTCTGAAAGCAATAGGAAACCTTTTAAGGGTTTTAAACAGAGGAGTAACATGATCTGGTTTACATTTATAAATGATTACTCTCATTCTATGCTGAGGCCCATGTGGAAATGGGAGATTACTGAAGAAGCTGGAGAGAAGTCCAGGCAACGAATAATGGTGACTTTGATGTGGAAGATAGCAGTGGCGATGTAGTAAAGTATTACAACGTGGGGGACATTTTGGTGGTAAAGCCAATAGTACTTGCTAGTGAATTGGATGTAGGGGGTCAAGAAAACAATAGAATCTAAGAGGTGGCTCTTGGGTTTGGCACCTGAGCCACCAGGTAAATGGTGGAGCTCTACCCTGTCATGGGGACCACTGAAAAACAGCAAATTAGGCAAGAGTATGGTGGGGCAGGCATGAAAAATTAAGGTATTTGACTGATTAGCAGGAACTGGTTATGATGGGGGAGAAATGAAGATCATGGCCATATCATTCATATAAAAAAGCAACATGAACTAGGCAAAAAAAAAAAAAAATTAGTGTGTATGTTGGTGACCAGGAAATCTTCGTAATCTTTTTGTCCAAAGGGCAGGGATATGTAAATGGGAGAAGTGAGTGTTGGGAGGGTGGCATGGGGAACGATCTTGCAGTAACTTGAATAGAAAGTAAAAAAAATTAGGTGTTACTTGATGGACATTAGGAAGACATTGTGAACATCAAATGGTATAGGAAGAGAGCTTTTGAAAAATTTAGGGGATACAGGTGTAGAGGTCAGATGGCAGATCAAGAGTTGGAGGTGCAGAGATATGATGGCGGTAATCCAGGCCAGGGAGAGAGGGAACATGAACTAGACAGTGGACAGGATGATAGATTTATATTTTTTTAACCTCTCCCCTACAATAGTGTTGCTTCAAACTTAAAGCCAAGAATCCCATATCTTTCTCATGAGCCCTACAGCTGTCCAAAGATAAGGTAGTTTCCTATGCTCCAGCAAGTCTATGTTCTAGTCATCTTTGGATGAAAAGATGACAGAATAAGACAGGAAAAAATCATTTGTGCATCCATGCATCAGCTCCTGTCTTGCAAACATTGGCGAACATATAACATTTCTTGGAGGTGACATTTTCCCATCACCCAGGATTTTGTTTTATGAGATCCTGTGTGTTAGCATCTGGGATGCTAGGCAAATGATTCAGACACTACTGAGACACCAAGGCACCCCATTTAATGAGAGAGTTCAGACCTTAAACACCATCCATTTTCTGAGAAGACAAGTTCCTCACAAGGGAGTCTCTAAAGCATTAAAAAAAAAAAAAAAATCTGTCGAGCCTGCCAATGGCCAATAAATGCATGATGTACCACAAATCCCATCTCTCATCTATCTACCTATCTATCATTTAATTTTTTCTAGATAGAGTTGTAAATGGTGCCATTTAGAACGTGCAGTGTACAAGCTGCACAACTGTAAGCATCAGCCCAGGCCGTTCTGCTCCTCAAACAGGCCTTGGTTGGTGTTGTCACTTTTTTGTTTGTTTTCTTTTTGTCTTTTGACCCCCTTCACTTATTTCTCCCACACTGACTCCCCATCTCAGACAACCACCAATCTGTTCTCTGCTTCTATGAGCCTGTGTGTGTGTGTGTGTGTGTGTGTGTTTTAGATTCTGTATATGAGAAATCATACAATATTTGTCTTTCTCTGACTTATTTCACTTAGCATAATGGTCTTGAAGTCCAACTGCATTGCTTCAGATGGCAAGATTTCATTCTTTCTTATGGCTGAATGATGTTCCACTACATATATATGTATATATATATGCATGACATAAAAATACCATAATTTTTTATCCATTCGTCCATCAATAAGCATTTGGGCTGCTTACATATCTTGGCTACTGTAAATAATGCTGCAATAAGCATAGGGATGCACATATTTTTTCCAAGCCACTGGTTTTATTTTCTTCAGATAAGTACCCAAAAGTGGAACCATTGGATCATGTGATAGTTCTATTGTTAATTTTTTGAGGTATCTCCATACTGTTTTCCAAGTGGCAGCACCAGTTTGCATTCCCACCAATAGTGCACAAACATTGCTTTTTCTCCACATCCTCACCAACATTTGTTATTTCTAGTCTTTTTGATACTAGCCATTCTAACAAGTGTGAGGTGATATCTCAGTGAGATTTTGGTTTGCATTTCTCTGATGATGAGTGATGCTGAGCTTCTTTTCATGCACTTGTTGGCCATCTGTATGTCTTCTTTGGAAAGATGTCTGTACAGATCTTCTGTTCATTTTTTAATCAGATTGTTTAATCTGATTGTTTGCTTCTTTGCTATCGAGTTATGTGTTCTTTATATATTTTAGATATTAGCTCCTTATCAGATATACAATTTGCAAGTATATTCTCCCATTCAGCGGGTTACTCTTTCATTTTGCCAATGATTTCCTTTGCTGTGCAAACTTTTATTTATATTTGCTTTTATTGCTCTTAGTTTTTGTTTTCAGATGATTTAAAAACATCATCTTGAAGACTTATGTTAAAGAGCTTAGGGCCTTTGTTTTCTTCTAAGAATTTTATGGTTTCAGGCCTTATGTTCAAATTTTTAATCCATTTTGAGTTAATTTTTGTGTATGCTATAAGATAGTACTTGAGTTTCATTCTTTTGCATATGATTATTTAGTTTTCCCAATGCCATTTATTAAAGCAACTGCCCTTTCCATATTGTATATTCTTGGTTCCTTTGTCATAAATTAATTGACTATATATGTGTGGGTTTATTTCTGGTCTCTGTTCTGTTCCATTGATCTATGCATCTGTTTTTGTTGTTGTTGTTTTTAGATTTTATTTATTTATTTGAAAGAGAGAAAGAATGAGCAGAAGCAGGCAGAGTGGCAGGCAGAGGGAAAGGGAGTAGGCTCTCTGCTGAGCAGAGAACAGGATGTGGGGCTCAAGCCGAGGACTCTGGGATCATGACCTTAGCTGAAGGCAGATGCTTAACCAGCTGAGTGACAAGTGCTCCTATGTGTCTGTTTTAATGCCAATAGTATACTGTTTTGATTATGATAGCTTTGTAATATAGTTTGAAATCATGGAACATGATGCTTCCAGCTTTGTTCTTTCTCAAAGTTGCCTTGGCTTTTAGGTATGTGTGTGTGTGTGTGTGTGTGTGTGTGTGTGTGTGTCTGTGTGTGTCTGTGGTCCCCTACAAATTTTATGATTATTTGTTCTATTTTTTTAGAAATACACCATTGGAATTTTGATAGTGATTGCATTGAATCTGTACATTGTTTTGGGTAGTATGGACATTTTAACAATATTAATTCTTCCAACCCATGAACATGGAATATATTTGCATTTATTTGTGTCTTCTTCAATTTTTTTCTTAATGTCTTATAGTTTTCAATATACATGTCTTTCACTCACTTGGTTAAATTTATCCCTATGTATTTTATTCCTTTTTGATGAAGTTGTAAATGGAATTGTTTTCTCTTTCTGATGGTTTGTTATTATTAGGTAGAAATTCAGCATATTTTGTGTATTGATTTTTTATCTTGCAACTTTACTAAATTCATTTATAAGTTCTAACAACTTTTTGATGAAATCTTTAAAGTTTTTTATTTATATTATCACGTCATCTGTAAATAGTGACTTCTCCTTTTTCAATTCAGATGTCTTTAATTTTTTTTTTTTGCCTAATTTCTCCTGCTATGAACTCTTAATACTATGTTGAATAAAAGCAGTAAGAGTAAGCATCCTTGTCTTGTTCTTGATCTTGGAAGAAAGGCTTTCTACTTTTGAGGATGATATTAGTTGTGGGCTTGTCATTTATGGCTTTTATGATGTTGAAGTTTATGACTTTTATACCCGCTTTGTTGATATTGAATATTGGATAATGGGTATTGATAATTATTTTAATTTCAGGAAGGTTTTCCTTTCACTGAACATTAAGCCAGGAATTGGTTAAACTTCTGATATTTTCAGGAGAGTAGGTTTTCCAGAGTCATTTCTTCCTATTGTTTGAGTAAACATTACTTGATAAGCTATATACACTGCTGTTGTATGTCTTAGCTTGTCATATTGATAGGGAGCTCTTGAAACTACCCCCACCCACCCACCATCCCAGCTCTAAAACTTAGGAACTTTTCTGATGGGTACAACTTTACCTTGCAAGGACTTGAATGTAGACAGACTCTATGAGAAAACTGAATTTGTCATACCCACATAGTAAATTTCAGACCCATTTTTCAGCTCCAGGCTAGAGAACTTGGTTTTGGAGGATATGTTTTTGTTTGGCTCAGTGGGAGCTACAGCACCAAGGTGCAATATATTCCCCAGGAGCTGTTCTCACTGTGTGTCCCCTCTCCTTCATTAGCCACTGCCACCCTTGTAGTCACAGTTTGTGCCATCATTTTTTCCCCTTGCCACCTTGGCTCCTTGTCCTCTCTGACTCTCCGTCTTGCTTCTTGTCTACATATATTTATGAAACATCAGATTTGACTCCTTGCTGTGTCAATGTCTCATGTTTTCTGAGATAAAACTGAGTAGCAAGAATATCCATTTTTAGTCTGATTGTTTGCTTAGGGCATTTGGGAACTAACAAGCATCCCAACTTGGACCACCCTTCCCACCAGACATGGTCTTGGCATGACTGCCAATTAAGGTTGTGCTCTTTTGTGGGTATCTTAGGTACCTAAAGTAGCAGGCATTTTAGATGCCCAGAGTTGCCTTCGTTTCTGTCTTTTTTTTTTTTTTAAGATTTTATTTATTTATTTGACAGAGAGAGATTACAAGTAGACAGAGAGGCAGGAAGAGAGAGAGAGGGAAGCAGGCTCCCCGCTGAGCAGAGAGCCCGATGCGGGACTCGATCCCAGGACTCCGAGATCATGACCTGAGCCAAAGGCAACGGCTTAACCCACTGAGCCACCCAGGCGCCCAGTTTCTGTCTTTTTGAAGCCCTAATTATTCACCTCTCTTTCCAATTCTGTGAGTTCCAAAATCCTTTCAGTAAACTCCCCCAAAAAGTGAGCAAGAGTCATTCTGTGTTCTGTGAAACAAGACAACCATAACTCATACTCTGAATAACTTAGCTTCTGTAGCCATTTCCAGGTAAGGAAAGCTAAAACCAACTAGACACACCTTACTCTGTATAACTCTGGACCTTCAGAATTCCCCATCTATCTTTTTATTATTCTCTAAAACTCGGAGATCATCCAGTTACTGTCAGAAAATAAGCCTGCTGTTTTATTTTCTCTTTTTAAAAATATTCTTCTTAAATACAAGTCTGGATGACTGAGGTCAATGGGTAGAGTACTGTCTTAGCAAAAAGAGTTTAGTACAACACTGCCAAAAAGAAATATAATGCAAGCCACAGATGGAGCCACTTGTGTGATTTTATCTTTTCTAGTAGCAGATGCCATAATTACTTATAAAATAGTACCAGTAGTTAACATAAAATATTTACAATGGATCAGGTACTGAGC
Organism: Lutra lutra; assembly: GCF_902655055.1. Taxonomy (NCBI): domain Eukaryota; kingdom Metazoa; phylum Chordata; class Mammalia; order Carnivora; family Mustelidae; genus Lutra; species Lutra lutra. Next base: position 149,127,106 of record NC_062278.1, read on the forward strand.
TAGGCACCTTGTACAAATTATTTCATTTAGGCCTCATAATAACCTTGTGAGGAAAATATCTTTATTAACTCCATTTAACAATAGAGTAACTGAGGCCAGAGAGATTACAAAAAACTGCCCAGACACCAATAAGTGGTAGAAGCAGAATTCAAAGCCAGATACCCTGAGTTCAGGCACCATGTTGATAATTACCACATCCTACTTTTTTCAAAAAAGGCAAACAAGAAAACACTGCTTCTTGTGTCTCATCAACCACACTAAACTATTTGGACATATATTTTGTACTCCTAAAACAATAAGCAATTATCCTGGAACTATGCATTAAATTATAATGTGCTACAATTTAATATATAGTTTTAAAACCAATTTGCTCAAGTGTTGACTTCAGAATTTTAAATGTGTTCCATTTAACCAGCAATTTAAATGAAAATTTAAATAAATGCTATAAATGGGTGCCTCATTTGCATGATCTGTTGATTAACTCCGATACAAAGCTCATCTGTGCCCTGGGTTCTGCCTCCTAGCTTAGGCCTTTGGCAGATCATTTTCTAGATGACTAGAGGACAGTAACTCTCAGCTCCTTACCATCTCAACACACATGTTGTGACAGTCATATGAAGCCAACCTCAAATGCAGGAAACCTTACTTATCAAAACTTTTTTATTGAGTTTCTAACATGTGATTATAAGGAATATACTGAGAAGCTGCTTAGAATGACAGACCTTTCCAAGAAGCATCTTAAAGTAAAAATAGATGGTCTAAACTGCCTACTATGGAGGGAGGACTCTGTCACTTGCAGGGCAAATGCATTGCTGAGTGGAGTATGCACATTTAGGGACAGAAATGAACTGCTCAGTGAAGTACGAAAGAAGTTGAGGCTGCCACCAGCATCTTCCTTCTCATCCTTTACATACACAGAATCAGCCTCACTCCCATATAAAATCAGAGCAAATATTCTAAAAAAATTTGAACCTACCTGGGAGCCAACACAGTCACATAAAATGCACTATAGATGGTATCCCTGATCTATGGTCAACATGTTTGTTCTGGGGAATACCCACATGTCTCATTGCTACTCTGATGTCGATAAATGAAGTACTCATGGAATGGTGTGTAACAGATCATCAAGACACTGGCATGGGTTAGTCCCTAGCTGAGACCCACTGAGGCATGAGTTTGGATCCATCTAGAATATAAGCCAAGGTTTGTCTAAGGCCAATTTTATGTGAGAACATGGGATCTTAGAGCTTGACAATCACTTACAGATAATTTAGCAAATGTCCTCATTTTGAATTTGAGAAAACTAGGATTTAGTGGCACACAGATTGTTTGGTCTACCCCCTTCTATAGGTCTACCAGAGCCTCTAAGAGCTGTCTGTACTTCATCCTTCATAAGCATCTGGAATTGATATAATAGTACTCATATAACATTCATATAATAGTAGCTAGCATTTATCTAGCACTCACTCTGTGCCTGGTTTTTCGTAAGTCCTTTACAAATAATGGTATATTTATCCCACACAGCAAACCTGGGAAAATACAAACAACTAAAACTCACTCTGGTTAAGTTAAGCATAAAAATGATTTATTGGAAGGATGTATCAGTTAGCTACAGTTGCATAACAAATGACCCCAAAACTTAAGAAAACAATGATACATTGTTTCTCATGATTCTGTGGCTTGGCTGGGTGACTCTGCTGGTCTTGCCTGGGCTCACTCACACAACTTCATCAGTTTGTGCATTGGCTGGGATCTGAGCTCATCTGGAAGGATTGGGATAGCTGGACCTTGTTCTCCACATAAGGTTTCATTTTCAAAGAGATTAGACTGTTCTTCCTCACAAGGTGACAGCAGGTTTGAAAACAATGAAGGTAAAAGCTGAAAAGCCTCTTGAGGCCTTGGATTTTATGTCACATAACAGCACCTCTGCCATGCTCTGTTGATCAAAGCAAGTCACAAGAACATTTGGATTCAAAGAAATTTTTTTAAAAGTCCACCTCTTGAACACCAAAGGTAATGTCACATTGCAAAGTGGTATGCATACTAAGGACTTTGAAGACATTTTTTCCTAATCTACTGGAGCCTATCCTCTTATCAAAAATTATTCATATTCCTTTAATTCACAGAATAGGCTTGTTCCCATCCCCAAACCTTACCCCCAATCTCATCCTGTTATAGAAACAGGCTTGTAGTCCAGGATCTCGTGATTTGTATCAGGTCTGTAAGTATACAAGGTTCTAGTTGCAGCTGTTCTAGGTTCAGAGACCCATAAACTAAAAACAAAGTATCAGACACTACACTCAACATAAAATAGTGAGAAGGATGGGATTACTATCACACACACTCCCAGGAAAGAAAGGCAGGCATAGGGCCAGTCTCTGGTCCATAGCAGTTCTGAAATCTAACCAAAGACATATTTCACATATTGAATGGGGTCTGCTTCTGCCCTCTGGGGTGGTTTCCTAATCTATTATTCTCTGAGACTCTTGGATTTTCGCTCAGAAGTGAAGCAGTGGCCCAGCCTCTCGAACAGTCTTTGATATCAGATGCAGTAATGAACATTTCCAGATTCCTCTATAGTCTCCAACTAACCCATTCTTGCCAGTGTTTCAAGAAGGCTAGTTACTGACTTTTATCTGATTTCCAATTCCTCTTTATGGAATTTTCCATCCTCTGCCTCTCCCACAATTATATAAGTTTTAATTTCTATAATAAGTACCTGGTTCCAGAGTACTCTTTGCATACAATATGTTATTGCATTTCATCTTCACCACAGCTGTACAATTTATATACATACCCATTTTACAGATAAGGATACTGAGGCCCACAGATGTTAGGTGACTTGTCCATAGTTACACAGCCAAAAGGTGTCAGAGCTCAGATTTTGAACTCAGGGCTATCTGATTCCTGAGCCTATGATGTAATTCCTGTTCTCCATTTACTAGGAGAAGAGTGATGAGGACAATGGTGTGCTAGAAAGCTGGTTTCTGATTGGTAGCACTTAATCTATTTTTGTGGTGTAAAAACTCCCCTGAACTAATCTCAAGATACTAACAGTTTAATAATTGGCTTACAACATTTCTGAATATTTAACACTCTTATGACCTGGTATGAAGTGGCTTCGGCACACTACAGGATAAGGAGTTAGGAAAACAAAAGTCCTTCAATAAGGAAATGTAATAACAGTTAATAAAAATGGAGTAGAGCAGTTCTTCTTGTGTGTATCTGTGCTCAAGCCATCTGATTTCCAAGTCAATCATCTTTATCTCTTTGCCTGCAGCTTTTCTATTTTGGCAAAAACTGCTCTACCCACTTACATGGCAAGTCTGACGTTTTGAAAAATTAATACTCATATCTCAGCATCCTTCAACCAACCACTGATAGAAATTAATATATAAATATCCAGCTCTTTTGTTTTTCATATGGGATAACTCTAAGGTATGGATTCTTCGCTAACATCCTGCGTTCTCCAGCAGAATTAAGCTTCGATTACCCACAGTGATACCTTGCTTTATAACGTGTTCTCGATTGGCTAGCTCTGAAACCACCTTCCAAAGAAACTATTTGTGCTCTAATGGTTGACTTAAGGTCTGCTCCTGGAAAATTCAGATCAAGACAAATGAGCATCATTTCTTGAATGCCTGTGTCCCAGACACTGTACTAAACACTTATATTTTTTATGCAACTCTTAATGACATTAACAAGTATCATCCCCGATTCTACAAATAGAAAATTGAGGTCCTTTTGTGGGGGTCACATTGCTGGTATAGTAAATAACAGAACTGATATTCAAACTATGATTGATTGCAATGACTCTTGTCTTTTCACTAAACGATGCTGCCTCTCTCATAGGGGAGACTGGATGAACACTCATGAAACAATAAAAGAACAATTAACTGCTAAACTGACATATTGTATTGAACACTTCTGGACAAAACTGTCATCGTACATATGTTCCACAATTACTTTTTGAAATCTCTTTTGCTGTACCATCAACTTGAAAAATAAGGCCACGGACAAATATTAGGAAATTCAATTTTTCATAGATTTTCTTTCTCCTCCATCACTGCTTCACACAAATTAGGTACTGAAATAAAACTGAGCTGATGGCACAACAGAATATACCATGATGAAAATGCATATGAAAAAAATATGTTCCCTGGATGTATTTTTTGGCCTGCATAGCATTTGAAAGAACAGATAAGATATGTCATAAAATACCAACTAAGTCTCTATTGATTTTGAAAGTCGATGCAGAGCATTAGGAGATCAAACAACACAACATCCAGAGTGCTGAATTGGGAATAGTCTTATCAGCAAGAAACTCAAACAAAAGAAGGACTTAGCAATATATTTAATAGGCAAAAACTGGAGTGTGGAAATTTAAAATTTGTCAATGCTGCAGCTAAATCACCGAAACAGATTTTAATATTTAACAATGGCTTGCTGACATTAAGTAATTTAGAAAGTTGCTTTGTATTATTTCCCATTAAAAAACTCCTGAATGCTGAAATTCTCAGCACTGCACCTCAGACACTGGTGGAAACAAACATAAAATTTAACTGCTTTAACAGTATTTTATAGTGTTGATTTCTTACTTTTAATTATCTGCTCTGACAATATGCACAGAAAGAACATTCTGAAGTTTGGGATGGGGGAGTTCTAGCTCCAACTCTAGCCCTACCTAGTTCTGTGACTGCAGGTAGTACTTTCCTCTGGTTAAATGATGCTGTCGGTTAAATGAGGCTCTATAAGATATCTTGCCACTCTACCTGTCAATGATTCTTGGGCTAACGTCATCTTACAGTTAAAATCCTATTCATGTAATGAACACAGATCACATCCCAGCTTTTCTAAAAGAGGTCCGCATCAATGCTCGGCACTACTGAGAATTCCTTAAAATATTCAGGACCACCATGGTGGTGTTCATGGGAGGAAATGGTGGTGTTCATGGGAGGAAATGGTGAAGAAGGTGGTCTTTTAGAGCCCTGGGGATGACGTCAGGCACAACAAAGCTGGTTTATGTCCCAAACCTTTCTATATTATTTTGCCTGTAAGAGACTGTAAGCATGAATGAATGAAGTAATACTTGAGCTTTAAATTATAGGATGACTTGACAGACATTTGCTACTCATTGCTTTTCCCTCTTTAAAAAACAAATAACTTTACTGCTAAGCCTCACTTACTATGGGACTTTATCATCACAGACGTGAGACCCAGATTTGTGCATATTTACCTTTGGCAACTGCACTCCCCAAAGACACTGCCACTGGTGTCAATGGCAGTGGCTGAAGCAGCCAATTTCATTTGTGCCAAGTTTGTTTGTGGCATCATTACCTTTATGATACACAGGTATAGCAAGAAACTTTAAGTGTTTTTATTTTGGTTCTTAATTAATCTTGTCTTCCCCAGGAGGCCCCATTGCTAGAAAGAGTAACAAAATTTACCTTACTTGGTACAATCTGGTTAAAATTTGGTCAAATATAATAAACAGTCTCTTTAGATGATGCTCAGTTCTACTGTGTAAAAATGCTTGCTCTCCTAGATTCCCATTTCCCTTTCTCCTTAATACTCTCCTCGATGACTTTGAGCTATTTTTTGCAAGTGACTCAACTTCAAGATGGTGGAAGAATGATAAGATCCTTGGATCAGCATAGCGTCCACTGGCACCTTTGTCTCTCAGTAATCTCACTTTCTACATCCTTTCTCACCTAGCCATCATGGCTGAGGAACATTCATAGACTCTTTCCCTCACCTTCATCAGATACTGGGGGTGCTCCATGACTGGGGTGACCTCGCCTTGGCTGTTGATAATGGTATAAACCTTCCAGGTTTATGCCACACCCTTCATCACCTCCCCAGTAGAGCAGGCCCATCACATGATTTCTGCCTTCATCTTTATCAGAGAGGGACCCTTGGGAGGACCAAGGGTACTTGATCCAACCACCTTCCTCAGAAAGAGCCATGCTCACATCATAAAAGGCTAAATCCAGCTTCTTCCTCCACATCCAACTTCAGGGAGCCATCCTTTTTGCTGTGAAGAGATTGCAAGGTGGCCTCCTCCAAGAGAAGCTGGTAAAGGTCTCTGTTATTGCCTTCAATATTTCTATAAACCTGCCATGATCCCAAGTAATGAGAAATAGATATCATGTCTTTCAACACTTCCCTCCCTTGCTTCAATCTCTTTTTCCCTCCCCATTATCATCTTGTGTCAGAAATGGAGATTTTTCATTGACTTTTCTTACATTAAATAGTCCCTTTTTCCTCCTAGCTTTAAAAGTGCACAAAGGTTATCTTCTCTGTGCTATAGACAGACTCCATGATTTTGTCTCCTAAGCCTAGGAGGTCATGTTAAAGGGGAAATAAAAAGAATTGAGAGAGCCCTGTCTCAAGGCAATAGCCTGACTTGTAAAACTACCATTTTCCTTTGAAATTCTTATTTTGACCATGGAATCTAACTAGTAATTATCTTTCTCTTTGCATTCTACCTGTAAGGATCGTCATCTCTCTTAGGCAGACAGCTATTTGCAGAGAAGAGTGGGTACTCAGACATAGCAGGGAAAAAGCATGGTAATATTTTTTTTGAAATATCATATGCATGAAATGCTCTAAAATTGGATTGTGCTGAGAGTTGCACCACTCTGTAAATTTGCTAAAAATTGAATTGCACATTCAAACAGGTAAATTTTATGATATGTAAATCATACCTCAATAAAGCTCTTAAAAATCATGTGCACAGTATAAAAGAGTGAGCACAGTTGCTCAGCCTCCTGTAGGCTATGCTATGGGCCTCTTAGTTGCACTGCCAATGAGAGCATCAGAAACAGAGCAAACAAGGAAAGCACGTGCAGGCATTGTCCTCTCCATAAGGGTTAGGGATCAATCATACTCCCAGTACAGTTCAGCGAGCAGAAAGCTATAATTTTCCTTTAAACTGAGACTTACTTGCCCAATCTGTTTACATGGGTATCTCTCCAGCTATAAAATGTTATCAGTTTCTTCAGATCGTGAGCTTGAACTGTAATTATGCATGTATGTGTTTACATAAAAATATTTTTTCACTGGCACATACTCTCTATGGAAGCGTCTTATCTGGCAACATCAAATATCCAGAACTTACACAAAAATACAAAAGAATGCAAAATAAATAAATAGAACAATGTTACTGTAATAGATACCTATACACCTAGTCAGATTTCATTCAGAGGCAATCTACCCATCAGCTACAATTCCAACCTTTTGTGGGCTAGAAAACCAAGAATATGAGACAATAACCAAGCTTGTTAAAAGCAGTAAATTGGAGGAAGTGTGGCAAGTGGTGACTAAAGATACTATTAGGATTTATGAGAAGAAAGACAAAGGAGCAGACACTCATGGGAGACCATGATGAAGGAGACAGAAACAGTACAAAAGAAGCTACAAGAATTCAAAAACAGCAGGGGCACCTGGGTGGCTCAGTGGTTAAGCCTCTGCCTTCAGCTCAGGTCACGATCCCCTGAGATCAAGCCCTGTATCGGGCTCTCTGCTCAGCAGGGAGCCTGCTTCCCCCTCTCTCTCTGCCTGCCTCTCTCCCTACTTGTGATCTCTCTCTGTCAAATAAATAAATTAAATCTTTAAAAAAAAAGAATTAAAAAACAGCAATCTGCCCCTCATTCAATGAAGGGACAAACAGCTGGATACATCTCAACTCCCAGAAATGTTACATTATTCAGTGTTCACAATGGTAACTCCAAGATACACAGAAGAGGCTTAAACTTGTTGAGTGAGGCAAGTAGGTTTTACAATTATTTTATAAATTACTCTATTCTTAAAAGCCTGTTTTGCTTATTTTTAAATTAGGTATCCCTTTTTTATTTACCACTTAAACTATTTTAACATAAGATAAAATTTACCATTTTAACTATTGTTAAGTATATAGTTCACTATGTTGAAGTATATTCACGTTGTTGTGAAACAGATCTCCAGTACTTTTTCATCTTGTCAAAATGAAACTCTATAACCACTAAATACTTTTCCTCCTCCCTTATTCTCCTACCCCCTGGTAACCACCATTCTACTTTATGTTTTTATGAATTTGATTGCTTTAGTTACCTCATTTAAGTGGATCATGTAATATTCATCTGATCATACAATGTGGTGATGTCTGGCATATTTCATTTAACATAATGTCCTCAAGGTTCATCCACAGGGTAGCATGTGACAGGATTTCTACCCACTCCATTGTATATAAAAACCACATTTTGTTTATCTACTCATCCACTGATGGACATTTGGGTTGCTTCTATCTCTTGGCTATTGTGAATAGTGCTGCTATGAACATGGATGAGCAAATACCTTTTCAAGACCCTGTTTTCAATTCTTTTGGATACTTATCCAGAAATGTTTTTGTTGTTGTTGTTGTTGTTGTTTTTTGTTCGTTTTTTTTTTTTAAATAAGCTCCATGCCCAGATCAAGACCTGAGCTGAGATCAAGAGTCAGACGCTTAACCTCTGAGACACCCAGGTGCCCCTTATTTTTAACTTTTTGAGGAACCTCTATACTATGTTTCATAGCAATTACACCATTTCACAAGCCCACCAATCATCTACAGGTGTTTCCATTTCTCCATATCCTCCTCAACACTTTTTATTTATTTATTTTTAAAGATTTTATTTTTTTGACAGACAGAGATCACAAGTAGGCAGAGAGGCAGACAGAGAGAGAGGGGGAAGCAGGCTCCCTGCTGAGCAGAGAGCCTGATTCGGGGCTCGATCCCAGGACCCTGGGATCATGACCTGAGCCAAAGGCAGAGGTTTTAACACACTGAGCCACCCAGGCACCCCGAGCATCTTTTCATATACTGTTTAGTCACTTGTATATCATCTTTGAAGAAATATTTCTTCAGGTCTTTTGTCTAGTTTTTAATAAGGTTATTTAATTTTTTTTTTTTTTTTTTGTAATGGAGTGTAGGAGTACTTTATATAGTCTGGATATTAGCTCCTTATCAGATATATGATTTGCAAATATTTTCTTCCACTTCACAGGTTGCTTTTTCATTCTGTTGGTTGTGTCCTTTGATGCACAAAAGCTTTTTAGGTTGATGAAGTCTCCGGTGTCTATTTTTGGTTTTGTCTCCCATGCTTTTTGTGTAATACCCAAGAAAACATTGCCAAATCAAATGTCATAAAAATTTCCCCTGTGTTTCCTCCTAGGAATTTTGTAGTTTGGGGTATTAAGTTTAGGCCTTTAATTCATTTTTCAGTTATTTTGTATATTGTGTCAAATAAGAGTCCAACTTTATTCTTTCATATGTGGGTGTCTAGTTTTCTCAACATCATTTGTTAAATAGATTGTCCTTTCCCCATTGAGTGGTCTTAAGTTGGAAATCATTTGACCACATACATCAGGGTTTATCTCTTGACTCTCTATTCTATTCCATTGGTCTATTTATCTGTCTGCATGCAAGTATCACACTTTTGATTATTGTAGCTTTGCAATATGTTTTGAAATCAGGAAGTGTGGGTCTTCCAAGTTTGTTATTTTTCAAAAATTTTTGGCTATTTAGGGTCCCTTGAGATTACATATGAATTTTAATGGTGAAATTTTCTATTTCTGCAGAAAATTCTCTTGGAATTTTGGTAAGGATTGTATTGAATCTATAGTTCACTTTGGGTGGTATAAACATCTTAACCATATTAAGTCTTCCAATCAATGAACATGGGATGTCTTTTCATTTACTGGTGTGTTCTTTAATTTCTTTCAGTAATGTTTGCAATTTTCAGTGTAGAAACTGATCATCTCCCTGATTAGATTATATGTAAGACTTATTTGTGATGCTATTTTAAATCCTAAAATGTTTTTTATACAAACTTTAAGTGTAGGTCTTTTAAAGAGATTATCAGTGAGACAGTTAGATGTAGAATAGACAACAGATATCCTATTGGTCTAAATCCTTCAACTCTAAATATCCTATTTGTTCAACAAAATCCACACCCTTTCAAGTCTGAGTCTATAAAATTTAGCCATCCCACCACCAATAAGAAGCAGGAAAGGAACAGCAAAGATGCATCCTATGGTGTCTTCTTGAGTTTGGGGACCAACACTTATTGGCACTCACTCCTAACTGAAAGGGACCCTACCACAGAAGCACAGTCAAAACAACTTTAAGTAAAGTATTTCAACCGCATCTGCAAATGTGCAATGAAGCGGAGCTAAGGCAGGAAAAGTCCTGCTCTATAATAACTCCATTGCATGAGAATTTTGTGCTGTATTATTCATAAAAGGAGTATCAGGTGAAACCCCACATTTAAGGTCTCTGTGATTCATTTTGTGTCCAAATCTGCAACTTCTATTGAAGAGATGGTCCTTAAAGCTGTGATGACCAAGGAAGCAGACCAACTACAGCTCCTTAAATCCAGCAGAGAAAGGCTTTGTCCTTGCACAAACCCAGGAAAATGTTGAGCTCAACCATCATAATTTAATCATTAGCAAAAACAGAAACAAACAAACAAAGGAAACCTATCTCCTTGCTATAGTTTTCTATTATATTCTCTATGTGTGCTGCTTTAGTTCTGTGTAGGAAAACTATTAAAAATCACTGCCCCCCCCCCCAAACACACACACACAAAAGTCACTGTCCCTTTTTCAATGACTCTCTTAGGAGTGGTAGAGGTCAAAGGTCTCCTTCCTCATATTACAATGCACTTGCTATTTGCTTTGAGGGTTCTATTTAGACTAAATCTTCTTTTAAGACATACTCCCCATAGAGTTCCATACATATTTATCCATATAATTCAATGTTGTAAATATTTATTGAGGGATGAAGGTAGGACATACTAATCTTCAATGTTCCAGGTACCTAACATACATTCTCACAAAATCCATGAGGTTAGTAGTGTTATTTGCTATCATCTCCATTGTACTGGGAAGTGAACTGATGCTCAGAAAGAGGTCTCACTGTTATTAGTGTCAGAAACTGAGCTTTGGTCCATAAAAAGCAAAACTCAAACCCTGTCCTTCCCTAGCACTGTCTTGACTGAGTGCAAATTGGTCAGGATGAACATTTGTCAAAAAAATAAATATTTTCGATAACTGGATCTTTGGATTTTCAAGAATTGGTAATCTTGATGCACTCCTATGCAAATTTTCATCTCTATATTATGCCTTAATATATTATTAATCATTTTTTGGATTTGTAGGGTTCTCTGTGTGTGTGTGTGTGTGTGTGTTTCTATATTTTAATTAGATTTCAGCCAATTATTTCTCTTCTAACTTATTTGTGATTAAAAAAATATTGGAACAACTTGACTATTCAACAATTGAGGATTAATAAGAACACATTTGGATTCCAATACAAGGATTTGTTTGAACAATAGAAATGACATTCATGCTTGTGTAAGAAAATAGAAAACAGGGGCGCCTAGGTGGCTCAGTGGGTTAAAGCCTCTACCTTTGACTCAGGTCATGATCCCAGGGTGCTGGGATCGAGCCCCACATAGGGCTCTCTGCCCAGCAGGGAGCCTGCTTCCTACCCCTCTCTCTCTGTCTGCCTCTCTGCCTACTTGTGATCTCTGTCAAATAAATTAAAAAATATATATATTTAAAAAAAAAAAAGAAAAGAAAATAGAAAACAAACCAGAGTAATACAATTGGAAAGCCTGGCCAAAAATGAATGAGAAAAACATCTAAGCAAACAAAAACCCCATCTCCACCCCTCTTTCTTATCAAATTAATTTTTTTCTTTTTTTCTGTCAGAAGCAATGCAGACACACTACAGAAAATACAGACAAGCAGAAGAACATAAGGAAAAATCCATTCTCCACCCATTCATATCCAACTACTTTTTATCTGCAAGTATAAATTCTTTCTGTTCCAGTTCCATATGTATAAATGAATTATTATTTTTCAACAAAATGTACTCTTATTGAAGAAACTATCTTGCAACCTACTACAATTTCAGCAACTCAACATATATATTTTTCAAATTAAACCCTATTGCTCATCCCACATTTTACTCTTACCAGTGATAGAAGAAATAATTGCCTGAATATTAATTATAAGACCAAAAACAGCACAGAAGAAATTGTGAAAAATTCTGAAAATAGGTCACAAAATGACTTAAAACATAAAACTTTGCAAAAGTGCCCATGGTGCTCCCAAATCACTAGTCTTTGAAATAATTAGTAAGTGAGAGCATCAATTTTCAATCAACTTATTATAATGCTTAATGAAATTAATTTAAGAATTGAGGGCTCAATATGAGAAGCTCAATAAAATCCTTTATTGCCTAATAGATAAAATGGCATCATAGGTTGTTTCTATAAGTCAAGGATTAAACTAAAAAATGTAACTTAACCAAGAGAATGTAGAAGGAGGAAGGGCTGGGGTGGTATAAAGGAGCTCAAAAGAAGGTGATCTTCAAGGAAAACATTGAACTGTGAGCACAATTGCTGAAAAATCCAGATCATGGAGAGCTCTATAAGCCAAATAATCCAGGCTCTTTAACAGATAAATGACAAGAATAGAAAAGGACAGGAGGGTAAATCTATAAACTAAAAGACATATTACAGGTTCTTCTTAATGGGTAATACTAAATTGCTGTGTCTAGGAATGCATAATTAGATAGTTAAACTATAAAAAAGTGCAAGAAAGTAATTAACTACCCAAGTCAGTCACGGTAGTGATCACTTAAATGGGGGAAGGAAGGCGCTATAGTTGAAAGGGGGTACACAGGACATGTGCCCCCAAAATGATAGCAAAATTCTACTTCTTCACCTGTGTGGTGATTGCAAGGGTACAAAATAATAGCTAGGGTACAGAATAGTCCCTCATAAACCAAAAAGAAGTTTAATGAACACTGAAACTAATCCCCATGGAGATCTGGTCTCTCAGTGAAAGGAAAATGGGGAGGAGAGAGAAGGGGACGGTGCCAGAATCCATGAGAGGGTCAGGAACAAATTTAATGGGGAAGGGTTCTATCTTTGTGATATTATTTTCTTTGAGGTGTTTTCCCATTTCCATATCCATGCTACCACAGTGCTATGGAACAAGGGTCCCACCCTCAAATCAAGAGATTCAGACTTCTAGAGAAGACATATGACAGGGCTGAAGAGCCAGGAGGGGATGGGGTCACAAGGACACTCAGTGAGGTTACCAGAGTGCCTATGAGGGCAAATCTAAAAAAAAAAAAAAAAAAAATGATCATGATTTCCTTCAGAAGCAAAAAGCAATTCCCCACTTGGAAGAGAAAAGTGGTGCTATTGGCAAACCCTAGAAAAAGAGGCCCGGGATCCCACTTCTCAACTAGAAAACTGAAAAAGCAGCAAGAAATTAAAAAGAAAACAATGTCATGATGTCCCCAGGGATGGTGTTGAAGCAACATTATAATTTCTGCTAAGTATATAAATAAATCAGGTTAAAGATTATTCATTCACCCTTCCATTCCCCAAAAACAGTGATTTTTAAAAAGGGCAGGGTTGGGGGGTGCAGAATTGAATAGGAGAGGGCTACCTAGCTTTATAAAGGTTCACAAAGGTTCTTGTTCCTGGAGCTAACTCTACAAACAAAAGATAAATAAAAGATACTCAACTTCCATGCACTTGAAAGCACCTCAAGTATATATGTAAAACAATTAGGGAACACTTACAAATTAGATATTCATGTACTGTCATAACATCCTTATATAACAAAGCAGGGAAAACCAAGGGCAGAGGGGAGATCAAAAGTTAGCTTAACAATGATTTGCAAGAAAGCAGTGTACTCAACATGACAACATGTTGGAAAATTAGTATCTTTTGTCATTTTCTTTGAGTCAGAAAGAGGGCACTAAACAAATTACTCAAAATTTTGTTCCTGGAAATCAGAGTTTCAATTTCATTAAAATATACCAGACTTTTAACATTAAGTCAGCTTTTCAAGAGAAAAAAATAATCTACAACGCTCCCCCATTAGAACTTAAAATTTGCTTCCATTTTCAAAGTGTTTCCGTTAAGAATCAAAGGCTGAATAAAATAAAAAGAATGAATTTGCAGGTTGATTTATGTGGAAGGTTTGTGGTTTGTATTATTATTTTTTTAAAAGATTTTATTTATTTATTTGAGAGAGAGACAGCGAGAGAGAGAGCATGAGAGAGAAGGTCAGAGGAAGAAGCAGACTCCCCATGGAGCAGGGAGCCTGATGCAGGACTCGATTCCAGGACTCTGGGATCATGACCTGAGCTAAAGGCAGTCGCTTAACCAACTAAGCCACCCAGGTACCCTGTGGTTTGTATTATCATCCACAGGGGAAAATATCATTTGAGTCCAAAGAACTGTTAATTTTTTATGGAATTAAAATTTCAATTTGATGTAATCAATTGCCTAAACTCCTCTTGGATGTACTACGGCAACATCACAAACTGTATTCAAGCATGAACAACTCTGTATCTACAAAGGGGTTCCCTAGGATATTCTTCCATAATGTATAGGTCTGTAACAGTCAATAAGAGTTTGTTTAACACAGGCATATCATTTAACATACTCATCAAATGTCACCTTGCTCAATCTGGTCATACATACTTAGAAATTTACTAAGTCTGACAGATATATATATCCTGTGCTCTTTTAAGGTGTCATAGCCAACATTTGGCACAATTGTTTGTTATCAGACATGTTATCGCCTTATCACCTGCTCAACGATGACCAGACACATAGCCTAAGCCTTCTGGTATTCTCTGGAATTCAAATTTAAGGTTAAACTTTGTGCTTCACTATTCAAACATGACAACTATTGATGTCATCACAAGACATGTCCAGTGACAAGGATGCATGTTTAATTTAGGAAGAAAAGATACTTTTTTTTAAAAGTTCCTATCAGAGTTCTAAAGGGTGTACAGCTTTGAAACAAGAATAAAGATTAAAAACAAACAAACAAAAACAGAACAGTGCAGGGCTCAGGTAGTCAGATACAATTATCCTGCTCATCCTTGCCTCCCATAAAGAAGCTTGCCATATTATCAGTAATTTTTTAAACCAATGGTCTACTTTATACTTCTCAATCATTTCTCAAATAGCCAGGTGTCTTAAGTGACAGTGTGTGCTGACCCTAAAAACACAAACACAATAGTTTTACACAAAGCTCCAGTGGTTTCAAGCACTAGTTTACCACACAATGAAATACAATTATAATGCAACTTGAAAAAAAATTTTTTTTTTGAACAGGATCCGGGGTAATGATGCTGGGAACTTTGGGGGGACAATAAAAGGAACAAACGAAAAATGTTTCTTGTAGTACAATGGTTCTTGTCTTGCCAACTACTATGCAAAATCCCCCACCCTGAAAATGATCCGCAGGCAACACAAGCCAGGGTACCGACAGGAAGCACCTGTGGAGCCCAACCCCCAGAGAGCTTCAGCTTAACGCAGCTTCATTAAGTCGTGTTCTGGTACAATCCGAAAGGGTATTGATGCAAAGAGGAGTTATTCCTGGAGGAGCGCTCCTCCTAAAAGGTCAACAACTAAGTAGTTAGTGAAAATGCCTAAATAGCTGTAGTCATGACCTTTCGAAGGAGGGGCTCTTCCCCAGCGGGGATAGACAAGGGCGGGTAAGGGGTCTACATTGATATCATCAGCAAACATCCAAACGTTCTGGCTGAGTTTTCCCGGGAGCAGAGTTCAGAGTATTTCATCACGCGTTCAAAGCAATCTCAGACCCCTCCCTCGCTAAAGCAGGGAACCATGCCATTACAGGAGAACTAAATGACATCCGCGTTATAAGTCAGCTTGGGGAATTCTGCTGCACAACACTTTCCTTAAACAACGAACATCCAGTCCCCTGCCCCCCACCCCCACCCCGGCTCCCATCCGAAGCACGTCAGGGCATCACTCTCTCTATGTAGCAGGGTGGAGGTGGGAGGGGTGGTGCTCTGCTTGTCCCAAAGCGGAAGCAAAATCAGCTTTCTTTCAGGGAAGGCACTTTTACGGGGTCTAAGGACACCCGCAGCAGCGCGCCAAGCAGTGAAACCCTGACCTGCGTTTCAATGAACAGCCCTGCACAATATCCATTGCGCTGCAAGCGCGGTTCTTCGCGCTTTATAAAAGTTAACTTGTTTAATTCTAAAAAATAACCCCTAAAGGTGCAGAAAGGGATGCAAAAAATCCATGAAGATGGGGACTTCCTACCCACTCCAGCCGCCTTACAGAGAAATAACCCTCCTCCTCGTTTCCCTCTAGGTCCACCAGCATCCGCGAGATAAAAACCCGCGTGGGGAGCGATTAAGGGCTAAACTCGCAGCCGCGCGGAGGCCAGTCGTTACCGTCCAGCGGGCACTCGCGGTCCGGGTGGCTGCTCATCGCTGCTCCCCGACTCCAGGCTGTCCCCCGCGCGGCTCGCTCAGTCTAGGCGGCGGCTGCAGTGGCAGAGGCAGCGCCCCCCTTGGGGCCCCGCAGGTGCGCCCGGCAGGAGCTGGGCGCGCGCCACTGCAGAGGGAGAGACAAGGACACAAGCCTGGCGCTCCTTTCTCTTTGCAACCCGAGGCTCTAGCGCCGGTCCCCTGCAGCCCAAGGCTCTCTATTAATACTTGGTGTGCGGCTGGCTGCATGCCATCGACTTGACCCATGGCCAGGTTCCTTTGACCTTGCTAGGAAGGGGTGGGGAACACTGTGTAGGAGCTTAGGTGATTTAACTGGGTAGGAGGAGGCAGAGAACAACCCCCAGCTGCTCTCCCAGGCAAGGCCCGTGAATGAGCCTCGGCCCGTGACTTTCCCCAGAGTCCAGCGTTTTGGAGCAACTATCTCGCAGCGTCCGATCTGGCCCCAGAAGCCCTCAGCTAAATATGATGCCTGCTCCAAGCCAGCAGCTCAGGGAACCTATTTTGGGGCCGCTGCCGCGAGCAAGATCCACTACCCATTCATTCAGAGCCGCCTTGACATTTCAGAGTTCTGCAGGCGAATCCCTTTTCCCCTATCCGATTTCAGCCTCTTGCTTCTGCAAAATTCCAAGTTGGAGAAGGGAAAGGCAGGGGGCTAGTGAACAAAAGGAGGTGGTGAATTAGAAAGGCCCAATAGACTAAAACGTTCTCAACGCCGTATTTCTTCCAGCAAGCGCATGGAAGTTGGGTTGCGGCCATGTTCCTATTGTAAATTTAAATTTAATCAGCAAATGCTGCTTTTTTGTCGTTACTCTAACAAGCTTTATGTTTAAAGTTAAATTCCCTTGGGAGCTCTAACTTAGGCTGTTGATATGATAGGAGCAATCAGTTAATGCCATTTCAAAGCACATTTATGACAACTACATTAAGGAACTGCATTTATAATCTAGATCTTTCAACAGGCTTAAAAAAAAAATTCCTGGTTTATTTTTACACAGAGTCTGGTATGTCTCCTTAGCAGGTGAATTCTTTCCTCTGCTTTCCTAGCATACTTTTAACTCTTCCTCCTTTCCTAACATAGTTTACGTCCCTATCCGTGAAGACATGGCAAACCTTTGCTCTCAAGTAAGAATTGATTATTCCTAATATACCTACAACTAGGGTTATTAAAAATAGTAAAGTTAAGACCCTGCAGACAAGTTTTATGAAGTCTCTGAGACCCCTTCCCCCCCATTTACTCTCTTGTATCCGTTTTCAGCAGATAAAGGACTGAAATCTAGTGATGAAAACATAAATGAGAACTTCAGAAGTTAACCTTTGGTAACTCAATTTAAAAAATACTGAAAGAAGTATACACTCCAGCAAGTTTTTCTTTTTGCTTTTAGCATTGTATATAAGTGAACCCTCTCTATTCCAGCTTGGAACAGTGACCAGTGTCCACCACTGCTAAATTATGTATCTCTCTGTGAGAGACAAACCAGGACCAACTGGGCCACAGTGGATTGCAGAAATGTCCATTTTTGCACCTGAACCAGGGAGCCCTCCCATACTCTCCTCTTCCCTGCTCCCACCAGGGAATATACCGTTCAGAATTTCTTAGATTGAAAACCAGAAATTGCTCTATGAGCTTACCTGGTAATCTCAACTCTCACATGTATTCTTATAACAAAGGCATTGTTATTATTCAATGTTATGTCAGTATTCAATGTTATACTGTTATATTATCATATTCTTTTGTTCTTTTATTCTTCAGTTACTGAGCACTTCTCCCTGTTCCTGTTCCTAGTAATTTCAGGAAAAATCCCACCCTCAGTCAGAATACTTTAGTGTGGGTAAGACAGGCTTAGAACCAGCTAAACTTTCTTAGATATTTTATGTTCTTTGAAAGATATGGGGCATCAAGGAGCCACGGCCAAGGAGATGGCTAATTCTACTTGAAGGATTAGGAAATGTTTCCAACCAGAAGTAAGTATTTTCACTAGTGATAGTTGCTATCATGTTTAAACAAGCACTGTGAACTAGGCACTCTGCTAAATGCTTTTCATACATTCCCTCCTATAATCCTGATAAAAACAGGAATTATTATTGTGCCCTTTTTATGGATGGACAAGTGGAGTAACTTGCTGGCAAATACAGAGGTGAGGAATTCTAGAACTGCGACTGGAATGTAGCTTCTATGATCACAGAACCTCTCCCCAGTTTTTACTCCGGATTGCATTAGTTAGCAAAAACTCTTTCCACAATCTGTAATAAGAGCTTTTCACCAAAACCTTTCAGAAAAAAAGTGGGTCCTTAGAGAGTACTAAGAAAGGTCAGTTGTTATTGTAGGAACCAGACTGCGCTTAGGCAGTCAGGATTCCTCACAAAGAAGCTTCTACTTCTCCACAACAAGTGGCTCTTAAAACACACACACACACACACACACACACACACACGCACAGCTCATAAGAAAGAGCTTGGGAATCAGTTTCCCAGGGAGAACCACAGTGAGGACAGCATTCCTTAATTCGTAAATCCATTTAACTTTTATTGAGCCCTTGCTATGTCACACACACTTTACTGGAAGTTGATTTCATCTCAACAGCAGATTCCTCCTAGGAAATCTCTAAGGAATTAGAAATTTACATTCAGAGAACAGAAAAAGAAATATCTTTTTTTAAAAGATTTTTATTTATTTATTTGACAGAGAGCTGTCACAAGTAGGCAGAGAGGCAGGCAGAGAGAGAAGGGGGAAACAGGCTCCCTGCTGAGCAGAGAGCCTGATGCAGGGCTGGATTCCAGAACCCCGGGATCATGACCTGAGCCAAAGGCAGAGGCTTAACCCACTGAGCCATCCAGGTGCCCCGAGAAATATCTCTTCCATACAAAGTTGGTCACTGAGCCAATTTAGTGGTAGGTGTAAAACATGCCTTAGCTGGACAGGACATGAAAGAGAAGAAAGAGCATCTTGAGGATCTGTTCCAATAAGAAAATTTGCAGCAGTAACAACTACCCAAAAAGGTCTACAAATTCCACTGGTCTAAAATTCTACAGGCATGCTCAACGCAGAGACAGTGAAATGTAATGATTAGGTACCTAGCCTTTGTTCTCAAATCAACCCTGCTTTCAAATACTGATTCGTGTGGTCCTGGGTCAATCCAGATCTGTCCAATGAATGAGTAACTCAGGCAAGTTATGTAACTAGCTAGCCTAAGACTTCCCATCCTGTAACATGGACAAAAGGACAAGCTCTATAGGATTTTTGCATGATTATCTATGTACTGGCAAAGGAGTGTTTTCAGTTGCTAGTAGCAAAGACCAAATTAGCAGAAATTTAAATAAATTAGTTTTTTTTCTCTTCACTTAACATTAAGATGGTTGAGGTAGATGGTCTATAGTTGGTACCGCAGCTCCATGTTTTCATCTGTGATCCAGCAGCCTTTTCATTTTTTGCTCCACTATCCTTAATATAGGCTTTCAGTTTCGGGACTTCCTTATGGTCACAAAATGGCTGCCAGAACTCTGGACTGACTCATGTTTAAAGAGGAGAAAGAAGGGGGAAAGGGCAAAAGTAGCTGAGTCAGGCCCCTTAAAATAACTCTCTTGGAAGCTTTATCCAAAATCTTCCATGTAAAATGCAGTAGAAGTGCCCTTTTCAAAGAAGCTGGTGTGTGTGTGTGTGTGTGTGTGTGTGTGTGTGTGTGTGTGTGTGTGTTAACTTGGGCACGTTAGAGGTTCTGCTGTTGAGGAAAAGGGAGAGAATAGGGTATTGGGTGGGCAGCTAGCAATCTCTGGCACACTTAGAAAAACATTTGACACAGTGCCTGACTCAAAGTAAATACCTACCCACCTACCCCCAAAAAAGAGAGAGAGAAAGAAGCTATGTTAGAGAGTCAAGAAAACCACAAATAAATAGAAAATAATTGGACTGGTCTAATTGTGTGTGCATTTTGGGGAGGGGAAAGAGGAAGAATTTGAGTCAAGAGGGTATTGTATATAAAAGAACATTCATTCATGTTATAAATTTCAAGCAGAGCTCAGGAAACATTTAGATTATAAACAGTACACTTTGGTGCAAAAAAACTTGAGAAGGAACCCGATTTAGATACTTCACAGAAGAATTTTAGGCCAAGAGAAACAAAGTATACAGTAATTCATAGAAACAAAAATGGAGAGGTGGGAGAGAAAAAAAAAATGAGCAAGGGATCTAACATTTATTGTTTTCAAGCAACCTAAATGGCATCTAGCTATCTTCAAAAAAAAATTTATAAGCACTTAATTAGGAGGATACCAAGAGTACACAGACTTGAACTGGAGGCTGGAAAATCAGATTTGGAAGTCAAGCAAGAACCAAGCCAGTCTGGGAAGTTCAATAAGTAGCAAGCCCAGCGAGCACCCTTTTGCAGGGACAAGTCTGGCTAAGGATGTCCCTTCACCCTGAAAGCCCCATTGCCACCATCAGACCCTACTTCAGGTACCCTGAGAGAATACGGTGTCTTATTTTTGTATTGCTTAATCCTATCAATCACATGTGTGCCCCTGATTGGTCTGCCCAGATTCAATGAGGGAGACAGACTGATCTCCTTTTCTTTGGCTTCCCCAGGTGCTAAAGTGCCTCCAACCATTAACATACTCAACGAGAGGACCCCCTCCTACACATACACATAGGAATGAGGGATGGATACAGGATCGCCAAAAAAAGAGATAAATATCAATTCCAGTGCTCCAGTGATCCAAGCTGTGCTTAAAATTAGTTGTTTGTTTAAGGCTACAATAGTAAGCAATGGAGCTGAGATTCAAACTCGTGGCTTCCGAAAGCGCTTCATTTTTGCAACATGTGGCATGAATTCCATGTTTTATTTTTCCTGGGTTTGGCATTGTAGGAAACATCTGCGTCACTGAGTCCGGGGAAGGTCTTGGACGATGACACGGAGAAATTAAAAGCCATTTGACATTGGATGTGATTCTTGTTGCTCCAAACAATGACGACACTTGATAATGATTTGACTACTAATCAGTCATTCACTCTAACTCTTTTCAAGGGATTTTTTCATGTTTTGTTTTTAGTTTTTAAAATTCAAGAAAGTTAAAAATACCATTCTATGTCTCCCCATGTACATAGGACTTAAACAAGAAAAGTTCAGATACACCTGACATAATAGCGTCTAAAAAGACAGAGACTCTTCCTCACTATGCTTCTGTCCCCGGACAGGACGATATGTTATCTGAAAAGTACCATAATGGAAGTTGATGAATTTACAATCTTAGATTTATTTTTAACCATCCGCCATTCGAACCCCTAGATAGTACACTAAGTTTTCTGGAAATCCCATTATTGGCTTATGCTTTGGGTTTGATCAGAAAAGCTATTGGCAATGCTACATGCTGGAGTATCATCTATAGACCAGTGCCAGTCAGGGAAGTGCTCATAACTGGTCCACATAAAGGCAAAGACAAAAAAGGAGGGAGTCATTTAGAAACTATAATGGAAACAACCTTGGTACTATTGACTATTTTTTAAGTAGGCTCCACACCCAGCATGGACCCCAGCACGGAGCTTGAACTCACGACCCTGAGATCAAGAGTCGGACGCTCACAGATCCAGCTACCAGGCACCCCTGCACTATTGGCTTCTTAGGCCTGGTGACTGGGGTGGGCGGTTCTGGACATTCTGGGATGTTTATCAGCATTGCTAACATCTACTTTTCCATGCCAATAGCACCCTTTTCCCAGTTTCGATAGCCAAAACGTCTCCAGACATTGACAAATGTCCCCATGAGACAAATGCTCTTGGTTGAGGACCACTGCTTTATTGCAATTTGACAGACTAATTCTATGTCCATTGTATCTAATAATATAAAATTGGAGCTTTGCATTGTGTATGTCTTGTTACTTCACTCATCCTAGTAATTTGTTATTATCATATTTTACCTTTACTTCATGACAGATTTTAAAAATGGTTCTTCCAGGGGTGCCTGGGTGGCTCAGTGGGTGAAGCCTCTGCCTTTGGCTCAGGTCATGGTCCCAGGGTCCTGGGATTGAGTCTCGCGTCCAGCTCTCTGCTCAGTGGGGAGCTTGCTTCCCCCTCTCTCTCTGCCTCTCTGCCTACTTGTGATCTCTGTCTGTCAAATAAATAAATAAAATCTTAAAAAAAAAATGGTTTTTCCTCATGGAGAGCTTAAAACATACCAATACAGAAGGTCACTGTTCAAATATAAAAGTCGTCCTTAGAAGAAAGGGAACAGGGACTCCTGGGTGGCTCAGTTGGTTAAGCGGCTGCCTTCGGCTCAGGTCATGATCTCAGGGTCCTGGGATCGAGTCCTGCATCGGGCTCCTTGCTCCTCAGGGAGCCTGCTTCTCCCTCTACCACTCTGTCTGCCTGTGCTCACTCTCTCTCTCTCTCTCTCTCTCTGACAAATAAATAAATAAAATCTTAAAAAAAAAAAAGAAGAAGAAGAAGAAAGGGAACAACCTTGGGCTACCCATGCTCTCCCTGACATAATAACCAAACAGAGCAAGGCAACTTACAAAGATACCAGACACCTTTATTTTCTATGTGCGACCTCCTGGGGCCCACCATGGAAAAGTCTATGAAGTACCCACCATTGCCAGAAAGAGAGAAGCTGCCAGCACTGGATTCTACAACTTGATTTCAGAAGTTCTCTGAACTGCATTAAGCAGTTTTCTTGTATTTCCCAGGGCAGAAGAAGATTTGCTAGCAGGGGAGGGCCGACGTAGAGACAAATCCTAAAATTCTTATGACGGAAAAGCCTGGGTCACAGGTCAAAACTGCCCAGACATCAACTGAATCTGGCCTACAAACAGGTTTTATTTGGCTTCTACAATGATGTTTTTAAAAATCAACTGCCACATTATTTCCTCAAAATCCCATTCCCAGCATCTCTCAAAAGATTCAAAAGAGCCCTTTGGCCATCCCGGGTGACCTTCCCTCATGTTGTCAATTAGCTGCAACTGAAAAGCAGCCACCATCCTCAGCCCTCTTCTGCTGTCCCCTTACATGGCCCACTTCGGTGTGAGTGCCTGGCTTACGCCTACTGAGCTATTAATCCAGATTTTTGGAGAAACAAAGAGGATAGAGAACTTGACCCTTGAGGGCGGAAGAAGATGAGGCCGGCCAGGGAATCCTCAGCCCTGGGTGAGGGCAGGTCAGGGGTTCACATGGTTATAGTAACTAGATCTTAGCCTAGGTCCTGGACCTTGGAGACAGGCAGGCTTCAGAAGGATCTGGCAGTATTGACACCTCTATAGATGGTACAGATTGCATGGTCCTAATCTTCCTGACTGTTCCATTGCAAGTGCAGCCATGACTCTAGTCTGCCTGGGCAATGATGACCCTCTCAAGCCAGCATGCAGGACACCAGCTAATCATCAATGGCTTGGTCCTGTAAGGCTCAAAATTCCTCTGCACAAGACTTCCACTGGCAAGTGAGCACTGGAGCCAAACTTAATGGAGCTTAGGAAGATAAGCAACTGTGACATTGATTGCCCTCTGAATTCCAGGGAGCAATTGCCATCTGTTAGAATAACACTTAGTGAGTATCCACTGTGTACAGGCTCTGAGGCTACGGAGACAGATCCAACAAATCAGTGGTCTTTCCCTACAATGCTCTCAGCTGAGGGATGAGGACAGATGTGTGAGAAAGTAATTCAGACACATTGGGGGAATCAAATCCTGGAGCAGCCGGAGTGTGAGGAACTTGGTCTCTGCTTGGAGGAATGGGGGCTTCACAGACAAGATGACATTCAACTGGGTTTAGAAAACAAGGCCGAGTCTAACCAAATGAAGAAATCAAAAAAGGCATTAGAGGAGTCGGTTTGTGCAAATCAAGACCGTGGAGGCTCGCTGAAGTGGAGAGTGGCAGGAACAGAGTGGGAGTGGAAGGAGAGAAGGGGCTGGCATGAAGCCATAGTTTTAAGTCAAGGGGTTCGGATTGATCTTCCAGTTGAATGTGGATGCAACAGAGATGTGTTATCAACCTTGTGTCTTTGGGAGTCAAATCTGGTGACATGTTAAAGATAGACTAGGAGCCCAGTTCTGAGGTCATCTGTCAACCTTGAACTACAGCAGTAGAGAGGCACTTTCTAGAAAGTTCAAGACTTGCATTAAATGGGGGGAGGGGGAGGGACTTGAGGATGAATCAACTTTCTGACTTGGGAAACTGGGTAGATGATGAAAGTATTCACAGAAATTTTTTTTAAAATACGGAGCTAGGGGCACCTGGGTGGCTCAATGGGTTAAAGCCTCTGCCTTCTGCTCAGGTCATGATCTCAAGGTCCTGGGATCAAGCCCCACATCGGGCTCTCAGCTCAGCGGGGAGCCTGCTTCCTCCTCTCTCTCTCTGCCTGCCTCTCTGCCTACTTGTGATCTCTGTCTGTCAAATAAATAAAAAAAATCTTAAAAAAAAAATACAGAGCTAAAAACCTGTTTGGGGAAGATACAGAAATGAGTTGTTTGGGATGAGACTGTAACAACTATGGGGACTTCAAATAGGTTTATCCAAAAGATGCTTAAAAATAAAGTACAAGACTTCCAAAGAGCAAGAGAATGAGAAAGAAATATCAAGACAAGGATTTCATAGATGATTACTGAAGCCACATGAAAGGCCAACATTGCCCGAAGAAGGAGAAAAGAACGCCCCAGGGCAGAACATCAGGGAGCCCTTGGAGGTGAAGAGCAGATGAGAGGATCCAGGAATAGCAGAAAGAAAATTGGGGAATGGGTCAACGGCAGCCCAGCGGGAAGGGGGTGTCAGGAAGGAGGGAGCCCTGATACACTGTGCAAAGGATGTTCTGGAAAATGTCCATCTGGGGCCATGCGAGAGAGGCCACCTGAGACCTTAGTTAGAGCCCCAGTCAAGGGCACAGAGGTGGAAGCCAGAGGTCGTGGGCTGGGAAGGGAACTGAGGGTCGGCCCAGAAAGGAGGACGATTAATTCCAAACGTTTGATGTTAAAACCAAGAAGGGCAGCTGGAGGTATGAGGTAGCCTGGGGTTGCCTTTAAGCTTTGCCCAGCGTTTCTGGCTGGGGACGTCTTGAACATATTTGTAGGGAGAGGGAAACATCTAGTGGAAGGGAGGCTGACCATACGTGAGGGAGGGGTTCTGGGTCCTGCCCCAAGTGAGGCCTGTGTCTAGGTGGGAAAAGTCTCGAGGACCTTCTTGTGATAAATCTAGTACGTGAATGTGTGACCAGAGGAAGCAGAGGAGTGCTCCCCAGGATACTTGTTAAGCCCCAGCAGGCTAATGGGGCTCCCCTGAGGACCCCCGCAAATTTGAATCTTTGGGACATGGGCCCCAGGGCCTATATTTTAAACCAGCACCCTGGCAGATAACCATGGAAGAAAGCCCCAAAGTAAGAGCAAGAGTGGCCTCTGAAGCCAACATGCTCGAGTTTGGTTCTCATTTGGCTGCTAATCAGGCATATATATTGTTAAGGGCCTATTCAGCCAGAGCGGCCCCACCTCGGTTGAACAGCCATTTTGTTGTTTATGCAGTTAAATTGACACTGCCCGCCTCCTGGGAACTTACTTAAAAGCAAGTCTGGGAAACCAGTCCCAGGTAATAAAGCCCAAATAAAAGGGTGGGTCAGGTCAGGTGGAGATCACAGCCCGAATACAGGGGTGAGTCGGGTCAGGTGGAGACATCCAATCAGTAAAGCCGCATACTGTCTCTCTAGCTACCAAGGAATGTGGGCCCCTCCCTTTGGGTGCCCTTTGGGTGCCAATTCTGACCAAGGTGATAGGCTAATTCAAATATCTACTATAGGGTAAACTCTAATTCAATTGGTCACTTATGTGTGACCTAGCAGGACTGTGCAGCTTTCTCTGTGTTACAATCTCATTGGTCACCTGTGTGTGGCCAGGCTCAACCACATGGTCTTTGCCCTTAAAAGCTAGTCTGTATGCTGGCAAGGATGCGGAGAAAGGGGAACCCTCCTACACTGTTGGTGGGAATGCAAGCTGGTGCAACCACTCTGGAAAACAGCATGGAGGTTCCTCAAAATGTTGAAAATAGAACTACCCTATGACCCTGCAATTGCACTGCTGGGTATTTACCCTAAAGATACAAACGTAGTGATCCGAAGGGGCACGTGCACCCGAATGTTTATAGCAGCAATGTCCACAATAGCCAAACTATGGAAAGAACCTAGATGTCCATCAACAGACGAATGGATAAAGAAGATGTGGTATATATACACAATGGAATACTATGCAGCCATCAAAAGAAATGAAATCTTGCCATTTGCGACGACGTGGATGGAACTAGAGGGTATCATGCTTAGCGAAATAAGTCAATCGGAGAAAGAAAACTATCATAAGATCTCCCTGATATGAGGGAGAGGAGATGCAACATGGGGGGGTTAAGGGGGTAGGAGAAGAGTAAATGAAACAAGATGGGATTGGGAGGGAGACAAACCATAAGTGACTCTTAATCTCACAAAACAAACTGAGGATTGATCGGGGGAGGGGGGTTGGGAGGGGGGGTGGGGTTATGGACATTGGGGAGGGTATGTGCTATGGTGAGTGTTGTGAAGTGTGTAAACCTGGCGATTCGCAGACCTGTACCCCTGGGGATAAAAATATATGTTTATAAAGCTGTAAAAAAAAAAAAAAAAAGAAAAGAAAAAAGAAAGGATGAATACCCAAGTTTTGTAGCAACATGGACGGGACTGGAAGAGATTATGCTGAGTGAAATAAGTCAAGCAGAGAGAGTCAATTATCATATGGTTTCACTTATTTGTGGAGCATAACAAATAGCATGGAGGACAAGGGGAGATGGAGAGGAGAAGGGAGTTGAGGGAAATTGGAAGGGGAGGTGAACCATGAGAGACTATGGACTGTGAAAAACGATCTGAGAATTTTGAAGGGGTGGGGGGTGGGAGGTTGGGGGCACCAGGTCGTGGGTATTGTAGAGGGCACGGATTGCATGGAGCACTGGGTGTGGTGCAAAAATAATGAATATTGTTATGCCGAAAAAATAAAAAAATTAAAAAAAAATTAAACAAACAAACAAAAAGCTAGTCTGTAAAGAAGAGAGAGGTCACCCTCTCTGTAAGGCACGTCCCCGACCGGTGTGTTCAACGGTCGGTTTGATTCTTGATGCTTGGCACGAAATAAAGCTTTGCTTGACCTTCGCTTTGTGTCAGTCTCGCTCCTTTGACCATGGACCCATTATTGGGGGACCCAACAATATTATCTTGGGAAATTTATGAAATCTCTCTGTGCCTCAGTTTCCTCTTCTGGAAATGAGATTGGGAGCAGCTATGTCAATGGGGTTATTTCTTGGTTCCCAACCCTCTTGGGAGCTTCCTAGATAGAATCTGATACTGGCCCCCAAGCTTAGATCCAGGTGATAAAGAGAGGCTGGCGATTCCAGGTTGGTAGGGGGTAGGTTTAATAAGCAAAGGGAACTTAAACACGAGGTTTTCCTTGGGCCGCAGCAAGACAGTGGATCCTGACACCCGCCCACCAAATCTTAAAAGTTTACATACAGGCCTTCACTGGGTTCAGTCATATTTGCCATACAGGTGTTCTCAACCCCACATCAGCATCTCAAGGCTGTGTCCTGTGTCCTTGCCTCTGCAAGCCAGAAAGCCAAGCTAAAGCCACCTTACAAGGACAGAGAAGGGGATGGGGAGTTGCAAGTGCTTGGGTCCAGCTCATGGGTTAACTGGCAGTCATGTCTTCTCGATGACCTTCCGCAACGGTATTGGTGAGGCACAGAGGAGCAAGCCTATGGAAGGCAAGGATAGCAGTGCCCAGCACAGAGGAAATGGACATGAAATGTGAGCTTACTGTTTTTTATCCCACGCCTCTGTTGTAACAGCTCTCAGTTTACAACCGATCACCTAGGGAAGCTTGTCACAGTGCCAATTTCCACTCAAACTCTAGAGATTCTGATGGAACTGGTCTGGGGTAGGGGTGGGGGGGTGCAAACTCTGCATTTTAGAGGAGTACCTCCTCTTCCCAGGTAATTCTGGTGCAGGGGGGCACAAAAGACACTTCCAGAATCATTGCTCTGTAGGATTAAGCCCAAGAGACCTGCTGTGCCTTGTTCCCTGCTCTGCCCACATATGGCAGGGTCAAGATGGCCAAGAGTTCTCTTGAAACCTTCACAATGGTGCAAGATGAGAAGAAAAAGGGCTGCCAATTAGAGCTGATTGTGAAGATTTTTTAAAATAACTTGTGCTTTTAAAAACCCTTGACTCTCAAACTACTTACACCTGAATGAGTCCTTTGTCTGCCTTAATTGCTGCTGCTGATATTTTCTCGGGTGGGGAGGAGCACTTTGAAAAGAGATACAAGTAGATACACAGGGACTAACTTTCAGAGACATGGAGCCCCTTTTTGATGTATTTATAACACAGCCATTAGTGTGTATGTTGGTTTCAAACCCCACCGTTATGAAAAACAGGGACTGTAAGAAATGTAAATGGGCTCAGCAAACTAAACATTTTCTTCCAGTCGGTAGTGCTTCTACAATTTCATCCCGTACTCAGCACAAGGAATGGCTATTTATTTTCCTAAATAAAAGTAATGGAAAAATGATTGGAGGTGAAATTAGATTCCTCCAGGCAACTCTTCTTTTTTTTTTTTTAATTTGACAGGCAGAGATCACAAGCAGGCAGAGATCACAAGCAGGCAGAGAGGCAGGCAGAGAGAGAGGAGGAAGCAGGCTCCCTGAGAGCAGAGAGCCCGATGCGGGGCTCGATCCCAGGACTCCGAGATCACGACCTGAGCAGAAGGCAGCGGCCCAACCCACTGAGCCACCCAGGCACCCCCAGGCAACTCTTTGTAAAAGAAGGGTAATTGAAAGGGAGAAGCCAGGTGTCTGGCCTCCTGCGGGCAATGCAAATGAAACTCACTTGTTTGTTTGTTTATTTATTTATTTATTTATTTATTTATTTCCTGGATGACTTTTAGTTAACTGTGAGAGCTGCCTTTCAAGTAGTTCCTGGATGGCAAGGTTGGGGGGAGGGGCAAGTCCTGGAGCCTTCTGTTGAGGACAAGCTGTGACCTCCAGGGGCAACTTCCTTTCTTCTCATAGATTCGTGATAATTTATCAGGGTTCTCTGTACTTTTGACTTAAAACATTTGAGCTTTGCTGCTTGAAAGGCTTCTAGAATCATTGACCTAAGGTTGCAATGGGGCTGTTCAAAGCCCTAGCTGATCGGTGGAGTTACTTTCTTTGGCCTGCACAATATTTTTAAAAATTTCTAAATAATTGCCAGTTTTTTCTTAATTAGGAGAGTTCACATTAAACTCAGATTTCAAGCTCTTAAAAGATAGAGGGTCATGATCCGTATTCCTGCCTGATTACAGTGAAGAGCCAAGTACCGACTGCTCCCCTTATACAGGAAATTTATTCCATGTCTCAATTTCCTCTGAAAAAACAGAGGTAATAATTATGCTTGTCTCATAGAATTGTGATGAGTGAAGAAGCTGATAAATTTAAAACACTTAGTGCCTGGCATATAGTAAGTGTCAGAGTCTCCACTCAGCTCAATTTATTTAAACTCCTAATTCAGGCCCTTATATTCATTTGCATTTGTGACCCTTGCTATAAGCCACGAAAAAGATAATAGACCTAGAACTTTCTGGAAAGCAAAGAAGTTGGAGGGAGCTAGCACCTTCCTGCCAAAAATTGCTGGCCTAAGGGAATTTAAGGTCCGAGGCAGACCAAAACTCATCCACTGAGGAAAAGAAATAAAGAGGCTAAATCTGGAATGCGTTACAGACTTCAGAGCACTTTGTTTTTTCATTATTGTAGTATAAGTTTGAAGCTTGGGGATTTCCCCTTCTGCTTATTCTCTATCTCCTCTGGACTGGGAATAGTAAAAATCCTTGGAAAATCTCAAACAATTTTGGATGTGTTTAAGAGGAAGTAAATAAAAGGTTCAAGACAAGACCGTGCCCCTGAAAAGTCCCCCAATAAGACCTAGTAATACCATTAACCATGGGAAAGTATTTTGGGCCCAAGCAACTTACCAAGGGAGAGAGGCCGGGGGAAGAGGTATGTGCCAACAGGGTGTTGGGTCCATGGTCAAAGGAGCGAGACTGATACAAAGCGAAGGTCAAGCAAAGCTTTATTTCACGCCAAGCATCAAGAATCAAACTGACCAGCCAGGGACGTCTCTTGCAAAGAGGTGACGACCCTCTGCCTTACGGACTAGCTTTTAAGGGCAAAGGCCATGTGGTTGGGCTTGGCCACGCACAGGTGACCCATGAGATTATAACACAGAGAAAGCTGCACAGTCCTGCTAAGTCACACATAAGTGACCAACTGAATTACAATTTACCCTATAGTAACTATTTGAACCAGCCTATCACCTTGGTCAGAATGAGCACCCAAAAGACACCCAAAGGGCGGGGCCCATACTCCTTGGTAGCTAGGAGACAGTACGTGCCCCCACTGATTGAATGCCTCCACCTGGCCTGACCCACCATTGTATTTGGGCTTTGTTACCTGGGACTGGTTTCCGGGACTTGTTTTTAGGTAAGTTCCCTAAAGGGGGAGAGGCAGGGCCAGGATGGAGTTGCTCTGGCTAAATTGGCCCTTACAAGGGTAGTAGTGCCTCATCGCCAAGGATTGATCCATCTTCCTATGCTGGATAGTTTCCATTCTCTTCCCATATCCTGTCTCCCTGCAGCTTTACCACCTGGGAGTCTGAACCATAGGGACCTGCATTGGGCTTTCTTGCCCTCCAGTGCCCAGTTGGATTCAGCTAATGAGGGGCTTCAGCAGGAAGTCAGAGAGAGGGGACATATGAGGTCTTATGCTCCCTTTCTGTTAGTTACAGCCACCAGTTATGTTTCCTCCTGTATGTCCCATGGTGGCTCCTGACACGTGGCTCTCTCCAAACAGTTGTTCTCTTTAAGTTCCAGGAACAGCTCTCCCACCTTTGCCTCTTCAGGCAGGTCAAGGGATGATGACAAAGAGCCCCCATGTTGCCAGCCCAAGTATAGAACATCATTCTTCACTGGTTTCCCCAAAGCCTGGGGCACCATTGATATAATCCCTTTGTTAAACTCTTAATTGTTCCAGTGTGAATATGGCATTGGTTTCTTGCCAGAACGCTGACGGATAAACTTGTCGGCTTTGAAATTCCCATTACCACTTATATCTTGCATGCGTTTGAGAACAGTCCTTTCCAGCTTTTCTGAACCAAATCCTTATGGGTAAGTTATCAGGTTGGAGTGCATCATTGTCTGGTAAGCAATGCTTTGTCAGTTGTACTGATGTTTACATATGGGCAGTTCTGATAGTCTATACACAGTCTCAGCAAGGAAGTTTATGCCCTTAATCCCAGCCCTGAAATCAACCACTGCAAGTAGCAGATTTTAAATTTTAAATTTTAAATTTCATTCATTCACTCATTCGTTCATTCTTCCATTCAATCATTCCATTCATTCCTTGTTCTTCAGTCAGTAGACATTTGTAATGGCCCTACTATGTTCCAGGCACTGTGCTGGGAATCGAGTAAAATATGTTTCATGCCCTGAAGAGGATTATGATGGTGGGTGGTAGGAGAAGAGGGTCAGGCAAGTAAGCCAAAGAAATAGTATGTTTAGGTGCTGCTACAACAGAAGTATGACATACAGTGAGAGGGGTAGTCTGTCCTCCTTTTGAAGAAGGGTGGTCTGAAGGTAGACCACTTCCTTTGCAAAGGAAGTGACACTCTGGGTGTTGAAAGATGACCTGACATTTGCCAAGCAAAATGCGTGGAAAAGGCAGCAACATTGAAAGTCCTGGTGTTTTTGGTGAAATAAATATCAACTATTCTCGATAACTAGAGCAATGTTTATATTATTTGACTCTACACTAGATTCCTGTGAGATTGGGAGCATTATCAAATACGTATAGCTCAGTTCTATCCCAGACACTGTGATCTCATTGGTCTGGGCTAAGGCTGGGCCATTAGGATTTTTTACATCTCCCCAGGTGATTGTAAAGTGAAGCCAGGTTTGAGAACTGTTGGGTCGGTGGTTCCGGGAATGCAGGAGGAACAATAGAAATGACAACCGGGCCACCATTTCCAGTCCCCTCCCCGCCTTCCTTAACCCTAAACTCTCCCGCCAAAAGGGTGTACGCCCAGGTCAAGTCTCCATAGGTAACCCGATACCTATGGAGGAAACAGGAGTATCAGGAGCCCTCACCCCAGACCTTCCGATCACCAAATATGGATATGAGCCCTTGCCCTGCCTTGGCCCACTTAAAGACCCCTGCTGCCTCCCTCCCAGTGTGACTTCCCCCATTCCCCTTTCTGGAGTTGAGGAACCTAGCCCGAGGGTGCCCACTTCCTCCGGTGTGACTTTCCTGGCTCCCCTTCTCCTGAGCCCTGAAACTTCGCCAGAGAGTGCCTTTAATAAATCTTGCCTTGCACCCACCTTGCCTGGTGTTGTTTACCTCGCCTGCAAAACTTTACAAGAACCACTAACCAAAACCACAGTGATGAGTAAAACAGGAGTCAGGTGGGGGAGTGGAGGTTAGGCAGGGGTCCTCACAGAGAAGGATCTGTGCCCTCCTCAGGAGAAGTCAATGGAAATAGTTTTGTTTTCTGGTGGAGATTTCCAACATCTTCTGATTTTACCCTTCCTTTACTGCATCTGCCTCAAGGCTCTCTTGGCTTCTCCTGCAGTATAGACAAAAGCATTAGAAATTATTAGAATTTAATGCAGT
Organism: Lutra lutra; assembly: GCF_902655055.1. Taxonomy (NCBI): domain Eukaryota; kingdom Metazoa; phylum Chordata; class Mammalia; order Carnivora; family Mustelidae; genus Lutra; species Lutra lutra. The sequence continues at coordinate 149,160,109 of NC_062278.1, forward strand.
TATCTAGATGGCTAGAAGTCAGGATGGCTACACTGTGGACGCCACCCCTGGCTAAAGGTGAGCTCTTAAACAGATTATTTTCTACGCTGTTCCATCACCTGCAAAAGGGAGATAAATATGTAGTAATTCACAGGATGCTGGGAGAGAGAAAACAGTAGGGCAGTCAGTGCCCGGCACACTGTAAGCTCTCAGGAATAGTCATGCTGTTATTATTATCTGAACCTGCTACTTAAAGGGAACCTGGGGAATTGTCGGGCACTCACCCACAAATATACACTTCCGCAGAACAGTGACACTCAAATTTGTTTGCTCTTGTAGCCACTGGCCTCCAAAGATGACCCCTTCTGATTCTAGGGTATGGCAGAAGCAGTACTACAGGACTCCCGAGGCTCCATCAAAAGAAGTCTTGCAGCTTCCTCTTGCGGCTTTTGGCATCTCAGTCCAAGTTCAGCTCCCCTGAAATATCCATACTGTGAAGATGCCCGCATTCGCCACCAGAAAGACAGCATGGGGAGACAGAGATGCCCAGCCAGCCTCTCCTTCTTCCAGCCAGCGGGGTGAGGTGCCAGGCATGTGCTGGAGGAAGCCATCTTGGACATCTGGTGCAGTTGAGTCTTCCAATGATGCCAGCCTTGATGTCCATATTTGACTATGACCCTGTGAGAGTCCCCAGGCAAGAACTGCCCCTCTGAGTCTGGCCAACAGACTGGACTGTCAAAAAACATTGTTTTAAATCATTAAGTTTTGGAGTAGTTCATTGTGCATCAACAGGTAACCAGAATATAACAAAAACAGGTCTCTTCACTCAGCATTGGGACAAAGGTCATCTTACTCTGAAGTATATCGCTAAGGAGTCCTCAAGTCAGGTCTCAGGGGCATTGAACTTCTTAGATGATGACTGGCTTCCCTCAGAATAATCATTTCAAGAGTCCCAGGTGGAAGCTGCAAAACTTTGACCTTCTGCTACATTCTTTTTTTTTTTTCATATATTTATTTAAATTCTCATCAGTTATCATACAGGGCAATATTGGCTTCAGGAGTAGAATTCAGTGATTCTTCACTTACAGGCAATCCCCCGTGCTCATCATAACAAGTGCCCTCCTAGTCCGCATGACCCCAGCTACATTCTTTAGTCAGAACTGAATCACAGGGTTGGCCCACATTCACTGGGAGGGGATGACTTCAGGGTTTGCATACGGAGGCCTGGTTCATTGGGGGCCATCTTTGGAGACCAGAGCAGATGAAAGCAGAGTGCCACGGCCCCTCTGTGTAAGGCTAGCTTTTTACCTGGCTGTCCAATTGTTACATCTTGCAGTCAAATTATTTTATCCATTCTGTTCATTGAATTCTATTCACAGAGAGACACTGAGAGCTGCCAACTCAGATGACTAAAGAACAAACTGAATAATCTGTTGGCAGCTTGCCAGGGCTGAAGGACCCTCAACCATGGATATCCCTCAGTTTGTCTGCACTGTAGCCAATTATGATCCTGCCTTAGATTCTGATTAACATTAAGGACAACTAGATATGCATCAGTATAGCAAACTATTATTATTTCTTCTATCATTATTTTTAAAGAAAAAGTAAGGCCTTGAAAGAGAAAATAAGTATCTGCCTCTGTTTTTGTTTTGCCTTGTGGAACTGGGTGATGGTGTGTTTTGTAATTGCATTAAGCTATATAAATAGAATGAAATCCGTGCTTATCAAAACTTTATGCAAAGACATTCACATTCTGGTTAACCTTGCCTGTTTTCCTGGCTTAAGATTATTCCCACCATACCCACCATACCCATACATTTTAAGATTGGTGTAATAATTACTGTATTTTCTTTAGTCTAACACACATTTCTTTCTTTAAAAAAAATTAATTGACTTTATTTTTTTAAAGCAGTTTAAGTTTACAGTAATACAGAAAGTATTTTGAGCAGAATGAGTTCCCCTATATCTTTTCTCCTCCACCTCTCAACACACACACACACACACACACACACACACACACACACACACACACAGTAGTCCCTGTTAGTAACATCTTGTGTTGGTATGGTACATTTGTTACCATGGATGAACCAATATTGATACCTTATCATTAACTAAAGTGCATAAAAGAAGATTCTCTCTTCTTGTTATACATTCTTTGGGTTTTGACAACTGTATCATTTTTTGATTATTTGACAACTGCGTCATTAAGTATCCACCATTACAGTACCATACCGAATAGTTTTATTGCCTTGGAAATCCTTGCTCAGTCTTGTGTATCTGTTTTTTTATTTTAATGTCTCAGAAATGGGGATATCCAAGTACCACTGATAGCTATAATGAATGCAATATGCGATTTTCTTCCATCCTTCTTTCCATCTTCCTTTCCTCCTCCCATCCTACCTTTCTACTTCCTTCTTGCACTTGAAAGACTGATGTTAAATTGACAGCACATTTTGCAAGTGATGGAATCCTAGTATAAGGAAATACGGTAGTAAAAAAGGCTTTGATTGAAGCCTGATATATCCTCCCTTCTCCTCTGTTGCATGTGGCTGAGAATACCGAATAGCACCCATTCCATTCTCCTTTCTAGCCAGAAAAGTGGGTGAGGTTTCTTGAGGTAGCAGAAACTTTGTCTCCCTGCAGCTCCCCTGTGCACACGTCGTATTCTTCCCTGCAAATTCAGCCCGGTTTTGTGTTCTGAGGCATGGCGGGTTTCCTGTTTTCTTCTGCAGATCGACCTCCACCATCTTTCTTCACTCTGCTCTCTGCTGCCAGGGGCTGACCTGTTTGGACTGCATCAACAATCTCCTCTTGCTCCCTTTTGGCTTCCCCCTATGTTGTATCCATGAGGAATCCAACAATAGAACAGAGGGAGGGAGAGGGGTGGTTTTGTATGGATCTTGATCTGAATGAAACATTTTTTTTTAAGATTTTATTCATTTATTTGACAGACAGAGATCACAAGTAGGCATAGAGGCAGGCAGAGAGAGAGGAAGGGAAGCAGGCTCCCTGCTGAGCAGAGAGCCCCATGCGGGGCTCAATCCCAGGACCTTGAGACTATGACCTGGGCCAAAGGCAGAGGCTTTAACCCACTGAGCCACCCAGGCGCCCCTTAATGAAACAATTTTGAAAAAAACCATTTGGTAACAAAACAGAAAAAAAAAAAAAAGAAAAAGAAGAAAACCCTCCAAAAACAACAAAAAAAGAAAAGAATAGAAAATAAAAGAAATATTTGAAACAATTTGGGAAAATTAAATATAGACTCAGTGTTAGATGATAGAAATACACTATTATCAATTTTTTGTATGATAACTACCTCTGGTTATTTCTAAAGAAATTGTTCCTATCTTCTAGTAATACATATATATTTACAGATGAAAATTATATGACTATGGGATTTACTTTAAAATAACCCAGGAAAAAAATGGGCAGTGGATAAATGAAACCCATGAAATGGCAATGCTGAAGCTTGGTGGTGGGTACAAGGGGGAGAAGTTCTGCTCTGGGGGCTGATTGCTACCTACCTCTCTGATTACATTTGGTAGATAGGTCTCAGGTTGTCAAGACAAAAAGTCTTGCTTTTTTCTTAGCAAGGAAAATACTCATAGTGGGTAGTATCACCCAGAAGAGTGGTTTGTATTTAGAAGGCCCTCAGGTGAATAGGCCACTGGGGTCTCCAAGGGGTGCAGCCAACCTTCTGTCCAGTCCATCCTGTACTAGCCAATGGTTAATGTTTTCCAGTTTGTGTGTGTGTGTGTGTGTGTGTGTGTGTGTGTGCGCGCGTGTGTATACGTGCATGTTAGGTCCGTTATTAAACAAAACAAGACTGAGACAAAGTGAAAGTTATTTAAAGCTTTATTCTATGATAAGTATTAGAAATCAGACTGATTGATCAGGGGAACGAGACTGAAACAAAGTTAAAGTTATGCAAAGCTCTATTCTATGCTAAGCATTAGAAGTCAGACTGACTGGCCAGGGCCGTCTCTGAAGAGAGCGACCACCCCCAGCTTACAGGCTCAAGAATTGACTGACTGACCGGTCAGGGCTGTCTCCAAAGAGGGCGACCCCTCCCCATCTTACAGACTACCTTTTATAGAGCAAAAGTCTGGCCACACATAGGTGGCCAATGAGATTGTAGTCTCACGCAGGTTAGGTCACACGCAGGTTGGCCAATTAAATTACAATTTACCCTATAGTAGCTGTTTGAACTAACCTATTACTCTGGTCAGAATTGGTGCTCAAGGTTGGTGTCCAAATGGCAGGGTTTACATTCTTTGGTGGTTAGGGGAAAAGTATGTGTGTTTCTTACTGATTGGATGTCTCCACCTGGCCAGACTCATCCTTGTATTCTGGTCTCTGTTATCAAGAACTGGCCGATCTGGCCTTTTATTCTGGGATCTGTTATTAGGAACTAGCTGACCACATTTTACTGGTTTCCCAGACTTGCTTCTAAGTAAGTTTCTCTGGGGGGTGGGGGAGGGTCAGTTTAAGTTTTATTGCACAAACAACAAAATGGCTTTTAACCAAGATGGAGTCGCTCTGGCTAAATAGGTCCTTACAGTGCACATATATTGAAGGAGGGGAAGGATTAGACCTGAGGGAGAGACCACCTTCTCATGGTCCTTCTAGAAAGTTCAATAAGTCAGCCATCATCTACTTGGTATTCCTACAGACTACTCATTTCTTCAGCAGAGCCATGCAGGATGTCTCCTCTCATATCATAGTCTGCTGTTCAATTGAGAAAATTCTAAAACAGCGCCGCCTGCCCAGTATTCTCATCGTGGGGTGATCCCTGTGGCAAGCTGCAAGCTCTCAGAGACTCCCTTTCAGAAGGATATAAGCTCAGCCTGGGTGACCAAGTGTCAAGGAGTTTATCCATCCGTCTGAATCTGTCTTCTATCCCTAATGGTTCATGAACTATGGTAAGTTTTTTGGAAAGTCTTTAGGTAAAAGGAACTATGTTCTCACCTTAATGTTATCAAATAATGATGCTGTGCTTCAGAAGAGTCAGCCGTAGCTCATACCTTATAAAACATTTATCAAAGAAGGACAAGAACATCACAGTATTAACTGAAGAGGCAGAAATGCGGGGGAGGCAAGTGCAAATGACCTGCTCGGGTAAGAAAGTAAATACATCAAGAGTAGAGGAACCTAATGGGAGGGTAGAGAATTCTGAAAATTATGGCTGAGAAACACGTTTAGTAATTAAATCAACACTCAGTCAACCTACCTAATTATCGTGACATTGAGGGGGTGCCTCATACTCAGAACTGTTCAGAAAGCAAATTGTACATTTTGTAAATCCCTCTCCAAATTAATAGGTGGAACTGCACAACTGAAAGCTCATCTAATCCAATGAAGGGGAAACTGAGGATAGGGAGGTGAAGTGACAAAATCACAGAGTTAATTAGAGTCAGGACACAAATTAGGATCCAGATCTTTGAACTCTTGATTACTTTGTTACTGTTTTGTTTTGTTTTGTTTTGTTTTGTTTTGTTTTGTTTCTCAAACAGATTAAGACACAGAAAGAGCCAGGAGCATGCAACCTACAGAACCTCAGAGTTCTACAAAGCCAGTAAAGCTCATTCCTTAGCTAGAGTTTGGAGTTCCATTTTAATTTCACTGTTATCTTTAAGTACCTTCTACATACAAATGAGATCAGTAGAATCAGATTTCCTATCAGGTAAGAGTTTTTCCCTAGAGTAAGCAGTAGTCAGAATCAGTTCCCCATGGGAAAGACAGTGGTGGCCATGGTGGGGAATGGGAAAGGTAGTGAGCTGAAATTCTCAGCTGGTACATTTCAGGCCCAAAGATCTAGTGTCAGAGCAATGACTGTCTCAGGCTCAATGCCGCCTGGGCAGACTCAGGCATCAGGAGGAATTCTCTCGGGTTCTCTAACCTATGAAACATTTTTGCCCATAGTCAGGTGCCCAAAATCTTCCTTCTGGCTTCTTTTCCTTTGGCTTTTCTCTGTGCTTCTCCAGGATTGCAGAGGGTACAATCACACAAAATTACAAAACCACGAAGATCAATGCATCTCTTGCTAATCCCAGAGCTGGTGTATTTTTATAATTTGGGATGGGATCATTGGATTAAGGACTATGTACCTGTTAGCCTCTAAACTCCTCAGGAGCCCCACCCACGTCAATCTCCACTCACCACTGCTCGTAGAACTCAGCCGAATATGGGCACAGAGTAGACTCTAATTAAGCATACACCAAGAGAATGAGTGACCTCACCTTCCCATTGTCAGCTGCCAAATGTGTCTGAATCTCTTCCCAGCTTTTCTGCCTCTCCTCCTGTTATTGTAGAAGAGGCATCGGTCCTCGCTCCGATTAATCCTTCTGCCCTATTCCAGGTTACAGCCTTTTCTACCTTCTCACAAATCTTACTCTTGACTATTCCTAATCCTATCTGCATCTTTAAACTTTCCCGGCCTATTGGCTCCTTCCCATTAGAATTTAAAGACACTCAAGGCCCTATCACTTTTTAAAGGTTATTTATTTATTTGACACAGAGAGAGAGAGCGAGAGAGAGAGATCACAAGTAGGCAGAGAGGCAGGCAGAGAGAGAAGGGGAAGCAGGCCCCCCACTGATCAGAGAGCCTGATGTGGGGCTTGATCCCAGGACCCTGAGATCATGACCTGAGCCAAAGGCAGAGGCTTAACCCACTGAGCCACCCAGGCGCCCCATGGCCCTATCGCTTTTTAAAGAAACATGTTCCTATTGCCACACTTCCCCCACTTACCTTTTTGCTGGTAAACTTGTCGACACCTGTCCACACTCTTTGTTTGCTCTTCTTCACCACTTACCACTCTTCAGGCTCCCAGCACTTCACTGAACATTGTTTTTGCCAAGATTACCAATGACCTCCTTATCACCAAACCCAATGGTTACTTTCAAGTACTCCAATACTTTATCTCTCCACAGTATTTGGCAGTATTGATGATACTTACTGAAACTTGTTTCCTTTACCTTACAGGAAACCACACCCACCTGTGTACCCCTCTCCCTTACTTACTTCTCAGCCTCTTTCGTAAGTTCATTCATTTAATAGTTATTTACTGACCACTTACTGTGTGCCGGGCAATGTCCTAGGTGCTGAAGATGGAGTGGTGAATGAGACATGGAGCTTACTATATTTGGGGAGTGAGGACAAATAAGTAAATAAATAAACTAATAAGATGACATAAAAAATAAAGGCAGAGTTGGCCAGTAGTGCCACCCTAGATTTAACTTCTGCTTATGCAGTGAACTTGACCATCTTCCTTATGCTTTCCTACTTCTCTATTTGGAAAAAATTATTAGAAAAAAGAAAACAAGGATGAGAATGGAATGGCAGCTAGCCTCCTGCATTTCCACTACTTAGAAAACTGAGGAATAACAGGTGCCAGTCAAGGGAATGTTAGTGACTATGACCACACTTGCGCCATCCTGACAAAGCTCCCTTCAAGATGGGTGAATCACCAGTCACGGGCAAATCGATAGCATGAAGATGAAGGTTTACTGCCAGAGGCTGAAGTTGAGGATGGGTGTGCATGTCAGGAGAGGCTGAACTGGGTTAGATCTCCCACATCAGAAAACTTCTCTGGGGAAGGTATCCCTCCCCTGAGAGGACCCCACAGAAACTTACACTGTGGTCATATAAGAATGACTCAGTCTCCTCAAACATATCTCGCACTTACAAGATTCTAGTAAGTGGGAATAAAGTAGTTCTTAACCCAGATCAAGACATTCCCCAGAGCCAGGCCAGGACTGGTCACAGACCATAGCCCTCAGTTACTTCTAGTGCAACAAAGTTGGCCATCAAATGGAAAGCTGAAACCACCCATGTGTAGTCTCCTTGTGCCTAGAAGTCACTCAGCATGTGTAAGAAATATGTGACGATGTGTGCCACACCCATCATTTGCCTTTTACCCTGACATTTGCTCTCCTCCTTGCCTTCTTTTGCTTTGAATTGCAGAGGACCGACTCTTGAAAACTACATTTCCCAGGTGCCCCCACCTCTTGGTTTTTTCCTTGGCTTCATTGGTGAGAGACCCTGACAGAAGACTGCAGTGTGTTTGGAAGAAGAAACCAAAATATTTTACATCTTTTCTTTCTTTGCTTTGGTTTGTGTGTCCAGCAGTAGCTGTATGGTTCCAGTTCCTACCACACAGACCCCAAGGTGAATACAGCCCCTGCTGGGTGGCCACAACTCCTGGAATCTGGTAATAATGCCCTCTCCCCTTGTCCTGCTGTCCCTAAAGATATAGGCAGTTTCTTGCAGTTACTGTTCTTCAAGAATTCCTTACCTTCTTCCTCTATTTCTTGAGTCTTCCAAGACTTTAGTTACCAGGTCATTACAGTAATTTCTTTCCATCAAACTACCTAGAATAGGTTCTGTTTTCTGGCTGAACTCTGATTGGTACTCAGCCCTGGGCAGGTTCCCAAAATGTAAAGAAATTGATCTACTTCATGACCAATCTCAGCAGAGTTACAAGCATAAGAAACAGAAATCCAATTATTAAAAACAAACAAACAAGCAAACAAACAAAAAACCTGACTAAAATCTCGAGGAGGTTACAAAGAGCTGAGAACACCTTACCTAGCATGCAACAATGTCTCCTTCAAATCTCCTTACCTGTAATATTCACCCCTGCTGCTTGTCTTACCAAATCTCTGTTGATCTCCTGTCATCTTAAAAGCAGACTAAAACTACCAAAAATGTTTTCAAAATACAGAAACAAAACAAATAAAAATCCATTATTTTTATTGAGATTCATTGATATTAGATATTAAGAGTGTGTTTTTAATGGAAGAATAATTGTCATTTGCAGTTAATAATTAAAAACCTCCCATTAAAAATAATTAGTCCCCAAATAAGTTGTGATACCATAAAATAATTTAAAATTTGTATTCATCTTTAAAAAAAAGCAAAAAGAAGAGAAAATATTAGGTCAAAATAAGTAGTAATTGAAGATAGTTTATTAAATCCCAATATATCAATAATTATGTTACATACAAAAAGGCTACTCTAGATGATGATTTGAATTGTTCAACTGGATAAATAAATGAAAATGAAAAATATGTACTGCTTATTAAACAAATACAACCACCAGAGTAAAATAAATTTAATACAAAATGTGCAACAGATGTACACTGAAGTCTGCAAGACCGAGATTAATTACTAAATATCTACATTAATGGATAGACATACCATCTACAAGGATCGAAAATAATCAGTATTATACAGATACTAATGGTCCCCTAACCTGTAGAAGCCTTCACGGTTCTAATGCTATCAGATAATGAACTCAAATGAACTTACTCTAAGGTCATGTCTGACCTGGCACAATAGAGAACCAGCTCTGGAAGAATCTAGAGGTACAATCTTGGAAAGCATAGGACTAGAAGTGGCAGTCTCCATTAAACATTCTTCCTAGGGAAAAGGTAGGAAACTTGGAATAGAAAAGTGTCCTAGAAGAAAGAATGCAACAAGTGGTAGAAATTAAGGTACTTATGGGACAAATGAGCATAACAGGTTCAAAATACAGGTCAGTCCTCCACTTCCTCCAAAGATGCCACATATTGAAGAATATGCACTTCTCAGCCCCAGCAGAAGAGGGCACTCTTATAGTAAGAAACCTGCTGGACCACCAAAACCCTTTGGTTGCTGAAATTTTTATTGGTCAGCCAGTTAAATTCCAGAGATTTAAAAACAGAACACAGAACACAGAACATCCATATAAATCTATTATAATATGATAAAAATGGGCATCAGTGAAAACACTCTAAGAAGAGAAAAGCAGGATCAAACTACACACATTTCAGCATGAATTACATGCCATTAACAAGTACTTGCAGATATGGGTGAAGATCTCAAATAAGCAGCGTAGAAGAGATAAGGCAGAAAACAAGAATATGTGAAGCAGGTAACCAAACTTAGGAAATAATTTTAATAAAAAGGAACCCTATTTCAGAAATGGAGACTAAATTACAAAGTCTCTAAGGGAAAATCAACTTGATTAAAAATAAAATAAGAAACATTGAGAGAGTAAAAGAAACAGTTTAGATAAAGGAAGAGAAACAAAGGTTCAGAGACAGTGTTAAGTCTTCGCAGAATAATAATAAGCAAAAACTGTGATGGAGAAAGAAAAACCATGGGATGTTACTAATATTTAAAAGTGTAATCCAAACTTGGGGCACCTGGGTGGCTCAGTGGGTTAAAACCTCTGCCTTCGGCTCAGGTCATGATCCCAGGGTCCTGGGATCAAGTCCTGAATCAGGCTCTCTGCTCAGCAGGGAGCCTGCTTCCTCCTCTCTCTCTGCCTGCCTCTCTGCCTACTTGTGACCTCTGTCTGTAAAATAAATAAATTAATTAAATCCTTAAAAAAAAAAAGTATAATCCAAGAAAATACTCCAGAAGAAAAAAAATTCTGGAATCTACATATTGAAAAGTTCCACCATGTACCCAGGGCTATCAACTCCAAGCCATAATCTAGAAAAAGTTTTAGACTTGAAGAGATACAGAAAAAAATAACATGAGCTTCTCATTAAAGTAGCCAAGTCACTTGCAAAAATGGAGAATCAGGTTTGTATCAGACTTCTCAACACTAACATGCAAAGCAAAAAAAATTGGAACAACATTTTCTTAAAACTCAAAGAAATAAATTATGAACCAAGGATTTTTTTCTTTAATCCAGAAAAATTTATGTAATCAAAGCTATTGAAAAACAAGTTCAAATGCGTAAGAACTTGAGGATATTATATTCACATGTTCTTGAAAAATCTTCTAGAAGTTGACCAAGAAATGACTGGGAAAATATCAAAATTACTATGTTATCTGTGGATATGTTTGGATATCCAAAATGTTATGGATATCTATGGATATGTTTGGAGATGTTACATATTATGTTATGTTATGTTATGTTATGTCTATCTGTATGTATGTTATAATATGTATCTATCTTATGTATATCTACATACATAATGAATGCCTACACACATTATATTTGTAGATCAGATACAAAAATAAAGGTAGTAGTAGTAAGGGTAGGAGAGTAGCTTGCAAATGTTAAATGTTTTGCTAAAGTTGAAATAGCAAAACTAGAGAATGGAAAAGAAGGGAGGGAGACGGGAAAGCAGAATGAGCTCATTTATTGTCATATAGGTAATAGGTAAGCTATTAAGTCATCACTGAAAGATGACAAATCAAATAGTAGAGGCCTAAGTAAGAAAAAGAAAAAATTAGGAGCATAATAAAAGATATTAATAAGTAGGTAAATACTAGAACAAAAATACAAACCCTTTCTTTTTTTTAATTTTTAATTTAATTTTATTTATTTATTTGACAGAGAAAGATCACAAGTAGGCAGAGAGGCAGGCAGAGAGAGAGGGGGAAGCAGGCTCCCTGCTGAACAGAGAGCCCCATGTGGGGCTTGATCCCAGGACCCTGGGCTGAAGGCAGAGGATTAACCCACCTAGCCACCCAGGTGCCCCCAAATACAAACCCTTTCTAAACATCAAAAAAGGAATTGTTTTTTTTATTTAAAGTTTTTTTTTTTTTTTTTAACTTGAGACAGAGAGTGAGCAAGAGAGAGCACAAGCTGGGGAAGGGGCAGAGGGAGAGGGAGGAACAGACTCCCCGCTGAGCAGGGAACCCAACGCGGGACTCGATTCCAGGACCCCAGGATCAGGACCCGAGCCGAAGGCAGATGCCCAACCGACTGAGCCACCCAGGTGCCCAACGATAATTATTTTGTTAAAAAAAAAAAAGCAAGACAGTGATTCAACACGACGATTAAATTCAACACATATACTGAGAGGGTCTCAGGAGTCCCAAAATTGTGCTAAGTATTAAAAGGGATGAAGAAAGAAAGAAATACCCTGTAGGAGATCCACCTTTGGCAAAATACAAATACAAATAAAAAATAAAATAAAATGATAAAGTTTTTTAAAAATTAAAAAATTATAAAAGCATACAAACACATAAAATGAATAATAAAACAAATGAGAATGTAATTAACCACCAGAATGAAGGTGTGAGGAATTAAGGCCAACCACCAAGTTAAAGGGAATGGCCCCTGCAAGGATTGCCCTCGCTTCTGACCAATTACCAATTCTGGGGGTCCCTGGTTCAGGCTGCTGTCACAAAAGTAGCACAGACTGGACGATTCAAATAAGCCTTTATTTCTCACAGTTTGGGAGGCTGGGAAGTCCAAGACCAAGTTGCTGGCAGGTTCTGCATCTTCTGATGAAGGTGAGGGCTCTCTTCTTGGGTTGTAGACTGCTGTCTTCTCACTGGGTCCTCGCATGACAGAAGGGGTGAGGGAGCGCCCTGGAGATGTTTTCTAAAGGGCATTACCCCCATTCGTGCTCATGATATAATAACCCCTCAAATATCCCAGCTCCTTATATCAATACTTGGGGATTAGGATTTTAACATATGAATTCTGGAGGGATACAAATATTCAGTCCATAAAAGGGGACTGCCCCAAAGCCACTCTCAGTTTTAATAATTCACTAAACGGACTAAGGGAACTTCAGTGAAAGCTGTTATACTCATGGTTATGCTTAATTATAGGGAAAGGATGCAAATTAAAATCAGCCAAGGGAAGGGACACATAGGGCAGAGGCTGGGAAACTTCCAAATGCAAAGCTTCCGGTCATTGGTCATCACTTCCCTGTGGGGTCATGGATAAGGTTAACTCATCCCAGTCACTGTGGGTGACAATACACAGAGAGTACCACCAACCTGGGAAGAAGTTTAGCCCAGCCTTTGGTGTCCAGAGTCTTTATCAAGACTCGGGGCACCTGGGTGGCTCAGCCGGCCGGGCAACTGCCTTCGGCTCAGGTCATGATCCCGGAGTCCCAGGATCAAGCCCCACATCGGGCCCTCCGCTCATCGGGGAGCTGGCTTCTCCCTCTGCCCCTCGCCCCTTTCATGCTCTCCCTCTCTCTCTCTCAAATATAATTTTTTTTATTTTTTTCAGCATAACAGTATTCATTATTTTTGCACCACACCCAGTGCTCCATGCAATCCGTGCCCTCTACAATACCCACCACCTGGTGCCCCCAACCTCCCACCCCCACCCCTTCAAAATTCTCAGATCGTTTTCAGAGTCCATAGTCTCTCATGGTTCACCTCCCCTTCCAATTTCCCTCAACTCCCTTCTCCTCTCCATCTCCCCTTGTCCTCCATGCTATTTGTTATGCTCCACAAATAAGTGAAACCATATGATAATTGATCTCTCTGCTTGACTTATTTCACTCAGCATAATCTCTTCCAGTCCCGTCCATGTTGCTACAAAACTTGGGTATTCATCCTTTCTTTTTTCTTTTTTTTTTTTTTTACAGCTTTATAAACATATATTTTTACCCCAGGGGTACAGGTCTGCGAATCGCCAGGTTTACACACTTCACAACACTCACCATAGCACATACCCTCCCCAATATCCATAACCCCACCCCCTCTCCCAACCCCCTCCCCCCATCAACCCTCAGTTTGTTTTGTGAGATTAAGAGTCACTTATGGTTTGTCTCCCTCCCAATCCCATCTTGTTTCATTTACTCTGCTCCTACCCCCTCAACCCCCCATGTTGCATCTCCTCTCCCTCATATCAGGGAGATCATATGATAGTTGTCTTTCTCCGATTGACTTATTTCGCTAAGCATGATACCCTCTAGTTCCATCCACATCGTCGCAAATGGCAAGATTTCATTTCTTTTGATGGCTGCATAGTATTCCATTGTGTATATATACCACATCTTCTTTATCCATTCGTCTGTAGATGGACATCTAGGTTCCTTCCATAGTTTGGCTATTGTAGACATTGCTGCTATAAACATTCGGGTGCATGTGCCCCTTCGGATCACTACGTTTGTATCTTTAGGGTAAATACCCAGCAGTGCAATTGCTGGGTCATAGGGTAGTTCTATTTTCAACATTTTGAGGAACTCCATGCTGTTTTCCAGAGTGGTTGCACCAGCTTGCATTCCCACCAACAGTGTAGGAGGGTTCCCCTTTCTCCGCATCCTCGCCAGCATCTGTCATTTTCTGACTTGTTCATTTTAGCCATTCTGACTGGTGTGAGGTGATATCTCATGGTGGTTTTGATTTGTATTTCCCTGATGCCGAGTGATATGGAGCACTTTTTCATGTGTCTGTTGGCCATCTGGATGTCTTCTTTGCAGAAATGTCTGTTCATGTCCTCTGCCCATTTCTTGATTGGATTATTTGTTCTTTGGGTGTTGAGTTTGCTAAGTTCTTTATAGATTTTGGACACTAGCCCTTTATCTGATATGTCATTTGCAAATATCTTCTCCCATTCTGTCAGTTGTCTTTTGGTTTTGTTCACTGTTTCCTTTGCTGTGCAAAAGCTTTTGATCTTGATAAAATCCCAAAAGTTCATTTTTGCCCTTGCTTCCCTTGCCTTTGGTGATGTTCTAGGAAGATGTTGCTGCGGCTGACGTCGAAGAGGTTGCTGCCTGTGTTCTCCTCGAGGATTTTGATGGATTCCTTTCTCACATTGAGATCCTTCATCCATTTTGAGTCTATTTTCGTGTGTGGTGTAAGGAAATGATCCAATTTCATTTTTCTGCATGTGGCTGTCCAATTTTCCCAACACCATTTATTGAAGAGGATGTCTTTTTTCCATTGGACATTCTTTCCTGCTTTGTCGAAGATGAGTTGACCATAGAGTCGAGGGTCCATTTCTGGGCTCTCTATTCTGTTCCATTGATCTATGTGTCTGTTTTTGTGCCAGTACCATGCTGTCTTGATGATGACAGCTTTGTAATAGAGCTTGAAGTCCGGAATTGTGATGCCACCAACTTTGGCTTTCTTTTTCAATATTCCTTTGGCTATTCGAGGTCTTTTCTGGTTCCATATACATTTTAGGATTATTTGTTCCATTTCTTTGAAAAAAATGGATGGTACTTTGATAGGAATTGCATTAAATGTGTAGATTGCTTTAGGTAGCATAGACATTTTCACAATATTTATTCTTCCAATCCAGGAGCATGGAACATTTTTCCATTTCTTTGTGTCTTCCTCAATTTCTTTCATGAGTACTTTATAGTTTTCTGAGTATAGATTCTTAGTCTCTTTGGTTAGGTTTATTCCTAGGTATCTTATAGTTTTGGGTGCTATTGTAAATGGGATGGACTCCTTAATTTCTCTTTCTTCTGTCTTGTTGTTGGTGTAGAGAAATGCAACTGATTTCTGTGCATTGATTTTATATCCTGACACATTACTGAATTCCTGTACAAGTTCTAGCAGTTTTGGAGTGGAGTCTTTTGGGTTTTCCACATAGAGTATCATATCATCTGTGAAGAGTGATAGTTTGACTTCTTCTTTGCCGATTTGGATGCCTTTAATTTCCTTTTGTTGTCTGATTGCTGAGGCTAGGACTTCTAGTACTATGTTGAATAGCAGTGGTGATAACAGACATCCCTGCCGTGTTCCTGACCTTAGCGGAAAAACTTTCAGTTTTTCTCCATTGAGAATGATATTTGCGGTGGGTTTTTCATAGATGGCTTTGATAATATTGAGGTATGTGCCGTCTATCCCTACACTTTGAAGAGTTTTGATCAGGAAGGGATGCTGTACTTTGTCAAATGCTTTTTCAGCATCTATGGAGAGTATCATATGGTTCTTGTTCTTTCTTTTATTAATGTGTTGTATCACATTGATTGATTTGCGGATGTTGAACCAACCTTGCAGCCCTGGAATAAATCCCACTTGGTCGTGGTGAATAATCCTTTTAATGTACTGTTGAATCCTATTGGCTAGTATTTTGGCGAGAATTTTTGCATCTGTGTTCATCAAGGATATTGGTCTGTAGTTCTCTTTTTTGTTGGGATCCTTGTCTGGTTTTGGGACCAAGGTGATGCTGGCCTCATAAAATGAGTTTGGAAGTTTTCCTTCTATTTCTATTTTTTGGAACAGTTTCAGGAGAATAGGAATTAGTTCTTCTTTAAATGTTTGGTAGAATTCCCCCGGGAAGCCGTCTGGCCCTGGGCTTTTGTTTGTTTGGAGATTTTTGATGAGTGTTTCAATCTCCTTACTGGTTATGGGTCTGTTCAGGCTTTCTATTTCTTCCTGGTTCAGTTGTGGTAGTTTATATGTCTCTAGGAATGCATCCATTTCTTCCAGATTGTCAAATTTGTTGGCGTAGAGTTGCTCATAGTATGTTCTTATAATTGTCTGTATTTTTTTGTTGTTCGTTGTGATCTCTCCTCTTTCATTCATGATTTTATTTATTTGGGTCCTTTCTCTTTTCTTTTGGATAAGTCTGGCCAGGGGTTTATCAATCCTATTAATTCTTTCAAAGAACCAGCTCCTAGTTTCATTGATTTGTTCTATTGTTTTTTTGGTTTCTATTTCATTGATTTCTGCTCTAATCTTTATGATTTCTCTTCTCCTTCTGGGTTTAGGGTTTCTTTCTTGTTCTTTCTCCAGCTCCTTTAGGTGTAGGGTTAGGTTGTGTACCTGAGACCTTTCTTGTTTCTTGAGAAAGGCTTGTACCGCTATATATTTTCCTCTCAGGACTGCCTTTGTTGTGTCCCACAGATTCTGAACCGTTGTGTTTTCATTATCATTTGTTTCCATAAATTTTTTCAATTCTTCTTTAATTTCCTGGTTGACCCATTCATTCTTTAGAAGGATGCTGTTTAGTCTCCATGTATTTGGGTTCTTTCCAAATTTCCTCTTGTGATTGAGTTCTAGCTTTAGAGCATTGTGGTCTGAAAATATGCAGGGAATGATCCCAATCTTTTGATACCGGTTGAGACTTGATTTAGGACCCAGGATGTGATCTATTCTGGAGAATGTTCCATGTGCACTAGAGAAGAATGTGTATTCTGTTGCTTTGGGATGAAATGTTCTGAATATATCTGTGATGTCCATCTGGTCCAGTGTTTCATTTAAGGCCTTGATTTCCTTGTTGATCTTTTGCTTGGATGATCTGTCCATTTCAGTGAGGGGAGTGTTAAAATCCCCTACTATTATTGTATTCTTGTCGATGTGTTTCTTTGATTTTGTTATCAATTGGTTTATATAGTTGGCTGCTCCCACGTTAGGGGCATAGATATTTAAAATTGTTAGATCTTCTTGTTGGACAGTTCCTTTGAGTATGATATAGTGTCCTTCCTCATCTCTTATTATAGTCTTTGGCTTAAAATCTAATTGATCTGATATAAGGATTGCCACTCCTGCTTTCTTCTGATGTCCATTAGCATGGTAAATTCTTTTCCACCCCCTCACTTTAAACCTGGAGGTGTCTTCGGGTTTAAGATGAGTTTCTTGTAGGCAACATATAGATGGGTTTTGTTTTTTGATCCATTCTGATACCCTGTGTCTTTTGATTGGGGCATTTAACCCATTCACATTCAGGGTAAGTATTGAGAGATATGAATTTAGTGCCATTGTATTGCCTGTAAGGTGACTGTTATTGTATATTGTCTCTGTTTCTTTCTGATCTACTACTTTGAGGGTCTCTCTTTGCTTAGAGGACCCCTTTCAATATTTCCTGTAGAGCTGGTTTGGTATTTGCAAATTCTTTCAGTTTTTGTTTGTCCTGGAAGCTTTTAATCTCTCCTTCTATTTTCAATGATAGCCTAGCTGGATATAGTATTCTTGGCTGCGTGTTTTTCTCATTTAGTACTCTGAATATATCATGCCAGCTCTTTCTGGCCTGCCAGGTCTCTGTGGATAAGTCTGCTGCCAATCTAATATTTTTACCATTGTACGTTACAGACTTCTTTTCCCGGGCTGCTTTCAGGATCTTTTCTTTGTCACTAAGACTTGTCAATTTTACTATTAGGTGATGGGGTGTGGACCTATTCTTATTGATTTTGAGGGGGGTTCTCTGAACCTCTTGAATTTTGATGCTTGTTCCCTTTGCCATATTGGGGAAATTCTCTCCAATAATTCTCTACAATATACCTTCTGCTCCCCTCTCTGTTTCCTCTTCTTCTGGAATCCCAATTATTCTAATGTTGTTTCGTCTTATGGTGTCACTTATCTCTCGAATTCTCCCCTCGTGGTCCAGTAGCTGTTTGTCCCTCTTTTACTCAGCTTCTTTATTCTCTGTCATTTGGTCTTCTATATCGCTAATTCTTTCTTCTGCCTCATTTATCCTAGCAGTGAGAGCCTCCATTTTTGATTGCACCTCATTAATAGCTTTTTTTATTTCAACTTGGTTAGATTTTAGTTCTTTTATTTCTCCAGAAAGGGCTTTTATATCTCCCGAGAGGGTTGCTTTAATATCTTCCATGCCTTTTTCAAGCCGGCTAGAACCTTGAGAATCGTCATTCTGAACTCTGTATCTGACATATTACCAATGTCTGTATTGATTAGTTCCCTAGCCTTTGGTACTGCCTCTTGTTCTTTTTTTTGTTGTGAATTTTTCCGCCTTGTCATTTTGTCCAGATAAGAGTTTATGAAGGAGCAAGTAAAATACTAAAAGGATGGCAACAACCCCAGGAAAATATGCTTTAGCCAAATCAGAAGAGATCCCAAATCGTGAGGGGGGAGAAAGGGGATAAAAATGGGTTCAAAAAGAAAAAAAAAAAAAAGAAACTATTAAAAAAAAGAAAGCCGATAAAGAAAAAATATAAAAAGAGGAAAAAACATATATATATTAGATAAACTATTTAAAAAACGTTAAAAAAGAAAACGGTAAAAGTTAAAAAAAAAATTAGCAGAAGAAGAGAAAAAGAAAAAAAAATTGAAAAAGAAAAAAAAAATTAAATTAACTGCAAGGCTAAAAAATCATGGGGAGAAAGCCATGAGTTCCGTGCTTTGCTTTCTTCTCCTCTGGAATTCCGCCGCTCTCCTTGGTATTGAAACTGCACTCCTCGGTAGGTGAACTTGGTCCTGGCTGGGTTTCCCGTTGATCTTCTGGGGGAGGGGCCTGTTGTAGTGATTCTCAAGCGTCTTTGCCCCAGGCGGAGTTGCACCGCCCTTACCCGGGGCCGCGCTGAGTAATCTGCTCGGGTTTGCTTTCGCGAGCTTTTGTTCCCTGAGCGCTTTCCATAGAGTTCCGGAAGACGGGAATGAAGATGGCGGCCTCCCAGTCTCCGGCCTGGAGGAGCTGAGAGGCCGAGACCCCACTCCTCAGTGCACCCTCAGAGAACAGCGCCCAATGACTCCCGTCACCCTGGCCTCCGGCCGTGCTCCGAGCTGACCGAGCCTGCGACCGGTCCAAGGCAACCCCGAGCTGAGAGTCACTCCTCGGCTCTGTCTCTGCAGCCGGCTTCCCCGTTCTAATACCGGTAAGCTCTGCGACACTCAGACACCCCCGATCCTTCTGCGACCCTGCGGGACCTGAGGCCGCGCTGTCCCCGCCTGGGCTTCACCCCAGTTAAGCCTCTGGAGCGATGTCCCTCAGCGGAACAGACTTTTAAAAGTCCTGATTTTGCTCCGTTGCTCCGCCGCTCGCCGGGAGCCGGCCCCTCCCCCCGCAGTCTATCTTCCAGTCGCTTTGGATTCACTTCTCCGCCAGTCCTACCTTTCAGAAAGTGGTTGATTTTCTGTTTCTAGAATTGCTGTTCTTCTTCTCTTCAATCTCCCGTTGGATTTGTAGGTGTTTGCAATCTTTAGATAAGCTATTTAGCTGATCTCCCGCTACCCGAAGTAGTCTCAGCCTGCTACTTCTCTGCCATCTTGACTCCTCCCCAAATTAAGGGTTTCTAAACAAAACAATGGCAATACTAGCTGCATATTGTGGGGTGAAATTGATAATGATCATAATAATAACAAAAATGATAATAGTTGGTATTTCTTGAGCACTTGATACTTCATATGAGAAGCATACATTTTTCCATATATCTAGTTATACACATACCTACACATAAAAATAGCTACATAAAAATGTTCAGGTGTGATAATGTATCAGTTGGGTAGTGCTTCCATAACAAAGTAGCACAGAGTGGGTGACTGAAACAACAAGAATTTATTTCCTCTCTGGAGGCTGGAGTCCAAGATCAAGGTGTTAGCAGGATTGATCTCTTCTGCTGCCTCTCTACTTGGCTTGTAAAGATGGCCACCTTCCAATGTCTTCACCTGGTCTTCCTTATGTGTGTGTCATTTAACAGAATACACTCTAGCTCCATCGATGTCCCTGAAAGTGGCAAGATTTTGTCTTTTTGATAGTTGAATAATATTTCATTGTGTATATATACCACATCTTCTTTATCCATTCATCTGTCAGTGGACATTTGGGCTCTCTCCATAGTTCAGCCATTGTTAATAATGCTGCTATAAATATCGGTATTTTTGTGTCTCTTGGGTAAATACCTAGTATTTCCATTGCTGGATCATAGGGAAGCTCTATTTTAACATTGTGAGGAGACTTCATACTGTTTTCCAGAGTGGCTGTACCAGTTCACATTCCCACCAACAGTGCAAGTGGGTCCTCCTTTCTCTGTATCTTCGCCAACATCTATTGTTTCTTGTGTTGTTAAGTTTAGCCATTCTGATGGGTGTGAGGTGGTATCTCATTGTGGTTTTGATTTGTATTTCCCTGATGATGAATGATGTTGAGCCATCTGGATGTCTTTAAAAAAGTGTCTATTCATGTCTTCCGCCCATTTCTTAACTGGGTTATTTGTTTCTTGGGTGTTGAGTTTGATAAGTTCTTTGTAGATTTTGGATACTCTTTATCAGATACGTTGTTTGCAAAATCTCCCATTCCATAGGCTGCCTTTAGTTTTGTTGATTTTTTTCCTTACAAAGCAAGAAAAAATATCCAATGGAAAAAAGACAGTCTTTTCAACAAATTGTGTTGGGAAAACTAGACAGCAACATGTGGAAGAATAAAACTGGACCACTTTCTTACACCACACACAAAAATAAATTCAAAGTAGATGAAAGACCTTAACGTGAAACAGGAATCCATCAAAATCCTAGAGGATAGCACAGGCAGCAACCTCTTCGACCTTGGCTGCAGCAACTTCTTACTAGACATGTCACCACGGGCAAGGAAAATAAAAGAAAAATGAACTATTGGGGGTTCATCAAGATAAAAAGTTCTGCACAGCAAAGGAAACAATCTTTCCTCTTTTTTCTTAATTCCCTACTCTGTTTTTCATTCCTACATCCTCCCAGCTCACCCCTCCCTCGAAGTAAGCCATGCATGCGCATTTCCATCTCCATATCTTTCCATATTATTCATATCAAATGTAAACACACATAACATTAATCCATACACACGCATGGACAAAAATCCATACACAAGCATATAGAAGGGCTTTTAAAATCATATATATGATTTACTTCTTTCTGCATTTTATTTTTCTTCTTCAAGCAAACCTTATGAAAATACCTCCGTGAAAACTCATTCATCCCGAGGGCTGCATAATGTTCCAGGGGGTCGATGTTCCAATTCATTCATCTGTACAAACACCCGAGTACACACGGCCTTGTGCACTGGAGCTTTTATTTCTATGGGATAAATTCCAGAAGTGCGGCTTCTAGTTTGAAGAATGCACATATTTTTAATTTCCACAGACGCTGCCAGACTGGTTTGCCAAAATGGCTGTAACACTTCACATTCCCATGAGGCTAGAACCTCACCTCCTTTTTAAAGCACAAGAAGCTAACGTGCAGAGGTCGGGATTGCGTTCAGACTCATCCGCGGCACAGCTGGGAGGCAAACCCTACCCATTTGCTGTCCAAACCCGGGCTCTTTCCACCCGGAAGACTCCGCCTCCCGAAGTGAGGGGCCCCTGTCCTTCAGCAACCAGGTCTGCGCATTTCAAGGCAAAGAGCTGGTTTTCTCTTGAGCCTCCCGTCCAGTCAGTGCGCAATGCCCCCCGTACAATTAGGCCGCAGCTGTTGGGTTCGTACTATTTACAAGGTATAATAGCCCTCCTGTAAAAGTATAATGATGTACAATTTGTAGGAATAATGATACTCCAGGAGCAGAAGTGGCTACTAGAGCTTGATGCCACTAAATTTTAATCGGAGAGGTCACACGAGATGGTGACCGTACTGTGGTAAGAAATATAGGGACTCTTCCAGCCGACTAAACACATGGCCCAAATAAACACACTGTGAAAATGGAAGTGGGGAGAGGCAGGGATTGGGGTCACTTTTGTTACCACATCTCTACTCCTGTAGTTAGGATTTCTTGGTAAATAACTAACAAATCTGCATTCGCTAAGTCTTCCTTACTTAGTGGATTTCTGAGAGAGTGAGAGTGGATTTTGAGAGAGAGAAAGACAGAGAGAGAAGGAATGAAAGCAACATTAATTTTAGGAGTAAACAAGCCGAAGCATCCTTCTGTAGCTGTTGTCAAGGCAGTTCATTTTGGGAATCCAATTATGCCTCTGGACATGTGCACTAGAAAAGGTTAGCTATAATAATTCAAACAGCATTGCTGTAACAACATCCTTTCCAAATAAATCTGAGAGAAAACAAATAAGTTTCTGTTTTGACCACAGGGGGAACAATCAGCATGGCGTTTGAATGCTCTCGCGGTACACTGGAAAGAAGTTGTGCTGGTTGGTGAGTTCCGGCAGGAGAGGCGTGAATAATCACATTTCACTTTCTCCTTGGAAGAACAGACTGGAGAGTGGTCAGGCTGACATGGGAATGGTCAAACAGGGCCAAGCCATAAAATGCAACGGGTCTAATTTAGAGGACTTCACCGTGAACAATGGAATAGGAGTTGCCGGGTCTCCAGGGCAGACGAGGAGCTTGTTGGAAAATGAAAAGCAGGAAATATCAGAAATCTGAGAGTTCTGCATGATGGGGCAGTATTATTTAATATTGTATAATACCTCTAACTGCCAGATTTCTTTTAAACACTCCTTGATAGCTGAGCTTTGGGGGTTTTTTCCCCCCTTTAGTAACAATGACAATCATCGGAATGAACGCTTTGGTTTGAATTTAAAAATACCCAGAGAGAGGAAATGAGGAACAAACAAAACACAGAATCTATCCTTGTACTTTGAATCTATAGATCATCTTCAATTAATCTCATATTTGCTCCATTTAATGCTATGACTTGTAGCTTTCTACCCAGTAAAGACATGAATGACAGATATTTGTATAACATCTTTGACTTTTTAAAAGATTTATTTATTTATTTGAGAGACAGACAGCACAGAGGGAGAGGGAGAAGCAGACTCCCTGCTGAGCAGGGAGCCCAATGTAGGGCTCAATCCCAGGACCCTGGGATCATGACCTGAGCCCAAGGCTAACTGACTGAGCCACCCAGGTGCCCCTGACTTTTTTCTAAGACCAGTCTTCTACAACCTCCCAGTGGTTAGCAAAGTAGATGCAATTATCCCCAATTTGCAAGTGTACAGATCAATTAAGTCACCTACACAGGAGCACTTAGCTAGGAATAGACATACAAAGGACCTACACCTCCGGATGCCATTCCAGCCACTTTCCATTATAACACACTTTGCACAAACAGCAGCGTATAGTCCAAATCAGTGTTTATCACTTTCTGTACAAAATACCCAAGTTCTGGGATAACTGCACACCAATAAGCAATGCTGTTTGAAAAGGATCATGAAACCATCAATGCCGTGACAGATCGGTCATGTCTGTTGTGGGTGGGGAGAAGGATGTGTATTTCCCAATACAGGCTGTGTATTTCCCAACCCATAAGCCCCAGGGTTCTATTCCCCATTTTGACCATGATTATCACTTGCACCCAATTCCATCAACCTAATAACAGGGTCACTTTCTGGACCATACTTCTTGGGATTGAACCCTGTTTAACATCACCTACCTTTTTTTTTTTTTTAAGCTTTGTCTACAGCCTCCTCTTCTTCCATGTTCCTCCATTTTTGCTCCCCCACTTTTGTTCATTCACTTTGCGAACACCCCCAACTCCTTGACCACTTTCTTACCAGGCTGCCTGACTCCAGGATCCATGAATTTAATCCACCTTCTAAGATGCTAAACTCTCTTGCTCCTCTGTCTTTTTCCTAACTCTATTGGCCAATATCTTACTGTGAATCCATCCAACCAGCCTACTTTTAGGTGTGAGCCCCATGGAAGTAAATGTCACCCCATATAAATCTTAGTGCCATTAAAATTTTTGGATGTTCAGTTCAGCTGGCCTACTTGTGTTGTTCTTCAAACCGTTTCCACATTGATCGGCAGAGTGTGACACTGCACAGCATTATGTGAATGATGCCCCTTGGGTTGTACAATGCAGCAGGACTGTTGGCCACCTTCCCTTCCCATTCCCCTGACTCATTATCTCAGCCCTTCAGAACTTGTCTCAAGTTACCTAACAAATATGCAATTCCCTCCCTCATTGAAAAGATGGCTGCAGAGTACATTAATGATTTGAAACCATGACATAGGGTAGACCTCAGGTCTCAACCCCCAATCTAAGGAAGTGTCTACACGCACCTCCATCCTACTCTCCTTCCTCCCCACCTCTAAATATGGGCCGTCTATTCTATAGCTGTTCCATCCTCCCAGCGAAGCTCAAGATGTCACTTCGTTTTCATGCCCCACGAGTCAGTTTCTCTTTTTCCTAAGTCTTACACCTCTTGCTCTTTATGGACTCCTTGACTTATAAACATGTAAAGGTTGCCATGCCCCAAAACAAAACAGAACACACCCTTGTGTCACAGACGGTGGGAGCGTGCCACCCATATGTCCTTAACTTCTTCCATTTGGGAGCATGACTTCTGCGGCTTTTTGTCTGAGGGCCACTTTGGCCCTTTCATTCAGCAAGCTGAGAAGTTCCATGGAATTAATGAACTGCCCCCTATCTCCAAAGCAGCCTTCCACTGGGGACTGGCAGTATTGGTGTATAAACAGCCCAGCTTCTTAAGCCATTAGGTAGGAAGAACCCTAAAGCACATGTTGTATATTGTTACTGAGACTTCTCTATAGGATTAAGTTCCAGTTGCCCCCAATAATAATTTGCTTGAAAATGACTTTTTTTTTTTTTTTGACAGACAGAGATCACAAGTAGACAGAGAGAGAGGGGGAAGGAGGCTCCCCACCGAGAAGACAGCCTGATGCGGGGCTCGATCCCAGAATGCCGGGATCATGACCTGAACCAAAGGCAGAGGCTTTAACCCACTGAGCCACCCAGGTGCCCCTGAAAATAACATTCTTTTTCAGTGCTTCCTTTCTTCCCCATCTCACTTTAGTACTTATCTAGAAATATTTTCCAGGATTTCCTCCCAAATAAACTCCTTGCACCTGAATCCGTGTTTCAAAGTCAGCCTCTGCGAAAACCTGAAACAAGACACCCACCTTTGATCCTCTTTCTACATTTAGTTACCACATACCTTCTCATTCTTTCAGTGTTAAGGTTCTTGAAAAGTAATACCATGAAGAAGTTGTGTTTTGCTACTAGCACATAGAACCCAAAATGGCTTAAACAAATAAGGGTTTCCCCTTTCTCATGGAATGATGAATTTGGAGCTGTGAATTTCTGGGGTGATATGGCAGCTTCACAGTGTCACTGGGGATCTGGGAACCTTCTGCTTTTCCATTTAAGGTTTCAGGAAGGAAGACAGAGATGGATAAGCAAGAGGCAACATGCGCACGCTAGCTGAGTCAGTCCTTATATCAAGGAGTGTTCCTCAAAGGACCATTCAATAATTGACCAGAACTTGGACCACCCTTAAACTGAAGGGAGACTGAAAGAGTTTTTTGGTTTTGTTTCTTGTTTTTGAACATGGACTTTTTGTTTCCTCTAACCATACCAGGGTTCTCTTACAAAAAGGAAGAGGGGATGTTGGGGAGATAAACAGCCATCTCTGCCATAAGAGTCCATGTAACCAGTTGCAATTTCCTGACTCCTGTCCTCTGGCTTCTACCGCTCTATGGAAAAATCCCTAAGTGAGCAATGACTGCCTACCTGTTGTACACAATAGACAACTTTCAGTCCATTTCTTAATGACTTCCCTGATTTCTCATTGACTGTCCCTATTTTATTTACTACATTTGTACACATTTCCCTTTGTCGAGTTGAATTGAAGGTTTTATTTATTTATTTGACAGAGAGAGATCACAGGTATACAGAGAGTCAGGCAGAGAGGGACGGGGGAGCAGGCTCCCTGTTGAGCAGAGAGCCCGATGTGGGGCAAAATCCCAGGACCCTGAGATCATGACCTGGGCCAAAGGCAAAGGCTTGACCCACTGAGCCACCCAGGTGCCCCTATCGAGTTGAATTGAAAAGTCCTTATCAAACCCTTCAGTTTTCCAAGGTCGATAGTTTTATGTGACAGCTAGTCAAGAAGGCATGGAAGGCAAAGAGAAAATGGCAGAGAGGCTGATGTCACACTCTGCGTAGATTCCCTCAAATCTGGAGCTATGAACGTTTACTTCTCGAGCATTTATTTGTTTATTTTGTATGTGTGCACATGTGCCTGTCCTCATCCCCAGACACTGGTGTGCCTTCACATCCGAAGTTTTTATTTCTGAGGACTCCTCTCAACTACTGGAAGCCACTTGGCTGCACGAACAGGGAATTGGAGGTGGTAGAAGAACATGCCTCCTCCTACAGATGTCGGAGAATAAATGCTCCAGCTCCCTTCCCTCAGAAACTGACAACTCTGAAACATGACATAACCCAGGGTTTCATGGGGGATCGGGCTAAGGCTGCCATGTGTGGGACTTTCCCTGGGATCACACCTCTGCTTGGCTTCCTTCCCATCTCTGTCCTGCGTCCCAGCTCTCTTACTTGTTCTCACTGAGAGCACTTCCTTAATAAATCGCTTTTACACTTCTGGGGAATCAATGTTAAGGCAATTGGGCAACAAATATTGGTTGGTCAGGAGGGACTGAACAAAACCCAACAAGTCTTTCCAGATGTGTTACTGCATTAAGATCGCTTTTGAGGTTTTTCTATTATTACCTTTTTAAAAATTAAAATGTTGTTTCTGGAAAGTAAGTTTTTGCTACAGTTCATTAGGGCTAAAAATTCCAATTGCAATCGTTTGCTTAAATGCATAGTTTTTTTGACACTATCCATAAACTGTAGATAAAACTGTGTAAATAATTTTAATACGAAAATGGTGCTCTGTACTAGCATTGTTAAGCATTGTTAAGATGGTAAGCATACTTATCATCTCATGAGAATTATTCATTCAAGTTATAGAAATTATATAAGCAGTTTTTGAGAATTCTCTTTGGAGATACAAGAAGATGTAGATATGTTATCTCTGTACAACCACATCATTTCTTTCCTGGAGAAGACAAAGCAAATGGGGCTATAGGACTGAATTCTCAAATATCTCTCCTGCCCGCCATGTGGCTGTGCCAGTCTTCAGTATATTTTCTTTCAGCTCCAACGTCACCCATTTTGCTTGTTCTGTGATAAGGGAAGTGGAGCTTAGGAATATTCCTCCTACGATGGTCAGGACGATGTTAAGCCTGGTCAACAGAGGGCACTGAAGCAATGCTGGAAAAGAGAGATTCTGGTGTGTCCCTCTAGCTGGCCTAGTCGTGTTCCTGCAAACTGGGTGTCTTTTGGTGGCAGTGTCCCCGTAGACTGCCATGAGAGTCACCGGCTCATGTGGAGTTTAGCAGCACTCGTAAAGACAGTGAATGAATTCCCCAAGCACCCAGCTTACTTTCTGGCAAAGCAAAGTAAGACAGCTCTGAAGACAGCTTCTTCCCCAGGAGGGAACGGTATCCTACCACAATTTTAGGGGGTTTCTCAGAAATATTTTAGCAAATCCATTGGAGGTCCCAGTTAGCTTTTTAAAAAGCCAACAGCACCCATCTCTATTGCCCTTGGAAGCTTCCTGGTGAGTTCTCTTCGCATCCCAGCAGGTGGCTTTCTACCTGCCAGCCTCAGCATCATCCCACTGACTTTGGACACCAGAGCACAGCCAACTTCTCCACTGCAGCCTTGCCAACAAGGCCTGAATCCTAGCTTTGAGAAGATACTCCCCTCCCAAGTTTGTTCCTTCCTTGGGTACCATCCCTTGGCCCTAGGGTATCCTTAGGAGTGTTTTTTTTTTCTCTCCTCTTAACCAACTCCCTATTACTCCATTCCCCTATTAATAGTAGACTTCTCTTGTTCTGTCTTCTGATAGGACCCTGACTAATAGAGTAGCTAAGGAATGCAAAACCCCTAAATCTTAAAAGTTAAAAGTTCTTTACATGTGTGAGTTCTTTGAGGAAGATCTTTTTCTAAGAGATATTTAAATAGGTCACGCCCTTGAAATCTCTTTTTCTAAAGTTGTTCTTGGGTTCTTTAAAAGATTTGCGGTTTGAGACGAAAGAAGTTGCCAGTCCTAAGTCCCTACATAGGGATCCAAAGCCTTTCCCATATCTTCCATGGCTTCTCATGTAGGCATGTAGGCATGAAATAAAACTTTCCAGATCATTACTAATTAGTTTTTTCATCCTTTCTCCTGTATTAGTTGAATATATGCAATGCTTCAGGTTCTGTAACTCATGCCCGGTAAATAAAAATGTTAAAGAGCCAGAGTACTTACCTCAAGTGCTTTTGTTTTAAAAGCACTCTTCCTGGGAGCACCTGGGTGGCTTAGTTGGTGAACAGCTAACCCTTGATTTCGTCTCAGGTCATGATCTTAGAGTCTTGAGATCGAGCCCCACATCGCACTCTAAGCTCAGCGTGGAGTCTGCTTGAGATTCTTTCTCTCTCTCTCCTTCACACACACCTTTTCTCTCTGAAAATAAATAAATAAAATATTTTTTAAAAATAGAAAACTTCTTAAAAAGCACTTTTTCCATCTGTACGGTCTTGACCATAAATTCCCAACAAGTCAATAGCAGGAGGGGCACTTTCCCAAAGTTGCTGTGGGCTACCTCCTGCTTGCATGCTAATGCTCTGTATTCGATTTGCCTGCTTCATCTGCTGCGTTTCACGTCTCTGTGCCTCAGCACTAAGCCTCAGCCTCTCTCTTGAGTGCTGGTGCATT
Source organism: Lutra lutra (assembly GCF_902655055.1). Classification (NCBI taxonomy): domain Eukaryota; kingdom Metazoa; phylum Chordata; class Mammalia; order Carnivora; family Mustelidae; genus Lutra; species Lutra lutra. The sequence goes on from NC_062278.1 coordinate 149,188,966, forward strand.
GGGGGCTGCTTGTTCCTCTTCTGACTTTCACCACTTCCCCTTCTCCATCTGAGCTTCTGGAACCAGTCTCAAGACTGTCCCTGATGTTCCACATTCTATGACCCGTCACCGGCACTTCTGAACCAGTCAGGGGTATGAGTTTTTTCTCGGTGGAAAATGTCGGTGTCATCAGGACTCAGGTTTGGCGGCAGCTCTGATCTACCTGGGCACAAGGAGGCCACATCTTTGCAGAGACAGCTCTCTGTTCTCTTCGTATGGGCCTCAAATAGTACATGCTATATACTCTTTCTCAAATGCCCTTCCTTTCCTATCTTGAGTCTTCTTCTGTTCCCCACAAAGCAAACCTTGGCTCCAGCTACCTAGATAGATTCTACTCATCTACCATCTTCAATTTTAGCATGAACTTTTCCCCACACCCTCTCTCTGTCAAGCTCAAGGACATGGGCTTTCACTGTGCTCCCCTTGGTCATTGGAACATAATGGTTGATTCCCTGCATCTCTTCACAGGATTTGGGAGCATCTGGAGTGCAGGGACTGTGTTTTATTTGTATGCATCCCAGGGTCCAGTGTTGTGCTGCGTGGTAGGGACTTAATAAATATTTCAGGATAAGAGCAGGTAGCAGGAGAGGAAGAAAACAGGAAAGAAGATGGGAAGGGAGAGAAAAAGGAAGGAGGAAAATAGAAAGAAAGGAAAAGAAGGAAATAGAGTCTCTGTCTCTCTTTTAGCCACTTGCATGGCATTTTATCATTAGAATTAAATTAAGTTTATCATCTGGCATTTAGGATACCACCAAAAACATAGCTCTAGGTACTCCTGGCTGAGGAGGTTCTGTCCCAGTTGATGACCTCACTCAAAGACAGAAGGAAGAATCCACCACTGTCACCACCACCACAACAGAAATGACGTCAAACCGTGGCCAACATTCAGTGAGCTTCCATTGTATACCAGGCCCCACGCTCAGCATCTTCTGTGTATGATATCATAAATCACTGCAACTAGCCAATAAGTAGACACTGTCCCTGTCTCCATATAAGGACCCTGAAGCTCAGGGGCACAAAGGGACTTGCCAAGGTCACACTGCCCTTAAATAGCAGTGCTGGGATAGTTAATCAGGCCTTTGAACACCCAAGCCAACCACCGAACTCTCAAACTATGCTGTGTCTCTAGAGAAGTTCTGTACCTTTTCATGTCCAGGAGACACACGAGATAGTAGCATGGCTCCTAAGGAGAGACATCTGTCAACTTTGATCAATAAAAGGTATTTAAAAATCCACAAAACCAAAAGCGAGTCAATCTGTAATGACAATTTCTTTTAGAAAGTAAAAATCACCCCCAGGATGAAATCTTGGGTAGGGGGGTAGGAGGGAAGTAAAACAGGAAAGGAAGAAGTGAATGGCATTATTTGCACAATTTCCCACTAAATTGAAGTACAAAATAATAAAACGCCCATTGCACTCAATTGGGAGACATCAAATAGACCATCATAAAGAAAATATTCCAATAGGGAAGTTCTTGGGCAGAATCAATTCCCCAAAAGCCAGGAGGGATTTTGTCTCAGATCATAATGCATTCCTCTAGTAAACAAGTCCCCCATACACTAAGTGGGGCAAAAAGGAAAAAAACAAAACAAAACAAAAACCAAAAACATTACATGGAGAAGGTACTTTCAAAAGGAGGGCAATTGAATCTTGAATAGCAATGAAACAAGCTTCACAAGCATTGATTTCAAAATGAAATGGCTTGGATGATGTTCACTTTGACTCCTGGCGCATCAAAATGTAAAATGCTGCTTTGCATGCATTTCAACAGCCCGTTTCTCTGCAATACTGTACTGCTTTGACAAGCATGTTATGTTAGAAGGAAATAACACACAAAGGGAGGTGGGCTGCCTGGGGACCTATCATACGGGAGTCCTTGTGACTTGCTTCAAATTATTCAAAGATCAATGCAAGAAGACGTGTCTTGCATCTCTCCTCTAACCGTTGTCTGGGATCTCCTGGAGATGCCAGAACAAGAATCTTCAGCTTTGAGTCCTCAGCTTCGGAAACTCTCCACCTTGGTTCTACACATATTAAATTTCAGAATGGTCCATTCTCAAATGCTTCATCCTCAGGGTGATTGGTCTGGTGTTGGCTGACAGGTCATTTATTTACGGAGATGCAGACAGAAGGCAGTAAAATACCAGAAGAAGGATTTACTTCTAGCCTTCCATTCTCAGATAGGACCACATATAAACCACTCACAGTACATCCTTTGCCAGAATGGCCACAATCCTTTGGCCCTCCCTATATGCATGCCCCTTGCCCTGTGGCTTTTTAGCAGCTCCTGTAAAGACACAGAGTTGGGAGCACCTGAGTGTCTCAGTGGGTTTAGTGTCTGCTTTTGGCTCAGGTTATGATCCCAGGGTCTTGGGATCGAGCCCCACATTGGGTTCTCTGCTCAGTGGGGAGCCTGCTTCTCCCTTGCTCTCTGCCGCTCTCTCTTGCTGTCAAATAAATAAATGAAATCTTAAAAAAAAAAAAAAGAGGCAAAGTTGACTTCACCTCTCTTTGGGTTTTGTGTCTGACTTCGACAAATAAAATGTGGTAGAAGCAACAATGTGGGGGTTCTGAGCCCGAGTCTCAAGAACCTTGTCATCTTCCATGCACTTTCTTGGCATCTGACGGTGCCATGAAAATAAGACCAAGCTGACCCACTGGAGGATGAAAGACCATGTGGACCAGAGCTACGTGAGCCCAGTTGTAGAAATTAAGCCTGAAAGATATGAGAAAGCCCGGCCAACATCAGCAAACCTCTCCACCTGGCCTGCAGCTAACACAGCTGCACAAAGGAACCCTGCCAAAACCAGAGCTACCCAGCTAAGCCTCAGTGAAGTGCTGACCCATAGAATCAATAAGTCAAAGACATGATTGCTGTTTTAAAGCCCTATGGTGGGTGGGGTGTTTTTTCAGCAATAGGTGACTGATATACCATCTCAGAATTAATTCTGGTTTTGGTAGCAAGGTCTGATAACAACCTCTCCCCCAACACTGAGACCTGGGAGAGTCCGAATTACCATGGGATCAAATTCTGTAGCTCTTGAACTAAAATTGGAGCCTCTCCAGGAGGGGGCTTGGAATGTTCTGCAAACAAGCTCACACTCAGATGCAGAACATAAGTCATAAGCATGGTATCTGAACACCAAATAGCAATGACGATTCCAGAGAGCAGGGAGGAATCACGAGTGGGAAACAGGTGGAAGGTGGGAGACCAGGCAAGGCAAGCCCTTCAGTAGCTGCCTTCTGGGCTGGCTGTGTGCTCCATGAGAAGATGCCACAATGCTGGCCTTTCTCACCAGGATCTGGCACACAGGAGGAGCTCAAGAAAGATTTATAGAGTGAATAAATAGCCTGACAACTCATAGTGGTGACTTGCCTCTCTGTATCTGTTGTTGAGTAAACAGGAAGCATAGAGCTTCCTTCCTAGAGGGAATATGTCCAAATGATCACAGGATCCACTACTTTTTTTTTTAAGATTTTATTTATTTATTTGACAGAGATAGAGATCACAAGTAGGCAGAGAGGCAGGCAGGGAGAGAGAGGGGGAAGCAGGCTCCCCGCTGAGCAGACAGCCTGATGCAGGGCTCGATCCCAGGACCCTGAGATCATGACCCAAAACGAAGGCAGAGGCCTAATCCACTGAGCCACCCAGGCACCCCAAGAATCCACTACTTTTTTAAAAAATTAAGAACTATTTATATGGCATTGTCTATTGGTTAGAACCAAATTGTCTTAAAAGGCATATGAGGTAAGCATGAACCTTATCCCTTCCTTTTCCATGAAGAACAGAGGCAGGGAGCATTAGAGAGCTTGCTTGAGGACATGAAGCTGGAAAATGGCAGAACTAGCAGTCTGGCTCTTGAGCTTATGAATTAACATCTCCTTCTGCTTCCTCTCTTGAAATCATCACAACTAACATAGAGGACTTGGAGAGTGCTTAGGACATCCCCTTCTTTCTATATGTGAGGATGTTGGGACCCAAGAAATGTACATGACTTTCTCAAAATCACACAATTAATGGCAGTGTCCTGGCACACAGCACAGTATTTTCTCCTCTCTACCACACTGATGATGTAAAAAGCTATTTCATGGGCATCTTTATTTCCAAAGAGGTTCAGAATGTTGAGACCCATGAACTCTGAGTTTCAAAACCAAGGAGTATCCACTAATAGGAAGAACTGTAGGGAGGAGAAAGGAACAATGAATAGACCTTCCAGCCCATAAGCTGGTCGAGCTATGTCACAATAGAATGCAGGTCCCACTCACAGACTGAAATCTATCAGAGATGCCTAAAGCCTCAAGGACTCGAGGATTTTGTTTAGCATGTATGTGGAAGGATCTAGCATATTAGTACAGAACTTCTAAAATGTTACTCTGTCTATGAATCCCCAGGGGATCTTATGAAAACGCAGACTGTGGTTCGGCAGTTCTAGGTAGGGCAGGAGGTTCTGCATGCTAGCACACTCCTGGGGATGCCCACACAGCTCCTTTGTGCACCACACTTTGAGTAACAAGGATCTAGAACACTAAGCTGGGTTCTTCAAATACGATTAAAAAAAAATCCCGATACAGACAATTCCACTCAAGATCTGAGAAAAACCTGAAAGTAAAACCCTGAAGTGTGGTCAGAGGTCATTCAGAGATCTAGGTTCATGAGATACACAAATATAAATGTAAATATGAATATAAAATGTGGTGCAAGTTTTCAGAAGGGAGAAATTATCCTGAAGATTCTAATATGATATAAAGCAAGACAACCAGGCAGAAAGTGTCTGGTGAGAGGATAGAGGACCATTGCTATTCCTAGCACCATCTATGGAATATTCTTGCTGAAGATGGTACTTGACTCAGGGTAGACCTCTAAGCCAAACTATCCATTTAGAGGAAATATGGGGGACCAGAGGAACACGTTAAACACCAAAGGGGTGCAAAAAAAATCCAGAATGTGAGAAATTCTACATGACAAGTGACCTGATTTCTTCAACAAAATTTACCCAAAGGGTAAAATAGGAGAGACCTAGAAATCTCTTAAGAGACTTATGAGACTTACTGGCCAAATGTAATGTGAGGCCATCATTAGGATCCTGATTCAAATAAACAGAAAGAGGGAAGAACGGAAGGAAGGAAGGAAGGAAGGAAGGAAGGAAGGGAGGGAGGGAGGGGAGGGGAGGGAGAGAGAAAGGTTCAGAGAGGGCAGTATCTCCTCCAAGTTCTCTTCAAAATGAGTAGATGTGGCAAACTGATAATTCCAATTGCAATACCAGGTAAGATTCTAGGACATATTATTGAAATGGCGAAAGTTAAATTTAAAGAAAAGAAGACAAAGAAAGCTGAGATCACCAAGCTCTGCTAAGGGTGGGTTGTTCAAGACTCTTCCTTTTTATTATGGCTTCTTGACAGGCCTGTCACAGGGATCCTGTAGATATAAGGCCCCCGGATTCAGCAGAACATTTGTCAAAGTCTCTCTTGTCTTTAGAAAAAGGGGGAAATTGTGGCTCAGGTGATAGCACAGCGAGATGGATTTATGACTGGTGGAACGTGCATCCCCGGAGGGTGGGGTTAGGTGTCCGCATCAGGCTGATGGTCGCTCTTTAGCAGAAGCCTGAAGGACTCCTGTTCAGCATGCTGTTGTTTTCCATCGATGACACAGGAAGATATACAAGATATGTCAGTCATGTTGAAGAAGACATAAAGTCCAAAGGAGTATCTTTGAATACTCTTGATGACAGAATTATGATCTAAAGATACTTCAATGTGCTACCGCAAAGCCAGTGCTAGCAGGCTGAAATTTAACAGTGGTGATTATTAGTCAACCAGGAGAGCCAAGAGGAGGAAAATCTAAAACCTGTGGCTGATGAAAAAGCGTGTAAGGAAAAGACATGCCCGGGGACCAAGGACACTTGCGCACTTTAAGATACAGATGGCTGGGACTCTTGCCTCTGGGCTCTGTCATCGTCCTCTCCTGGTTGGAGAAGCACAGCCTTAAAGATTTCCCCTTACTGTAAATTTCATATGAATCAATGACATAAGTGGTTGCCAAGCTAATTCGATCTGCTAATTTGATTTTAGGGTACATTAAAACAATTACTTTTCCAGAAGAGAAGAGGGAATGCGGGGGCGCCTGGGTGGCTCAGTGGTTAAAGCCTCTGCCTTCAGCTGGGGTCATGATCTCAGGGTCCTGGGATCGAGTCCCGCATCGGGCTCTCTGCTCAGCAGGGAGCCTGCTTCCCCCTCTCCCTCTCTGCCTGCCTCTGCCTACTTGTGATCTGTCTGTCAAATAAAAAAATAAAAAATAAAATCTTTAAAAATAAATAAATAAATAAATAAATAAGAAGAGGGAATGTGAAAAATAACCACGTCTACCGTGTAGTAAACATTTGCTGTGGGGAGGCATCAGGCCAGGTAGTTTACATACATTAGCTCATTTAATCACCACATTATCCTTTCTCTGTGAATGCTATTAACCTCATTTCATCCATGGGGAAACTGGGGTCCAGAGAGGTTCAGGGACTAGGCTGAAGTCACACAGTTGGTGACATCAGAGCCAGGATGCCAGTGGAACCCACACTGTGCTGGTGTAGCTTTGGAACAAAAAGATGGGCTCTCCAGCTATCTGGGCTGGTCCAACTAAGTGCTAAGTGTAGGGTTTAGTTCAGCAAAAATTTTGCCTGTGTCCAAAAATGTAGCCAATGTCATTCATCAGGGCAGTGAGAGGACCACATCCAATTCATCACATGAGGTCAGACTAAGAAGAGGCAACTTAGGGAAGCTGGTTGAGTCAGTCAATAGAGCATGCAACTCTTGATGTCAGGGTCATGAGTTCAAGCCCTATTTTGGGGGTAGAGTTCACTGGGGGGAAAAAAAGGAAAAAAAAACAACAACAACAGGCAATTGAGCCTGTCACAGTGGTGCCTAACAAATGTTTGCTAAAAGACTGACTTCAGTTTGAAAAAAAGAGTTTCATGGTATCGGCTCTTTTGGTGTCTTGCAGCATAACAAACCACTCCACCGCCACTGGCTTGAAACAATAATGCTCACTTATTACTGTTCCCTCTCAGGGTCTTGGGAGCTGACTGGGCTTCTCTAAGTGATCCCTACTCAGGGTTTCCTCAAGTGGTTGCAGTCAGAAGGTGGTGGAAGCTGGAATCCTCTCAAAAGCTCCTTTGATCACATGTCTGGGGCCTGAATTGGGAAAACACCAGCAGCGGGGGCTCCTCAGGCATCTTTCTCTCTTTCTAGGTGCTTTCTCCACATGGTCTCTTCAGAAGGGTGGCTTCTGGGCACCCACCACTTAGGTGGTGGTTCGGGGCTTTGAAGGTAAAGACCCCATGATAGATAGAGTCTTGTGATAACTGTATTGCTTTTCCTTACTCACCCAGCAAGTCACAGTGGGATTTCCCTTACATTCATGTCAAGTTAGTCACAGAGATCCACCCAGTTTCAAGGGTACACAGACTCTATCTCTTGAAGTGGGAAGGGAAATATTCTAGGAGAGCTCCCAGGACCAGTAATGTTGTTGCAGCCATTATTACAAAACACAGACTGCCGCACCCACCTAAGAATATTCGGGAGGGGGTGAGGGGCTAGAATAGTTTTTCGAGGACAGAGAGGGTAGAGCTAGGTCAGGTTATGAAAAGAAGTAAAATGGAGACAGATTTTGGTCCAGTGAAGGAAGATACTATAAAAGTGTCAGATGGCCTTAATAGGGGATAAATTTTCTACGACTGAAATGTTAAGCATGGACTGTCAGAGTGGTTTCAGGGGGTTGATATCATAAGGCATCCGATCCCTCTAAATGAGTGTATCTGGAAATCTGCTAAAGGTGCCAATTAGGGGCCAGTGCCTAGAGCAGGAAATCTTCATGAGAACCAGAAAAGCCAGAGGATGGGGCAAAGCCAAAAGGTGAAAGTAGGAAAAAAAAATATTTAAGAGCATGAGGCCCAGGCTGCCAGGAGTGGGGTTAGGAGGTTTACTGAATCCAGCAGAGGCTGGAAGTGGACGTTCACATTGGGAGCTGGAAACAAGAACTGGAGACCAGAGAGAAGCAAAGAAAGAGAGGAGGAGCAAACCTTGTTGATCTGAATGCAAAGGTTTGAAGGAGGGGGTGAAGGATGGAAGAAGTGACAGAGCAATGGAAACCCCTGGAGCAGTTAAAGCATTTTTCCAACACGAGCTAGGGGGTGGGCATGGTGGCCAGGGGGAGGGGAGCACGGGAAAGAGCCCAGCCTGGCCTGCAATGTGACGGAGACAGGAAGACTTCAGCATCCCATGGAGGATTTGGAATAGGATGGAGAGTGAGGTGCCTTCTGAAACTAAAACTATTCGATGCTCACGATACCAGAGCGACAAAGTAAATGATCACCAGTGACCAGGCATTTATAAATCAAACGTGCTACCCAGGCTCCTCTGGGTGCCATAGGAATTTTGACAGGGTGAGTCTTTTCTGCCTGCTGATAACATCTAATGAACAAAGTCCCTGCATACCAGTTCAGGCTGGAAAAGAGCCCTTGCAGGGAATCAGTGGCCTTACACATCAACTCACAACCCGATGCAGAGAAGGCTCATTTCACGGTCAAAATCCATGTCTGATGAATAGCCCAGCACACTGTGTCTCCTGCAGTCCCAGTAAAAGTCTTTTCTCAAACTAGATTGGTACACAAAGGAGAAATGACAATTTTATTACATTCATCTATCATCTATCTATCTATCTATCACCTATCTATGCAGGCTTCTGGGAAAGTTAGATAACTTTAGATAAAATAACACAGAGATAAGATATTGAGATAAATTTGAAGATGAGCCAATGCAGATCTGAATCAACAAAGGACACTTCCTCCAGAGCACCAAAAAGACAAGGGCACTGGCTGGCTTTTGTCACAGGCCACTGAGTCAAGTCAAGCCATTGGCCTCGTGGGGTGAAGGAAAAATGGATGGAACAGATGGAACTCCAGTGATCTTCCAGAGACCCAGAATGACACACAGTTGGGCTCATAAGCCAGCAGCTCCATATCGCACATGAAGAAACATGCCACACCACATCCTCAGGCCTGGGACACCCACCGTAAACAATTAATTAGTCTCTGGTCCTTCCCCAGGGTTTATGGAGTGGGCCGCTGTGCAGGACCTCTCAGTTACAGAGCACATCAATCTAGAAGCAGATCCATGAATTTAAATCTATATTTAGATACAGTTCAGTAGGTGGGGAGCATGCCTCATGGCTTTAGCTTGAAACCTCTCTGCAGCAACAGAGCAGCTAGATGATGGAATCCATTCTCCTTTACTCTTCGATGCTCACCATCCCGAAGAGGGGATGGTGCTGTTATGCTGTGGGTGGAGAAACTGAATGAAGTCCCAATTTGAAACAGTGGCCCAAAGGATCAAAGAAGAGATGTAGATGGAAACCAAAATTCCCATCCCCGTTTTGAATTAATAGAACTTTGTAGTCAAAAGTGTCTATAGAAATTTATCTAAACCAATTTCTCATCTTATAGTTGGGAAACTGATGCCATAGAGGAAAACTTATCTATCCTTCATCTATCTTTTTTGATGAGAGACTATGGCTCCAATGTGCCCAATGAAAAGTAATGGGAAAAATAGAATCTGGGTTTGCGGAATTTTATTCTCCAAGTCCCGCCATCTTGAATGAGTGCTGTGTCACTTTGCCACCCTCATAGCATGACCTGGTAGGAAAGAAGAGCACGCTGGCTCAGAAATTGTGTGATCTGATCCCCATTGCCTCTTAACTGTCTCTGGAACCTTCTTTAAGGTCCCTTTCTGCTTATATCTCATTATCCCAGAACCTAGCAGAGGGCAGAGCACATGGTTGATGCTATAGATATAGTTGATGAATGAGTAAATGCACTTAAGCTCTAAAATTCCATGCTTTTCTGTATAGTAATAAAAAAAAATAAGAAGGGAAGTTGCTTCATCTATCATAAAAATGGATATATTCAAATTCCTGGATTTGTGAGAAGATAAATGCACAGTAATTCTGCTTAAAATGCTATCAAAAAAGCAATTAACTTCAGGGCACATTGATGCCCCAGAGATGTTCCTTCATCTCATTCATTTTAGGAAGATGAGCACTTCATTTTGTTCACTGGAGAGTCAAGACCCCTGGGGACAGCTTTAAAAATGGATCTCCCTTTAAGCTGCCTAGACTCTTCCTTCTCAGAGTGGGGTCTCTGGACCATCAGCATCAGCATCAATATTGCCTGAGAGCTTGTTAAAATTGCAGAAGTGCAGGCTAACCCCGAGTTTGAATCTGCATTTTAAGGAGGAGCCCAGGTGATTTGTGTGTGTGATGGAGTTCGAGAAATGCTGCCATAGATCAGTCCAGCAGGATGAGATCTTCAGCAAGAAGAAAGCATCATTCCACTCCACAGTTTAGAGTTCCCTCTACCTCTTTCAAAGAAACTGCCAGGTCCATCACCTATGAACCACTCAAGGACAAATACCCAGGACAACACACTTCAAGAAGCTTTCAGAATTATTTCCTTAAATTATGAGATTGGACCATGTGAAATTATTGCTACTGGATGTTTTCAAGCTACAAAAGTTGCCATTTCATTTCCCTCAGCATAATATAATAGCTACCATTTAGGGAGTGCTCCTAAGGCACCAGGCTTTGGGTTAAATACTTCTGCCATGTTTATTCTAGCCTGCAAAATATTTTGTGAGACGGGTGTTAAGTCCCTTTTACAGTTGAAGAAATTAAGGTCTAGAAAGGTTATGTTTCCAAGGTTGCATAGCCAGTGATGAAAAGCTCCCCATCCAGGCCCTGACTCCAAGGCCTGGTGTTTGTCAAGATGTGAACTCAGAGCATCACATGGCAAGTGTGTTAAAATATCTATTTCTAGGTACCATACCAGACATGGTGAATCTCAGTCTCTGGTGTTAAGACTTAGGAACCTGTATTTTAGTAGAATTAGACATGCCTTATTTGAGAACAAATTGAACCCTACTATTTTCAGACACCGCTTCTTTTCTGAGTAAGTGATGGAAGGCCAACTGGCATAAAAATGTAACTCACCCCAGGGCAGAGGGACCGTATATCCAATTTCCCTAGGACAGTCCTGGTTTATGAACATCGTCATAGTTGTTTACTAAGAGCTTCTCCTTCGATTGTCAGAAGTGTTCTGGTCTGGATGATAAATAATATGATCACCCTGTGTTGGGTAGAAAACTGGACTGAGTTGCCCAGTGAGAGCATCAGAGGTTCTATCCCCCATAGGGCAGCTCACCTGAGCTTCTTGGGAAGCTGAGCAAGTCTAGGTCTCCCCCTGGAATGCCCAGTGCCTTAAGCCCCACTTTCTCCCTTCTCTACTCTGGACTCTGTGGACAGGCAACCCCAGGCCCTTAGGGGCATGCAGGATTCCAGATGTACCCAAGGGATTTGCACAGGCATGCCCACGGTGGGACTCTCTGGAAATTCTTGTTAGAAACCTTCGAGGAGTCGTGATCTGTGCTCTACTGAAAGCTGTAACTCTTTTCCACTTCTCATCCTCCTTGCCACTGGGGAAGCCTTGCCTGAATCCCCTTCTCCCTGACAATATTGGCTGGCAAGGTCTGACTCTTCTCTGGATCCTAGCAGGTGACAGAACAAGGTACCAGGTGAAATTCTAACAGATGCCTGCTGAGGATCTCAATGAACACATTAAGTAATTATCAGATTATTGCCCCTAAAGGAGGTTTGACAAATGGGGAAGAAAGAACAAGAACACCAGTGGGCAGAGAACTAATGACATCAAGCCCATGAGGGAGCTCAGGAAAGAAAAAGCCTATTAGGTGTCTGCAGAATCAGGACACCAAAAATTAACTTATCTTTAGAGAATGCATTAGCTTGGTCTTCAGATAATATGCTCAACATATTCTCCTTCAACCTCTAGACACCTTTTCAAAGAAAGTGCTCCTAAATTTAAAGCAATATGTCTAATTATAAATGTCATAGATTATCTAAAAAGTCAGGAAACAGGAAGAAAATTATGTATTCATTATATCCTTTCTGGGTGAACATTTTGGCTCATTGCTTTAAATTTATGGTTTTTTAAAAATCTGTATGTATGTCCAGGGATTGAAGACAAGGTACCTTATGTACTGCTTAAAAATAAGTTTATCCTATGTGCGATGGTTAATCTTGTGTCAACTTGACTGACACAGTGGTGCCCAGACATTTGGTCAAATATTCTTCTGGGTGTGTGTGTGGGTGTTTCTGAATGAGATTAACATGCAAGTCAGTAAACCGAGTAAAGCAAACAATTCTCTTTAGTGTGGGTGGGCCACATCTAATCAGTTGAAGACCCCACATAGAACAAGAAAGGTTGCATAAGAAGGAACTCTTCCTGCCTGTTTGAGCTGTGACATCAGACTTCTTTTGCCTTTGAACTAGAACTTACAGTATCAAGTCACCTTGTTTTTAAGCCTTTGTACTCGAGCTAGCCCTACACCCCTGGCTGGGTAGGGGGTGAGGTAGATTTTTACACTAGTGTCCTTCTATCACCTATTGGAAAGAAGGCAGTGCATTCATCCTGTCAGGTCCAAGGCAGAATTCAGAGTACATTTCAGCCTTTTTCAATGTTTATTTGGTCCATCACCGTATTACCTACCCACCTCCAAAAAGTTTTAGTGGTCAAATAAATGAGGGAAACACTAGATAAAGGGAAAAAAAAAAAAAGCTTGGAATCAGAGGCTTGCATGCATTACATGCCTCCAACAGAGCAATGTAACACACAACTTTTCTGTTTTTGATCACGTATTTCTCATTCCTCCACTACCCTATTTTTATTCTTGCAAGACGGGTATTCAAAGACACGTACTGGGGAAAGGCTGTGCCCAGTCTATTCAAGGTGGCCAGTTGTGATCATAAAGAAGCCAGTGGCAGGCAGGGCTTTTGAGGAGTTTTCCATGGATGGTAACTTGGGACCTCCCTGACTCTTTGTATTTGAATTGTAAAGATCTTGAACTTATCTACTGGCTCCAATTTGTCATCATAAAAGAAGGTTTTGTCTTGTCCTATAAAACCTGGTTCATTTGGAACTGAAGATCAGTATAAAGTATAATGTCTATGAGTCCTAGTTCTGATGCTTATTAGCTGTGTGACCTCAAACAAATTGCCAACCTCTCTGTGCCTCAGTTCCCCATCTACAAAATGGAAATGGCATAGCATAAGGATTAAAGACGTTAACACACATAAAGCCTTAATATAGAGTTATGTTGTCTAAGAGTGTAGCCACTAGCCCCATGTGGCTATTTCTACTGAAATGAAATTAAGTAATATTAAAATTCAGTCACAATTCAAGTGTTTGACAACCATGGGTGATTGGTGGCTACCGTACTGGTCAGTACAAAAGAAATATTTCCATTGCCACAGAAAGTTCTAGAGTCTGAGCACTTAGCAAGTGATGAATCAGAGCTGTATTTTATTTTCCAAGGCCTAAATAAATTCAGGGGCACTGACCAGATCTTTAATCCTTCAGTCAGATCTCCTCTAGGAGACAACTATGAATTGTAGATTCCCTCTTCACCCTCTCTTCCTTTTATCCTCCCTTCCTTCTTCCCTCCCTTCCTTCCTTCCATCTCCTTCCTTCCCTCCCTCCCTCCTTTCCTATATCCCTTTCCTCCTGTCTCCCTTTCTCCCTCCCTTCCTTCTTTCCTACCTCCCTACCCTCTTTCCTGTCTTCTTTCTCCTCCCCTTCTTTTTCTTGATGCTTGTCTTTCGCTCCAATAGAAGGATCACCAGCAAAGTTCTTGCCCTTTATATTTGATACCTGAATCTTTGCTGTTGTGTTTTCCTAGTAAAACACCCTGGGTCTCTAAGCTCAATCTTCCAGAGTCACTGTTACATATGAGCCTGAGGGGTCATGTTACCCTCATACCACCCTCTGGAGAGGCCCCAATTTTGTGAGTCAGAGAGCTGAGCCTGTCTTTCCACCGACTTCGTCCTTCCTCTCTGTCAAAGTGAAAGATTTTGACATAGATAAATGTGCACATGCTAAATTATTTGTAGTAGCAAATGTCGCTGTAATGAGATCAACCAAGCTACTGCCATGGGCAGCTGCTAGGCCTTGGAGAAACAGGCTGGAGGGAATTTTCTGTGGCTAATACTCTTTGCAACAAGATATGACCACCATTCCTTTCTAAAAGGATCATAATGGACATTGATTTTTAGTTTTGGAGTTTGGCCCATTAAAATACCAAACAGAATTCCACGGGGGAATGAGCTATATTGATTGGTTCATTTTGTTTTATGGCTTTGTTTCCTATGTAACATGTAATTGTATTTTATAGCTGCTATAATATGCAAGAATTAAAGACCTAATTTGGCTAAACAAGAATTGGCTTATAAATTATGAAACACTCTTTCTCATCAAACTCCTGGGTAATTAAACAAAATCTTAGCAAATGCTTTCTTCGTAGATTGTTTTGCATTGGTGAAGGAGATGGAGGAGTGGGAAAAACATTTTTTTTTTCTTTCGTTGCTTTTTAACTTTCTTATCACCATCAACCACCAGTAGTGAGGTTAGGGATTCCTGACAAGGCTATTAAATTTTTTGCTAAGGCTTATTAAGCTGTCTTCTCTTTCACGTTATTTTGCTTCTGTAATCACAAGAAGAGTTACCATCAGTGGTGTGGTGGAGAGAGCACAGGTTACCGAAGGAAGTCCTCAGACTGAGACGAAAGCTCTGCCTCTTCCCTGTTATTGAACTTGGGCGAGCCATTGAACAGGATGTTTTGTGATTTTAGAAAGTTGTTTTTCTCCATGTAGGTAGAGTAAAAGCCACTCTTTATCCTCCTTCCCCATTTCAGCAGCTAGATCATACTTCCAGGCACTCTGATTTTGCACACGGCCACCTAACATGCTTTGGTGGTTGGGAAATTGGCAGACATGATGCCAGCAACAGCTTGAAAAATACTTGAAATATTTCATCACAAAGCACTCAGCTGGTGAATTGAGTGCTACCCTCAATACACGCAACAATATGGATCAATCTCAAAAACATTATGCTGAGTGAGAGAAGCCAGGCCCAAGAGTACGGACTGTATTGATTCATTTTGCCACTGTTTTTCTAAACTGTACATATGTGATTCATATACTCTAATAGTACAATGCATTTCCCAATTTGAACAATTCTGGAGGTTCACTCTTGCAATATTTCTGGAAGATAATTCTTCTACCTAAAAAAGTCCCCTATCCACAGAGGTCATTAACATTTGCTGAAACCCTACTATGCTATAGCTACTTTATATATATAATCATCTCAAAATTGAAAGTAACACTGAGTGGGAGCACCTGGGTGGCTCAGTCGGTTAAGCATCTGCCTTTGGCTGGGGTCATGATCTCAGGGTCCTGGGATCGAGCTCTGCGTTGGTCTCCCTGTTCAGTGGGGAGCCTGTCTCTCCCTCTCCTCCACTTGTGCTCTCGCTCACTATCTGCTAAAAACAAGAAAAAAAAAAAAAAAGAAAGAAAGTAAGTAACGCTTAATGGGTTACCATTGTTTTAAATCAAAGATTAGAAATTTGAGACTCTGAGAGGTGATAAAACTTGGCCTATGGCCTAGACACACCTGCAGATCTATTGGACTCCAGGGTCCCTGCTCTTTTGACATCATCAGATTGTGGCTAATTCTGTCCTGTTATCTTAAGAGGCATTTCTAAGAGGAAACAGAAGATGATTTGGAGTTGCATGCAGGGTATTTTCAGGAAAGGCAGTTAAACCTTTTACTCCTTGGGAGTCTAGAGGAGATGGGTTGTGGTGTCTCTTTGTTACCAAATGGCTATCGCTTCCCTGGAGGACAACTTAGAATCTACTTTAGCATCTCTGTCTCCTGTCATCTCTCTCTCTTCTGGATAATTCTGTGCCCTGATGTTTCAAGAAGTCCCATCCTAGAAATTAAGTCCATCCATGATACAGAAACATTTATCTTTCCTGGTGGGACAGTAAATGAGAAAACAACTGATCAATGAGGAGAAGAAGCTGAAAACTAACAAAACTTGGAAATGATGGTTCAACCTGCTGGATGCATCAGATGAATTATAGGATATTTCTAATGAGTTGCATTAGAATTTGACTCTTGCCAAAGAAAGTAAGTAGAACCTTGGTGATTTATTTAAGACACTGTCTAAATTCACTTGATCAATGGTCAGGGCTCCAGAGGTGAGACGACCTAGCCAGAATCGCTCCTCTTACTGGAGGAATAAATGAATAAAAGGAGAGAGACATAACTCAAGTTCCATTCTGATCACAAAAGAATGTCTCACCCTGATTCCTTTAGAAATCTCTTTAGGTTGGATAAATGGCAGAATACAGAATCAGCCCTCATTCCGGCCAGTTTTATTATAAAAAGCATCAAAATGAAGCCTTTAAAAGGAAGATAAGTACTGCCGCAGACAGCTGCAAACAATTACTTCTTAAAAACAAAACTGAAAAAGGCTAATTAATTTACAAAGTGCAGAGTGTGCCAAGAGTGCAATAAAAATCCATCCCACTTAGCGTCCACTCATGTTTCAACAAAACAGAGCATTTGCAAAGTGCTGTAAATTAAATTATAAGGCAAAATTAGGGCTGCATAATTCTCAGATGCTCAAATACATATGTAGGGACAACTGAACTAAAATCATTCTTAATGTAACATATTCCTCAATATCTGATTGGTAAACATCTTCATTAGCCCATATGACTAGGCTTATATCTGTAAAAGTCTTGGTAGCTGGGCTGTAGTTAGTAGGAGGCGCTCAGACCAGAGTGATTACAGGGGGATAGTGTGACGAAGTCAGATTCTGGAACTGTGTTGAAGATAGAACGTACCAGATTTCCTGATAAATTCATATGAGAAAGAGAAAAGCTTGTAGGATGACTCTCAGGATTTCTGACTTCAAGGAACTAGAAGATGGAGTCACCATAAAGTGAGATAATGGGCGGAGCAGATCTATGGGGAGAGGGAAGCTCAGTTTGGACATGTTGAGTGTGAATTCCTCACTAGACCTGCAAGTCTAGAGTGGACAGTTGAATATACGAAGAAAGGGGGAAGGACCCAATACAGTTCACATGTCTACTTGGTTGTGGGACTTTCTAGGCATTACTTGATTAAATTCTGTCGAGGCCTATGTGTAAGATATTGTACCTCTGTTTTGTTTTGTATTAGAAAATATAATTATTATATATAATACTATATAAAATATAAAATATTATATATAATATATTATATATAAAATATTATATATTTTTATTGATAAATATTGAGTCAAAGAATTTTAGTAACTCTATCAAGGTCATGCTGCTGGTAGGAGAGGCTGGAATTCAAATCCGGGTTCTCTGATATGCAACCGAAGTCTGTGCATTTTTCACCGAAGCCATGCTGCCCAGACAAATGCTGTCTGTTTCCTTTCACAATTTGGAGAAGTGAATATTTTATATACTTTCATAGACTGTAGCTTAGATTATAGGGTGCATGTTCTAAAGACTTCAAATGGTTTGGTCTTCCCTAAAGACCCCAGGGGTTTAAACAAAACCGTGGAATCTAGTTCTCTTTTTGTGTAACACATTGGAGGCAGGCCACACAGGGCTGTTGGCAACAGCTCTGCTAGAGAGCATCACTGTGGGACCGAGGCTCCTTCCATCTTCTGGCTCCACCATTCCCATGATATTTCCCTTTTCCCAGTGGATCAAAATAGCTGACTTCCATGACTATAATCCAAACAACAGGATAGAGGAAGAGAGAAAGATAGACCTACTCTGGAATTTGTATACATCATTTGTATTGACATTCCACTGGCCAAAACTTTTTATCATGTGGCCATTTCTAGCTGCAAGGAAGGATGGGAAATATTATCTTTATTTCAGGCAATCAAATGCCAAGGTAAAAAACTAGAGCTTCTAGTACTTAGAGAGAAGGAGAATTAGAGATCAGAGGACAGCAAGTGTTATCACAAGTTGGGCTAAGTCTCTTCTTGAATGTCATGAAACAAGTCCACTTTACATAAGTTTGAATTTTAAAATATTATTAAAATCTTAATGTATTTGTGAGTTTTTAAAGTGCTAATCTCTTCATATAAAATATAAGGGAATGTGATATTTCAAAGGATGGTGTGAAATAATAGAAAATATATACATTGGTCTCTGCCCCTGGTTCCTGGCACAGATCTCTTAACACCCTTGTCATTTCCTAAGTAATAAGAGCATTAGGAGTCTCTCTTGTTAATCTTTGGCCTCTGACCCCAGTTCATGACACAGAGCTACTAAATTCATTATGATTTCCTGGGTGATAGCAAGGTCTTTTGTTCTAAGGAGGCAACTCTTGGCAGGCTCCTGGATGGGGGGCTGGTCACCAGAATTACCGAGCCATGATTAGAAGCTTGGAAATTTCAGCCTCAGCTGCAGCTGGGAAGAGGGACTAGAGATTGAGTTAATGACCAATCATGCCTACGTGATGGAAGCCTCCATAAAAATTCCAAAATATGAGGTTTGGAAAGTTTCTATGTCAGGTGAACACATCCATGTGCCAAGAGGCTGGGGCACCCCAACAGCACAGGGACAGAAACTCCTGTGTTCAGGATCCTTCCAGACCTCACCACCTTATATATCTCTTCATGTGGTTGTTCATTTGTATCCTTCCTCATTTCCTTCGTTATATAATAAGCCAGTAAACACAAGTATGTGTCTCTTTGAATTCTGTGACCTGTTCTAACAAATGATAGAAACTGAAGAGGGAGTTTCAAGAACCTCTCTGATTTATAGCTTGCAGGTCAGAAGCACAGGTGACAAGATGGGCGATGTCACCGGCATCTGAGGTGGGGGAACACAATCTTGTGGGAGGGAGCCCTTAATCTGTGGGGTCCACACTAGCTCCAGTGGGTGTTAGAACTATACTGACTGGGAGGACGTGGGCTGGGGTGGCCAATTGCTCAGTGTGGGGAAAACCCACCCAGCTGGGGTCAGAAGTGCTAATAAGAGTGTTGTCGTGATGTGTCAAGGACACACATAGGAGACCTTCTTCTGTACAGATGGGGACCATGTGAAATGTAACCTGTATTCACACTATTGCTGCACAGAGACACCATTGGAGCTGGTAAACCAATATTCCTGTCATTCTTGGCTGGGATGCCTTCAATGACATAAATTTTGAATTATCTTTTAGCTTTTGGCATGGCCATGCAACAATTCTCATTTCCCTTTCCACAATCCAATATCAAGACAGTTCTTTCATAGCAAAGCAACTCTTGTCAAAATAGCTGTTACCTCTCCCATCAAACTGCCAGTTTGAAGAAGCTGGGGTCAAAGAAAACAAGATTTCTCCTCTACTTCTCTCCACTTCTAATATGAAGTAGAATAACAATGAGAGTGGTGATCATGAGGGATGAAAGAAAAAAATGTGAAAATGTAAATCCCAAATTTACATTTCTAGCTTAGATGTCCAACCCAAACTGAACTCCAAATTTATATTTATATAACCACTTCCACTTGGAAGTCTAAGAGGTATTGGAATCTCAAAATGTCCAAAACTGAATCCTTAAAATATTTACACTGTGTACCCTTCTCTGATGATGGCAATTCCATCCTTCCAATTTTCCAATCCTTCCACAGGACAACAACTGCGGACTTTTCTCATTCTCTCTTACCCTCATCCAATCTGTCAGAAAACACTTTTGGTTCCATCTTTAGGATATATTCATAATCTGACAACTTCTCACCATATCCACCATTCCTATCATAGCATCGACCACCAAATTCTTTCTCCTGGGCTATTGCCATATACCTCCTCCCCTCTTCCACCTGTGCCCCCTACAGTCTACTCTCAGCAAAACAGCCAGGCGATGCTTTTAAAACATGACTCAGATCATCTTCCCCTGCTCCAAAGCTGCCAGTGGCTTCTCATTTACCTGACAGTAACCTCCAAAATCTTCACAGTGGTCTCCACGGCTCTGGGGACCTCATCTCCTACTATTCTACCTACTACTACTACTTCTACTACTCTCTCCCTTGTCACTTGGGGCCTACCGGCTGTTCCTGGAATAGGCAAGGCATTTCTGCCTGAAAATGCCCTGCCTAAAATGCCCTTTCCTCCTTACTCCCTTGACTCACTTCCTCACCTCCTTTAAATCTTTGTTCAAATCTCACCTCTTCAGTGAGGCTGACCTTCCCTTATTTAATATCTCAACTCCCCACCTTGACACTCTAGATTCTTGTTTCTTCTATTCTAGTTTTTTTTTCACTTCTTTCTTTCTTTCTCTCTCTCTTTCTTTCTTCCTTTCTTTCTTTTTACAGTGTTCAGTAGCTTTACTCATCTGCCATGCTTATTCTCTCTACCCACTCGAATGCCAGCTGCATGTGGACAGGAATCTGCCTTGTTCATGGCTGTATGCCCAACCCCAGAACAGTATAAACACACAGCAGACCCTCAACACGTATTTGTTGGCCAAAGAATTTTAAGTTAAGTAAAGGCAGCTCATCAAGCCAACCATTTTGCCCAGGGTGAAACATTTCACCAGCAGATCCTTTCGGTTTTGAGAACAGAAGCATAATAATGCCAAGTATCTCTGCTGAGTCCCAACCATGAACGTGATCTTATGTCCCTAGTTCTTCTGACTCTCCCACCAGTTAAGCTGTCCTTCTCCATAAGTTCTCAGCAGCATAATAGTTCCTTTGATATTTTGTAAGATTTCAGTTTAACCCACTGAGCCACCCAGGCACCCCAGGATTTCAGTTTAAATCTCTGTTGATGGCATCTTACTTGAACTGGAGGTATCTTTATATTTGTCACCTGCCCCCACTTTAGAGTTTTTGAACTCTGGATAGCACCCCATTAGTGAGTCATGAAATCATTAGTGTTCATGATCAGAATTCTTAAAATATGGAAGAGAAAAAGATTAGAAATTGAAGATAATAGAAATGAAACATTAATAAACTAAAATAAAAAATACCCAGTCAATTACATATAATAGGGGCAAAAATTTACTTAATGATACTTTTTGTTTCATATGTTATATCCATATATTGACTTGTGATATAAATAGTATTTGTGACATTGGATTTCTGTCAAAAACAGTTTGAAAAACATTCTTCCTTTTTACATCCATGTCCATGAAGGCAAAGAAAGATCTCCCTCATCTTTCTATTATTTATTGGGCGAACCTACTGCCTTATGAGTAGCCTAAGCATATGATTTGAATTGAATTGATCCTCTGGATTTCAAAACTTTTCTTTCCATTAAGAAATATTTATATAATAATATATGGCTGACATAATATCCATTTAAATGAAGTTACCACCCCAAAAGTGATGATGTAGAGGTAATCCCAGATACCAGCCTGTTACTAGAAATCCTTGAGTCCTGTATACAATGGCTGCTCTAAATGTCGTGGTGAACCAATCACGGTGTGCAAACATTTTTGTCATTAGTCTATAAAGAGATCATTGAGGGTAAACATTTAGAGACTTCCATACAATTTGACATAGTAACTGTATGTCTGTTAAATCTAATGATAAAAAATATAGATATTGTATTTTTAAATTTTCATTTCATTTTTCTGGTAATTTTTTTTTAAGATTTTATTTATTTATTTGACAGAGAGAAATCACAAGTAGGCAGAGAGGCAGGCAGAGAGAGAGGAGGAAGCAGGCTCCCCGCTGAGCAGAAAGCCCGATGTGGGGCTCGAACCCAGGACCTGGGATCATGACCTGAGCCGAAGGCAGCAGCTTAACCCACTGAGCCACCCAGGCGCCCCATCTGGTAATTTTTTTTTAATAATTTGCCAGCAAGTACGTTTTTTGGTAATTCATTTTTATTGTGTTTACAAAATCATGGGTTATGGCAGTTGTGAAATTAACAAAAAACCTGATCTTTCACAAACACAGTTTGAGAAGTGCTGTTCTAAAATATAAGTGCAAGTTGTTCATTTTCAGAGTAAAACACAGATTTCTTCCTAAAGTTCTCTGAATGCTGTTCTGGCAGAAAGTACCTTATGTAGCCTGGCCCTGGTTGAAGTCACAATGTATATTTGTTATCATTTTGTATCTTATATTCATGTGTTTTACCTGGAACATCCATGTCTCCTGCTTATTGGCCTTCAGATCTATATGACCATGGCCCCTGTACTAGCAAATTCCTTTGAGAATGTGCTTCCATATATGTATTTATTGATATAAATCACATACATATTTATTGTGCTTAAATAGGAGGTATAAGACACACATTAAAAATAAAAATTAGAAAGATTGAGATAAAAAATAAATATTCATGGAAGCTCTGGTTCAATATTTTCCTCTTGTCCCTTTACTGTGCCTATACTCCCATGTCAGAGATCCCTACTCTATACCTCTGGCAGCCGATGTTTTCTGGAAAGGTCCGCATAGTAAATATTTTCAACATTCAGCCTCTGTTGCAACTACTCAGCTCTCCCTTTGTATATGAAAGCAGGCCTAGGCAGTATATTACCAGATGGATTTGACTGTGTTTTGAAAATCTGTATAAAAAGAGGTGGCAAACCAGAATTGACTCAAGGGCCACAGTTTGCTGATCTTTGTTCTGGACTTGAGAGAAAACTGCAAATCCAGATCCACTCTCCCAGGAAGTATAATCTGCTCTGTATAGAGCAGCAGGAGAAATCGAGTCCCAATTTCTGTATCACTTTGTTTTAAATCCAAACAGAAGCATTTTATAGATGAGGAAGCTAAGGCCCAGAGAGATGACACTCCCTATGATCCCAACAAGGAAATTTTGTTGCGTATAACTACAAGGTATGCCCACTAACCAGATCATCTTGCACTTATCACAAAGCTATCACATTTCATAGTAACCATATTACATTGTTTTCTTGAGAAAGACCATCCTACCTCAGCAAATTGTAGTATCCTATTGATCGTACTTTCCTCGGATTTTACATCATTTCGTTAGAAAATATTACATTTATGGCTCAGAAAGCCGAGCTGAATTATTTCTAACTAGTCGGATGGTTGAAAGAACTTAAAGAGAGAGGTAAAATGAACACTGGCCATTTGCTTTCAGGAAAGGCTCAAAAACTGGCAAGAATTCAGATTACAAAGGGAAGAAATTCTCAAGAGTTTCATTTCAGTAACTGTACCAGGAATTAATGATCCACCTAGGTGTTGTTTAAGCATGCGCGGTCAATACATTATGCAAACAACACCCGGCCATCAGCAGAGGGCTTTCACACGCACTGCACTGAAGACACAAAGTCATGGTTAATTCATGGCCAAGGATACCACTTATGTGAGCAGTAAATAAAGGCTTGCCCGAGGGTCAGCAGATCAAGGAGGATGTTGCTACACTAGATGTGCCCAAGGACAAAGCTTGCACCTCTTTATTTGTTCTGCTTCTGAACTTAGGCCAAACTCTGGCAAAGGATGGCCAGTCAATGTTTGCAGAGTGAATGAACGAATACCAGTGCTGATAAAGAGGATTTCTTAAAGTTGTTCTCATTGCCGTCACTTTTTCATTTCTCCTATTTCATTAAGGTGATGGAAGAAGACAGTGAGAAAGAATCTCAGGTGAGCAGTCGAGATAATCACTGGTTTCATGGAAAAGGAAGTAAAGTCCAGAGATACACAATTACTGGGCCAAGACCATGTAGCGACTGGTAAAGACTTTATGAATAAATAAATTTACAGGTGTTTTCTCATATTTTTTGCCGTATCTTTTCAAAAACAAACTCATTATTCTAACAATGCATCCAGACTAGGGAAGATTTCCAAATTACTCTATCTTTAAAACCAAAACTAGGAGGCTTTGCTTTGTAACTTTATTCAAATTCCAAGAGGATGTGCAGTACAATTCATGGGTGACCCATCCCCCAAGAGCTCGTAGACAGTCCTGCTGGAGTACCCCATTTTCACCCTTCTGTGACCCTAAAGGACTCCACAATGAGAATTGATTTTGAGTGGGGGGGGGGGGAACAGAAAGACTCATTTTTTCCTTATCCCCAATTTCTCTACTAAGGATAGTTCTTGAAATTCCTTTTAATAAGGGACCCCAACTTTTATTCCATAAAAATACTTAAAATACAAATATCTCTGGAAGAGAAAAAACAAAAACTGTTGACTTAGAGTCACACTAAGGGGTAAATAGCTTATCAGATCTTTTCCAGAGTGTAGGTTCTCATAGCTATAGACTCCATGGAGAGAAAAAGGCACTGGGGAAAAGTAAAACAAATGTTGCCTAATTTACATTTTTTCCTTGAGGTTGCCCTGCCTCTGAATTTAGTGGAATCTCTACCAGATCAATTTCCAGGGATTTGTTCTGAACACTTTCAACCCCAATGCCGTTTCCATTTCTGGGATCCACTTCCTGAAATCCTCCCTTCTCTATCAGCTTGCTTCATGCTCTGAGAAATCACTCACCAAACGCAATTCTGCTTTCTCACCATCCATCTCAATGAAACTCCTTTGTGGATGGGATAAAATACTAACAAGAATCTTTTTAGGCAACTATAATCCAGGCTGACTAGGAAAGGACTCAGATTTTCACTAAGACATTCTACCAGTTGGTTGCACTTGCAGTAGGCTCTGAGACAAATACCTTTGGCAGGAATTTATCAGAGAGTATTCTCAGAGTCATCACCTCTGGGAGGTGGAGGAGAGCAGGGTTGGGCAGAGAGGGAAGTTGAACTGCAGCGCAATTATAGCAAAGGTCTCGGCCAACCCAACAGAGAGATCCAGAACAGGGATGGCCCTTCAGAGTTGTCCTGAATTCAGGAAGGAGAACTGCCTCACTCATAATCCACCATTGACCAGCCATTGAATGAAGTCTGTGCCCAAGAAGGAGCATGATGTTGGGGAGATCCTGTGCAACACAATTCTCTTCAGCAGAAGGTTAAGTCCAAAGAGACCTATCAGCTGAGGGACATTAGCAGTCAGCGGTCCCAGCAGCTGGAGAAGTAAGTGCTTCAGTCCTGGAGGGGAATCTTCATGGAGAGCCATGGCATCTATTAAAATAAGTCACTGCCCTTTTAATTACATGCTTTGAACCAGGGCTCAGCAAAATGGAAAGTTGTTCATTGTTTTATTAGAATTTTTACCAAGATCTGTTCTCTTCAGAAAAATTACATCATTCACAGGAATGTCATCCATGGTGTTTGGGTTACCAATCCAGCACACCGGGATCAATCTGCATTTTGCAACTGACATGTTGATTATAACTCAATGCAAGCATCTGCCTGCTTCACGTAAATGTAGTCAGACCCACAAATTAAAATGTTTGAAATGCATATTATCATAAATTATTTTCTGTTCTTTCTATTTTATATTTCAGTTAAAAGTATGTGCTGTGAATAATAATATTCATATAAATTTTATTTCAGGATAGTAAAGGAAGCATTATATTTTATACGAAAGGAGAGAATTAGGTTTGAAAAAGTAATTTAGGATGAGAACTTGCCCTAGAGGAATTCTCAAGCCTGGCTACCCATTAAAATCATCTAGGAAGCTGAAAAACATCATGATGTCCAGGCCATACCCGAGAGCAATTAAATCAGAACCCCCAGAGGTAAAATCCAGGCGTATCTCATTTTTGAAACTCTCCAAAGAAACGCAATGTACAAACAGAGATTGAAAATTCTGTGTCCTAGCACAGTGGTTCCCAAACTTGAGATGTTTCACAATCATTTAGGGAGTTCCTTAAACTACCAACTGCTGGATCCCACCTCCAGAGTTTCTGATCCAATAGCTCTGGGATGGAGTTAATAATTTGCATTTCTAATCAGTTCCTGGGTGATGCTGATGCTGCTGGTTCTGGGACCACACTTTGAGAAACAGGGCTCTGGAGGCTTTGTCTGTCTGACCAGAGTCCCCCACCACATTTAGCAACTCTCCTTCTATTTCTCCCTGGTCCCCTGCCCTCCCCCCACTCTACTAAACATGTTATAAAATATTTTTTAAAATTTCCCTTTATCAACATTTGGAAACATACTTTTTCTCCTCTACACAGTTATTTCCAAATCCTATATCTCTCCATCTGCCTGAGTAGCATCCACCAACCATCAGGTAAGATGGCTCTAACTTCTTCCATTATTTTTTCATCTGCTTTCATCTTGAATCTCCTTATGATTATAGGCATGATTCTACAGATTATGGGACTAGAAACATTCCTTTGAAACAGCAAACTAGTTGCTTCTATTGCACACGTCAATGCCATTTACGCTGTTGGAAAGCTGTGTCTTTTCACATTTGCTGTTTTTTATGCTCAGATGGTCCAGTTGCAGCTGTTTTTCTCTGCTATAAAGCATTTGCTGTCAGGACCTAGAAATGCATCACATTTATCATGACTCACATCAAGCAATGTCAGTAAATAACACAAAGATGGGCAGGGGTAATTAGGTACAGTCCCTTTCTTGGTTCTCCTTAAAATCAGATATTTCACAAGTGGATTTAAATAAGATTTGTTTAATCTCTGCCTCCATGCAATCCTTTCAATAGGGACAGAGAGTTTCTAAAACTTGTATTAATACTTGCTAAATATATATATATACATATATATATATATATATATTTACATATATAAAACCCAAATGGAGTCACTGCATTAAGACCCAGATCAGCAAGCCAAGACTTAATACCTAACCTAATTTCAATTCAGCCTCTCTCAGGAATGTGACCTTCAACCAGTCAATCGGGAACTACCTGGTCAGCCCTAATGAGATAAATCTGCCTGATGGACACCTGCTCCCACCCTCCAGTTCTCAAAGGATGGTGAGCTTGCCACAAATGATTCACTCTTTGTCTCACCCCCCTTTCCATCCATAAAAGCTTTCCATTTTCAATACCTCCTTGGAGTTCCTTTTCATCTGTTAGATAGGATGCTGGCCAATTCATGAATTGTTGAATAAAGCCAATAATATCTTTACACTTCAGTCAGTTGAATTTGTTTTTTAACCAGTTCATACCCTCAACTCCAAACACTAAATCTCAAAAGACAGTTTGGACTTTCCAATAAAAACTAACCTTCCTTCTTAAGAAAGCCTGAAGAAAAAGGAGACCAAAAAAGCCCTCATTTTCTCTAGTAAAAGAAAAATATTCACACAATTTTTCAGTTTGGCTAAGATTAATAACTCATAATCTGAAGATATTGGCTTCTGTTGAAGTGAATATCAAGATTTATTGACCCGTGGAGTAAATATTAACGGAGGTGAAACTGAGGTTAATAACAAACCTCAAGGGATAATACATCTTTATATTTGCTGAAATAAAAAGTCAGCTCATATATTGCTCATACATACATTCAAAAACCTCTTTAACCAAAAAGCTCTGGAAATCTCTTCACTGTGACAGGTTGTTTAATATATGGCCAAATTTCCATTTGTATTAACGTTCTCTGGGTATGGAAGCAGCCAGAAAACAAAACATTAATCATTTCATCTAAGGATTATCAGTAGCCAATCAAAGGACAGTCACTTATTTATATATTAGATTTAATTGGAAGAAACTGATTCTAACTAGTGTCTCATTCTCTTCAATCTTATTAACATGGTCTATATGTTGATCTGACCCACATTAATATTTGGTCACCTGATAAGCCCATCTTTCCCCCTACATACAAAATAAAAATAGTCTAAACTCCTAACTTTGTACAAATCCAAATAAATATGCTTGTTGTCAACAACAAATTTTGTAAATATGGTGGAGTTGGAGGGTGCTAGGGTTACTTCTTCCCATGGATACAACTAGATGTCACTCTTGTCAGTGTAAATAACCCAGGAAATGACCTGAAGGCTGGCAGAATAAACTCCACAACCAAATGTGGAGACATGGCCACACTGAAAAGGGCAGGAGAGATAGGGATGTGATCAGGAACTACATGGAATCACAGGACTGCCCATAGGAGCAGGGGGTTGCATGCTGTAGGCATGGATAGGGGAGGGAAACAGAGTCCTGTGCTGGGGAGCCTGCTAGGGAGCCTGCTCAGGGAAAATGAACATTTGGCTTTGAAAACCAGAGGGGCTGAATTTCATGAGTTCTTACAACCAGCAGGACTTAAAACCCGGAATTAAACTTCAATGGGTCCAGTTCTTCAAGAGCAAAGAGGAAGGGAAAGTGAGTCTCTGCTCTTAAAGAGACAGCACAATAAATAAATAGCCATGAGATATAGCATAGAAGCAGCAGTTGAAGATGCTTGAGGCACATGAAAGAGCGTTATTTACTGAGTACAATATCCTAGAAGGACAGAAATCACAGGAGAACTCTTCAGGAGTAAAGGAACTGGCAGGCACCATTTCCTTTTCCACTCCCCAGCGTAAACACATGTCCACTTGCAGGAACTCACTACCTAAGTCACTAGCACTTCTGCCCCGCACTGCCCCTCAATTCCCTGCTGTGCTTCTGCCAATCCACCCCTTAGACATCAGTCTGAGCATTGCAGGGCCCCTCTCACAGAGGAAACAATGCACCCAACACTTGCTAGCACCACCATCCCACTGCATCATGCCCTGTGCTGTGCTTCCTTGGACTCACCCCTTTAAATGGTACTGCAGTGGCCAGGCACTGCAGTGGCCCTGCAGCAAAGGAACCAGAAATGGCAGTTCACAAACCTTGCTAACTCTATGGCCCAACCCCCCTTCTGTGCTTCTTGGGACTTCACCCTTCCAAGAGGATCTTGGTCAGAGCTCATACAGGGTGGTGCCATAGACCTGGCAGTGTGTAAGCAGCCCCCACAGTGGGCAGCATCTCTCCAAAGTGACTCCTACCCCAGAGAGAGGGTAAGATAACCTCATACACCAGTCAGATGGAGGACCCAGCAGTGGGCTGAGGGCAGACAACTGGTCTGATTGTAGGGCCCATCCACCAAGGAAAGCTATGTATTGGACAATGAAAGGAAAGTGCCCTGAAGGTCTGTGCTATAACATCTTGGGAAAATGCCTGATCTGAATCAACTCAAACCCCAAATGTCTACAGACTGGCTCACTAAGAGCACAGGAACAAAGCATTGTTCACTACGGGGGTGTGTAGGGGGGAGTCTTTGCAGATAATAGGATTGAAGGAAAAAGCAGCTCAGCCACAACAGCAGTGTGTTCATATAAAAACAAAGGAGACACCCCTGAGGCACCAGGTGTCTCATTGCACTGCAGGGCACTACAGGACTTCTTCTTCAAAGACAATTACTTTCAAGTGCAGGAGATATAGCTATCTTTCCTAACACATATATATAGACACAGAGAGTTATACAAAATTAGGACACAGAAGAATATGTCCCAAATGAAAGAATAAGACAAAACCAAAGCAAGAGACTAAAGTGAAATGGAGATAAGTTATATACCTGAAAGAAAATGTAATGATCATAAAGATACTCACTGGACTTGAGAAAAGAGTGGAGGACATCAGTGAGACCCTTAACCAAGAGATAAAAAAGAACCAACCAGAGATGGAAAACACAATAAATGAAATTAAAAATACACTACATGGATTAAATAGTAGACTAGATGAACCAGAAGAATGAATCAGCAACCTGGAGAACAAAGAAAAGTAACCAAGCTGAAGAGGCCAAAAAAAAAAAAAAAAAAAGACAAAATGACACTTAGTGAAAAGAGGGCAGAAGATTATCTGAAGAAATAATAGCTGAAATCTTCTCAATCTGGGAAGGAAACAAAAATCCAGATCCAGAGGCAAAGAGATTCCCCAATAAAATCATCTGAGGAGGTCTATACAAAGATAAACAGTAATGACGATGGCAAAAAGTAGTGGTAAAGAGAGAATTTTAAAAAGCAGCAAGAGTAAAGAAAGCAGTCATATATAAGGGAAACTCCATGAGGCTATTAGCTGATTTTTTTTTTAAAGATTTTATTTATTTATTTGACAGAGAGATCACAAGTAGGCAGAGAGGCAGGCAGAGAGAGAGGAAGGGAAGCAGGCTCCCTGCTGTGCAGACAGCCCAATGCGGGGCTCGATCCCAGGACCCTGGGATCATGACCTGAGCCGAAGGCAGCAGCTTAACCCACTGAGCCACCCAGGCGCCCCTATTAGCTGATTTTTTAGCAGAAATTTAGTAGTCCAGAAAGGCGTGCCATGATATATTCAAAGTGCTGAAAGGAAAAAATCCGCAGCCAAGAATACTCTATCCAGCAAGGCTATCATCCAGAATAGAAGGAGAGATAAAGACTTTCCCAGACAAAGGAAAGTTAAAGGAATTCATGACCACTAGACCACATGACCACTAGCCTTACAAGAAATGTTAAAGGGGACTCTATGGAAAGGAAAGACCATAAGCAAGAGTAAGGAAAGTAGAAGCAGTAAGTGGTAAAAATAAGTGTATCTGTAGAAATCAGTCAAGGGACTCACAAACTAAAAGGATGTAAAATATGAGAATATATACCTAAACATGGGAAGGAGAAGAGTAAAGAATGAATTCAAACTTAAGCAACCATCAATTTAATATAGGCTGCTATATACAGAAGATGTTATATTACAAACTTAATGTAACCACAAATAAAAAATCAATAATAGATATGCAAAAAATAAAGAGAAGGGAATCCAATCATATCACTAAAGAAAGCCAGCTAATCATGAGAGAAGAGAGCAACAGAAGAAAAGAACAGAGAAAAACTTAAAAAAAAAAGAAAACAAATAAAATGGAAATGAATACATATCTCTCAATAATTACCTTGAATGTAAATGGACTAAATACTCCAATCAAAAGACATAGGTGACAGAATGGATTTAAAAAAAAAAAGACCCATTTATATGCTGCCCACAAGAGACTCATTTCAGACCTAAAGATGGATGCAGATTGAAAGTGAAGGGATGGAAGGGCATTTATGCAACTGGAAGTGAAAAGAAAGCTGTGTAGCAATACTTACATTGGACAAATAGACTTTAAAACAAAGATTATAACAAGAGACAAAGAAGAACACTATAGAATCATTAAGGGGACAATCCAACAAGAAGACATAACGATTATAAATACCTGTGTACCCAACATGGGAGCACCAAAACACTTAAAGCAATTAATAACATACATAAAAGAAGCAATTGATAGTAATACAATAATAATAGGGGACTTTAACACCCCACTTACATCAATGGGTAGATCATCCAAACAGAAAATCAACAAGTAAACAGTGGCTTTGAATGACACATTGGACCAGATGGATTTAACAGATATATTCAGAACATTTCATCCTAAAACAGCAGAATACACATTCTCTTCAAGTGCATGTGGATAATTCTCTAGAATAAATAATGTTTTAGGCCACAAAACTTGTCACAATATATTTAAAAAGATCAAAATAATCCCATGCATCTTTTTCTGATCAAAATGCTTGAAACTAAAGATCAACAACAAGAAAAACTTTAGAAAGAGCACAAGTACCTGGAGGTCAAATAACATGCTGTTAAACAATGATGGGTCATTCAAGAAATCAAAGAAGAAATGAAAAAAATACATGGAGACTAATGAAAATGAAACCATAACAGTCCAAGATCTTTGGGATACAGCAAAAGCTGTTCTAAGAGAAAAGTTTACAGCAACACAGGCCTACCTCAAGAAGCAGGAAAAATCTCAGATAAACACCCTAATCTTACACCTAAAGGAGCTAGAAAAAGAACAAACAAAACCCCAAACCAATAGAAAACGGGAAATAATAAATATTACAGCAGAAAAAAAAATTTTTTTTTAAATACAGTAGATCAATGAAACCAGGGGCTAGTTCTTTGAAAGATCAACAGGATTGATAAACTTTAGGAAGACTCATCAAAAAAGGAGAGAGGATGCAAATAAACAAAATCAGAAATGAAAGAGGAGAAATAACAACCAATACCACAGAAATACAAAGGATTATAAGAGAATATTATGAAAAATTATATGCCAACAAATTGGACAACCTAGAAGAAATAGATAAGCTCCTAGAAGCATATAACCTCCTGAAACTGAACCAGGAAGAAGTAGAAAATTTGAACAGACTGAATACCAGCAATGAAATTGAATCAGTAATCAAAAACCAAAATTTCAGGACCAAATGGCTTGGCAGGTTAATTTTATGAAACATTTCAAAAAAAAGTTCATACCTATTCTTCTCAAACTAGTTCAAAATATAGATCAGGAAGGAAAATTTCCAAATTCATTCTGTGAGGACTGCATTACTCTGATACCAAAACCAGATGAAGACACTACAAAAAGTAAGAACTATAGGCCAATAGCTCTGATGAACATAGATGCAAAAATCCTCAACAAAATATAGCAAACTGAATCCAACAATATATTAAAAAAAAATCATTCACTGTGATCAAGTGGGATTTGTTCTCAGAGTGCAAATTCGGTATTTGAATTTGTTCTTGGGTGCATTCAATATTTTCAAGTCAATGTGATATATCACATGAACAAAAGAAAGGATAAAATCCATATGATCCATTCCATAGATGCAGAAGAAACGTTTGACAAAGTACAACATCCATACATGATAAAACCCTTTGTTTAAAACCTTATGTTTGTAATAGCCAAACTATGGAAAGAACCTAGATGTCCATCAACAGACGAATGGATAAAGAAGATGTGGTATATATACACAATGGAATACTATGCAGCCATCAAAAGAAATGAAATCTTGCCATTTGCGACGATGTGGATGGAACTAGAGGGTATCATGCTTAGCGAAATAAGTCAATCGGAGAAAGACAACTATCATATGATCTCCCTGATATGAGGGAGAGGAGATGCAACATGGGGGGTTGAGGGGGTAGGAGAAGAATAAATGTAACAAGATGGGATTGGGAGGGAGACAAACCATAAGTGACTCTTAATCTCACAAAACAAACTGAGGGTTGATGGGGGGAGGAGGGTGGGGAGGGGGGGGTGGGGTTATGGATATTGGGGAGGGTATGTGCTATGGTGAGTGCTGTGAAGTGTGTAAACCTGGCGATTCGCAGACCTGTACCCCGGGGATAAAAATATATGTTTATAAAAAATAAAAAAAAAAAAAACACACATTTTTGGAAAAGCAAAAATTAAAAAAAAAAAAACCTTATGTTTGGAAGGAACATATCTCAACATAATAAAAGCCATCTATGGAAAAACCCATAGCCTTTCCCCAAAGATCAGGAACAAAACAAGAATGCCCACTCTCACCACTTTTATTCAACATAATACTGGAAGTCTTAGCCACAGCAATCAGAAAAGAAAAAGGAATAAAATGTATCTAAATCAGTAAGAAAGAAAAAAACTTTCACTATTTGGAGGTGACATGATACTATATATAGAAAACTTTAAAGACTCCACCAAAAAACTACTAGAACTGATAAATTACTCCAGTAAGGTCACAGAATACAAAATAAATGTACAGAAATCCATTGTATTTCTATACACTAATAATGAAGCAAAAGAAAAAGAAATTTAAAAAGTAATCCATTTACAATTGCACCCAAAATAATAAAATGATTAGGAATAAAGTTAACAATGGAGGTAAAAGACCTGTACTCTAAAAACTATAAAACACTGATGAAAGAAATTAAAGACAATACAAATGGAAAGATATTCCATGCTTATGAATTGAAAGAACAAATATTGTTAAAATGTCATATTATCCAAAGCAATCTACAGATCTAATGTAATCCCTATCCATATACCAATAGAATTTCTCATAGAACTGGATCAAATAATCCTAAATTTGTACAGAACCACAAAAGTACCTGAATAGCCAAAACAATCTTTAAAAAGAAAAATAAAGCTGGAGGTTTCACAATTCCATATTTCAAATTATGCCATAAAACTGTAGTATTCAAAACAGTATGGTACTGGCACAAAAACAGATCAATAGAACACAACAGAAAACCCAGAAACAAACCTATAGTTATATGGTCAATTAATCTTTGACAAAAAAGGCAAGAATATGCAATGGAAAAAAAGCAGTCTCTTCAACAAATGTTGGGAAAACTAGACTGCTATATGCAAAAGAATGAAATTGGACTGTTTTCTTACACCATACACAAAAATAAATTCAAAATAAATTAAAGACCTAAATGTGAGACCTGAAACCATAAAAACCTTAGAAGAAAATACAGGAAGTGTTTTCTCTGACATTGGCCTAAACAACAGTTTTCTAGCTATGTCTCCTGAAGCAAGGGAAATAGAAGCAAAAATGAACAATTGCAACTACTTCAAAACAAAAATCTTCTGCACAGCAAAGGGAACAATCAGCAAAACTAAAAGACAACCTACTGAATGGGAGAAGATATTTCAAATGACATATCCAATGAAGGGTTAGTATCCAAAATACATAAAGAACCCATTCAACTCAACACCCAAAGCACAAGTAATCCATTTAAAAATGGCCAGAAGACATGAGCAAACATCTTTCCAAAGAAATACAGATGACCAACAGACACATATAAAGATGCTCCACATCATCAGGGAAAGGCAAATGAAAACTACAATGAAATATCACCTCACACCTGTCAGAATGGCTAAAATAAAAAACACAAGAAACAAGTTTTGGTGAGGATGTGGAGAAGAGGGACCCCTCCTGCACTGCTGGTAGGAATGTAAACTGGTACAACCACTATAGAAAATAGTACAGGTATTTCCTCAAAGAATACAAAAAACTAATTCAAAACATATATGCACCCCTGCAGTTATTGCAGCATTATTTGCAAAAACCAGATTATAGGAGCAGCCCAAGTGTCCATCAATAGAAGAATAGATAAAGAAATGTGGTGTATATACAGTAGAATATTATTCAGCTATAAAAAAGAATGTAATCTTGCCATTTGCAGCCACATGGATGGAGCAAGAGTGTTAAGTGAAACAAGTCAGAAAAAGACAAATACCATAGGCTTTCACATGTATGTGGAATTTAAGAAACAAAACAAAACAAAAAAAGTGGGGGGAGAGAGAGACATGCCAAGAAACAGACTCTTAACTATAGAGAACAAACCAGTGGTTACCAGAGGGAAGGCAGAAGAGGCGAGGGGGAATGGGTGAAATAGGTGATGGGATTAAGGAGTGCACTTGTCCTGATGAGCCCCCAGATGCTGTACAGAAGTCCTGAATCACTATATTGAACACCTGAAACTAATATAACACAGTACGTTAACTATAATGCCATTAAAAGAAAAACCTCAATTAAAAATAAATAAAAATAAAAATTGATATTAAATAATAATAAATGAAGTAAAATGAAGATAATAATAGCACTTACAATTTAAAGTTGTTGGGAAGATGAAATGAGTTAGGACATTTAGCTCCTTAAAGTATATGTTCAGAGCATAGTATATAAAATGTGTGTTGTAAAAAATAAAGTTCTGGGGGACAGAGAACTTCAAGGTCATTTGGCCCAAAGTCTCAAAATGTTTTTGTGCATGTGATCCAGTTTTCTCTTGTTTGGCCTGATTCATTAAGACTATCCAGTGTTGCTGTTAATGTTTATTTATATTTAAATTTAGTTGCCAATGTCTAAAATTCAGGAAAATCCCATGTAAAATAACCTGAATTTGCAGGTTTGAAAAAACTTCAGGAGATACACCTGCACTGGACTCATTCTCAGAGGCCAGCAATCAACTGATGCTAGGGGCAAGTGCCTGCTGTAGAAAGGACAGGTGCCTCTGCCTGTTTTAAAAGTGCACACCCTCTGCTGTGAAGTGTGTAAACCTGGCGATTCACAGACCTGTACCCCTGGGGATAAAAATATATGTTTATAAAGCTGTAAAAAAAAAAAAAGAAAAAGAAAAAAGAAAGGATGAATACCCAAGTTTTGTAGCAACATGGATGGGACTGGAAGAGATTATGCTGAGTGAAATAAGTCAAGCAGAGAGAGTCAATTATCATATGGTTTCACTTATTTGTGGAGCATAACAAATAGCTTGGAGGTCAAGGGGAGATGGAGAGGAGAAGGGAGTTGAGGGAAATTGGAAGGGGAGGTGAACCATGAGAGACTATGGACTCTGAAAAATGATCTGAGAATTTTGAAGGGGTGGGGGGTGGGAGGTTGGGGGCACCAGGTGGTGGGTATTGTAGAGGGCACGGATTGCATGGAGCACTGGGTGTGGTGCAAAAATAATGAATACTGTTATGCTGAAAAAATAAAAAAATAATTAAAAAAAAAGTTTCTGGAAAAAAAAAAGTGCACACTCTCGGGGTACCTGGGTGGCTCAGTGGGTTAAAGCCTCTGCCTTCCCCTCGGGTCATGATCTCAGGGTCCTGGGATCGAGCCCCGCATCGGGCTCTCTGCTCAGCAGGGAGCCTGCTTCCCCCTCTCTCTCTCTCTCTGTCAAATAAATAAAATCTTTAAAAAAAAATAAAAAAAAAATAAAAGTGCACACTCTCCATTTGCCACAGTCCCCACCCCTTTCTATTACTCCCCATCAACTGGCAGGTATTTTCCTCTTAACACCGTTGGCTTCTCTTATAGTAGAACAAAGCAGAAAGAATATCGTGTACATTTTTCAAAAATGGAAAAACAAAAACAAACAATAACAACAAAAATCATGGGCACCTGGGTGGTTCAGTCATTAAGCATCTGCCTTAGGCTGAGGTCATGATCCTAAGGTCCTTGGATCAAGCCCCTTATTGGACTCCTGGCTGCATAGGAAGCCTGCTTCTCCCTCTACCACTCCCCCTGCTTGTGTTCCCTCTCTTGCTATGTCTCTCTTTCTCTCTTTCAAATAAATAAACAAAATCTTTTAAAAAAATGGAAAACAAAAAACCAAACCAAACCAAACAAAAAACAAAAAGCCACGTGTTTCAAGAAAATGTAAGCCAGACACATTTTCTAGAACATTAAGAGGATATCTGGGTTTAATATGCCAACAAAGTCTGTCTATAACAAAAGAATACAACTTAATCTGCCATTAGGAAAACCAACCATGAGAAGAGGCAAGGCTGGTGTGTGAAATGGATGTGCAGGGAAAACTTAATGATGTGAAAAAGAGCCTGAAATTTTAACAGTTGTTTCTGTGAGTGTGAGGCAAATAAGTGGTGATACTGTGATAAGCAATCACACACACTTTTACATTTGTCACCTGCCCTGCCCATGTAGCTATGTGTATGTCTGCCCCCTGACCTAAGCCAACCTTACCATTGTATAAAACGAAGGAAATGAGGCCAAGGACGTGTAGGGATTTGACTAATTGTAGCATGCTAACTAGAGGCAGAAGTAAGACTGCAACCTCGTCTCTTGGCTCCACTCCAGATCCTTTCAATTATTCAAGTGCAAATGCAAATGGCTTCTAGTGTGACTTCATAATGACACTCAGTGTGAATACACACCCTTGTTTGACTCAAAATTTTTTTTTTTAAAGATTTTATTTTTTATTTATTTGTCAGAGAGAGAGAGGGAGAGAGAGCAAGCACAGGCAGACAGAATGGCAGGCAGAGGCAGAGGGAGAAGCAGGCTCCCTGATGAGCAAGGAGCCCGATGTGGGACTCGATCCCAGGACGCTGGGATCATGACCTGAGCCGAAGGCAGCTGCTTAACCAACTGAGCCACCCAGGCGTCCCTTGACTCAACCTTTGATCTTCTCATCTCCTTAGGTGACTACAGAGTGAGGTATTTAAGTAAATGTGAGTGTTAGCTCCCCAGTTACAAAACACTAATTTCAGTCCTCGAATTGTAATTGTCCAAAGTGTTTACAAGATGGAATAAAATATTTGATCCACTGGTTTCTGGGTCAACAAACTATATAAATGAAGTTAACTCTCATCTAAGCTTTAATTGCCAAAATGAAAATCTTAAAAGTAAAAAATATAACACAGATACTTAAGCAGTAAGTATACATTTGGTGACATGACATCTTATTGGTTCCAGAAATTTCTCCATTTTCTTAATACAGTAGAAATGTCTTCATTATTTTTTTTAAAGATTTTATTTATTTATTTGACAGAGAGAGATCACAAGTAGATGGAGAGGCAGGCAGAGAGAGAGAGAGAGAGAGGGAGAGGGAAGCAGGCTCCCTGCTGAGCAAAGAGCCCGATGCGGGACTCAATCCCAGGACCCTGAGATCATGACCTGAGCCGAAAGCAGTGGCTTAACCCACTGAGCCACCCAGGCGCCCCTGTCTTCATTATTTTTGAAGAAAATGCACCATCATTTTACTTAACCTTAGCCAAGTCTTTGATTCACCCTAGTTTATTATATTATTTCATTTTCCACAGTTCTATGAGCCCACTGGTCAGACACC
Organism: Lutra lutra; assembly: GCF_902655055.1. Lineage (NCBI taxonomy): Eukaryota > Metazoa > Chordata > Mammalia > Carnivora > Mustelidae > Lutra > Lutra lutra. The sequence goes on from NC_062278.1 coordinate 149,227,109, forward strand.
TTTGGAAAGACTACAAGATACATGCCTCAAACTATGAAAATAAGGGCTAGGCCCCCAAAACAAACAAACCACCCCTCTCACACAGACTGACGTGCAATTTATTAACTTCAAAGGCTCCCTTATCTACAATTATTTACTCCCAACAATTTTGTTTTCTGTGCCTTTGCTGCTCCTCCTTCAGCCACTGGCTTTCCCCAAATAGGAAGTTAAAATTCCTATTCTATTCTATTGCTTGTTTTATTTTTGGTGAGATGAGTTTTGTTTTATTTTAAGATATTCGCTGATCTGTTTTTTTTTCTTCAGTATCACTCTCTTCCCAATCCTCCTCCTCCCATTCAAGGTAATGGGGCTTTGAGAATTGCCTCAAGGGAGAAATCTAATGCCTCAAGGTGGAAATCCCTTAGAGGTGAAAATCTGTTTTCAGACCTTGGTTTCCAAAATTCTAAACCAATAAAAAACTTTGCTGGTCAAACACCAAGAGATAGAGTCTAAGGAAACGTACCAAAGAGAGGGAGATTGTCTTGAGAGAATGAAGAAGGGGACAAGATGTGAGATGCGGACTGAAGTTCCTCACAAAAAAGAGGTTCTGCATGGTCTCCTGGGAAGAGCGCTGGGGGACATCAAGACAAGACTCCAGGGAGGGGGCATGAGGAGTGTCAGGGCAGGTGAGATTCCCTCTGAAATCCAGGTTATTCATATGAGACCACCAGGTGGAGAGGACTCTGAGTTCAAGAGAAAAGGATGTCCCAGCACTCTTGAGTGTAGACTGATGTCCAAGATGTATTTTCACAGGTAGACCATCCCCACTCACCCCCAGTGCCTTGGCACTAGGCAGTCTTCATAGGATTACAACCCCTCACAGAGGTTAGGACCTTAGGGAAGCTGATAGAAAACTCCAAATGGATGGGAAGAAAGGAGAGGTAGTCAAATACAAATGAAATTGTGAGGTTTTTAAATTATTGGTTTTTTTTTTTTTCCTTGCCTATCTGTGTTTGTGAGCTCATTTAAGTATAAAATTTCAGTACCAGGATTATTCTGACTCAAAAATAAGGTGAACAGCCCTACTGGTCTTCAGTAATGAGTTTAACCTACAATTTCAGCAATTCTGTCTAAAGTCCCCTTACTAAAACCTGTCTTCCCACCAGTGACCTGGGCACCCAAACCAGAAATAAGGGTTTCTCTTTGCTTCTTTGGGTTCCTTTTCTCCTCAACCCACCCATCATAACCTTCTCCTTTTCTTTCATCTCTGTGGTTGCAAAGTCCTTCAGATTTGGGCACTTATTTTTTGCTTTGACCTATTCCCCCTTGTGATAGCTAATTTTATATGTCAACTTGACTGGGCTAAGGGACCCCCCAGATACCTGGTAAAATGTTTCTGGGGGTCACCTGGGTGGCTCAGTGGGTTAAAGCTTCTGCCTTCGTCTCAGGTCATGATCTTAGGGTCCTGGGATTGAGCCCCACATCGGGCTCTCTGCTTGGCAGGGAGCCTGCTTCCTCCTCTCTCTCTCTCTGCCTCCCTCTCTGCCTACTTGTGATCTGTCTGTAAGGAAAAAAAAAAGTTTCTGGGTGTGTCTGTAAGGGGGTTTCTGGAAGAGGTTAACATTTCAACCAGTAGACTGAGTAAAGAATGTCCCCCCTCAACAATGTAAGCAGGCATCATGCAATCCCTAAGGGCCCAAAGAGAACAAAAGGCAGAGAAAGGGTTAATATTCTCCCCCTTTTCTTGAGCTGGGTTGGCAATCTCCTCTGATAATACACTCCCTGCCTTCCTAGTTCTCCAGCTTGTAGACAACAGGTTGGTCATTGGATTTCTTGGTCTCCATAAGTACGCAAGCCAAGCCAATTCCCTCTCTCTTCCTCTCTCCCCCTCAACCCTCTCTCTGTCTCTCCCTATCTCTCAGAAGGATTAAGGGATTGCTTAATGTATTCTGGGGGATACATCTTGTCGACTAGCTAATACCTCCTTTGAATGGGTACACATGTCCACCCAGGAAAGAACAGGGATTTGAAGTACTGGGTGGAGGAAGAGCAAAAGGAAATTGAAGAGTGATGTAAGGTTATTTGCAGGAACAAAAAACTAAAAGTAAGAGTCACGAAATGTGTAGGTGATGACAGAAAGGGAGAGAAATTGGCATTTATTGACCTTTTTAACCATCCAGCAAGATAAGCACTGCATACTTAAGTATATTAACTTATTTAATATCCCTAACATTTTCCTGAAGTAAATGCAATTGTCCCCCTAAATGAGGAAGATGAAGCTGAGTGAACATAAGTATACCCTGGTTTGCAGAGCTGTCAAGAGAGGGAACTTGAACCTAGGTCTGAGTGACTCCAACCCTGATGTCCTTGTTGCTTCTAAAAATATAGATGAGAAATTCCTGCTTTTTCCTCAGTTCTCCCTGGGGACCGAGAAAAGGAAATAGAAGGTCATGGTCACCATCTCCTAGTTATTATAATGATAGTAATGCCAAATAAACAGCACTTGAAATGAACTTCATACTGTTGTAAATGTTCTAGATACACTCATTTTATTCACATCACTTTCCTGTGAGGGAAATCATGTCATGTTCTTCCTCATTTTACAGAAAAGCAAACCAGGCACAGAGAGCTGTAAACATGCCCAAAGCCACGCAGAAAGTCAGTAGCAGATTTGGGACTCAAAACCAGGCATGGCCACTGGGTCAATACCTTTAGCTCTTCTGCCCAACCTCCCCGCATGGGACACAGAAAGACCGGCAGAGCTTGGAAGAAAAAAAATCCAGAATGCACAAAGATTTTCCCCAGCCCCTCCAAAGGTTTTCTCTGTAACTGTATGAAGACAAGGTTTATACCAGCACTCCATTACATGGGTGACCTTCAAAGACCTTCAACTCATGGCTCAATTTTACCTTGGATGAAAGCTAGCTACAAGTCATACCATTATAAGTGAAGCTCCAATTTCCTACAGATAAGATGTGATAAATTAGGTCCTATTTCTGGAAAACCATTAGAATCCCAAAAATATCCAAATCACAAAAAAATCCATGAAAGGAACAGAAATGTTAACTTTTATAAACCTTTATTATGTTAAAAAAACACTTAACATAAGTTTGGTTTTGGTATGTACAAGTCTCCTTGAAGTTTGTTAAAATACAAATCAATGAAATTTGGATTGAAGATAAATTATTTTTCCTAGCAGATTTCCCTATAGCAGGAACAGGCATATGTCACTGCTCTAGGCATTAAAGATCTGAATTCAAAATTAGAGTGATTCGTCTCAAAAATTTTATTCCAAGTCAGTGTGAATGAATGGAAAATTTTTGCATAGTAAAACCTAGAGAAAGACAGTTTCCTTGATGTCATTTCTTTCAACAATCCCTTGCTCTTCTGTTTCAATAAGTCTGTTGACAATGACGTCTGCCTGGTCTGTCAGTATTGCTAATCATTGCAGTCATTATTGATTACCCTCTTGGTTTTGGTATTTTGGTGTTCTGATCTATGTTACTAAAAATTCAGGCATTTTTATTGATGTAACACCATTGCTTTAGAATTTAAATAAATCTGAAAAATTAGTTGCATATTGATTGCATACTTAGAGTTCTCTGCTGCATTCAAATTTTGCATGGAACAAAGCTATCTTGTTTAGAGAGCATTTTTCTAAAGCTCCAGAAACTTCAAAACAAGGAGGGAAATGACAATTGATAAAGTAAACCTTCATTCACAAGAATAATTCTTATCTAGTTCAAAGGCTTTCTGAACAAGTGGTATATAAATCTGACAGTTTTAAAATCGGAGCAGGTAACTCTGCTTTGGAGTATCAGCAGTACAAGATAAAACCAAAGAAGACATAGATAAACCTGAAATGCTTTCTTTGAGACCAAAAAAAAAAAAAGCAAAAAATGTTGCACTTTTGTTCCTTCTTTCTTTCTCCCCCACATCCTTCTCTGTCAACCTCTCTCTTTCTCTTCAAAGAGTTCCCCTTGAACAGGAGATACAATTATAAAATTATTTGAAGATGAGTCTTTATTATCATATTCCCTGACCAAACACACAAAAGCCATTTCAGCAGCTAGAAAAAGTTGTGCAAAAATACCTCACAACTCCCCAATTACAGTACTAACACACATTGCCTTTATTTTGTTTTGTTTTCAGATTTAGCTTTTACATCTAAAAAAATAACAAATTACGTGTTACATTTTTTCATGATTATCACTTCTTCTTTCCTATATAATGTGCTTTAGAATACTTTAATTTTATCTATTTATGTGTATTTAGCATTTTTATTTTTAATACATTTACAACTTTCTAAACATGTTATGTGTTTATATGTTTTCAGGTTGGAAATGTGTTTCTATTCATTTCCTGGTTTTAAAAATTATTTTAGAGGGGGGAGGAGCAAGATGATGGAAGAGTAGGAGACCCAAATATTGTTGAGTCCCAGAAGTTCAGCTAAATAGTTACCAAATCATTCTGAACACCTAGAAATGCAATAGGAGATCGAAGAGAAGAAGAACAGCAATTCTAGGAACAGAAAAGTGACCACTTCCTGGAAGGTAGGACATACAGAGAAGTGAATCTGAGGTGATATACAGGAGATAGATTGTGGGGGAAGGGCCAGCTCCTGGTAAGTGGCAGGACAGGAGAGCACAAAATTTTGGAAGTCTACTCTACTAAGGGATGTCGCTCCAGAGGCTAAGTGGGGGGCTGAAGCCCTCATGGGGACAGTGTATTCTCAGGACCCTCAGGGTCACAGAAAGACCAGGGGTGGCTGAGTGTGACAGAGCTCCTAGGTATCAGAGCAAGGAAGGGCTCTCAGCTCAGGGTTACCTTAAACCATGATCCAAGGCACAGTTGGGCCACTGGTCTTCTAGCAGGGACCCTACAAGTGGCAGATCCAGGGAGACTCACCTTCCTCCTCTGGGAGGAGCAGCGCAGCAGTGCACTGAAAGAATCAGCTGGATTTGGAGACGCCAAATGGGGCCGTGCACCAGAGATAGAAATGCTTGGTCAAAGGCTGGGTGAGCTCGGAGCACCACCAGAGACCAGGAAGATGGGAGGGATTGACAGATTTTCTCTGAGGGCACACTGAGGAGTGGGTCCCAAGCTCTTGGCTCCTCCGGGCCAGAGATTGAGAGGCTGCATCTTCATTCTCTGCCTCTAAAGCTGTTCATTCAGGGAACAAAAGCTCCCAAGAGCAAACCTGAGCGGATTACTTAGCCTCACCACTGGCAAGGCGGTGCAATTCTGCCTCCAGCAAAAACACTTGAGAATCACTGCAACAGGCCCCTCCTGCAGAGGATCAGCAAGAACATCCAGACAAGACCAAGTTCACCAATCAATGAGAACTGCAGAACTCCAGAACTAGGGGGAATGCAACACATAGAATTCATAGCTTTTTCCCCATGATTCTTTAGTCTTTCAAAGTTAATTTTTTAATTATATTTTTTCTTATTTTATTTTTTAAATTTTTCCTCTTTCCTATTTTAACCTTTTTAAACTATCTTATCAATACCTTTTTAAAAAATCTTTTTAAGTTTTCATTGTTATAGCCATATTCTATCCCTTCATTATATTTAACCTTATTTTTTGTACAAATAGGCTTTTCTTTCTTTAAAAGTTTGGAATACAGTTTCTTCTAACAAATCAAAATATACCCTAAATCTAGCACATGGCTTTGTTCTAGTCTCCAGCCTGATCACATTCTTTCTTCTTCTGTTTTTTTTTTTTCCTTTTTTTAAACCAATTTCTTATCTTATCAGTTCTTTTTTTAGAATCTTATAAAGTGTAACCTTTACAGTCATATCTCATCACTTCATTGTGTTTACCCTTATTTTTGTATATATGCAAGTTTTTCTTTCTTTAAATTTTTGGGAGGCAGTTTCTTCTAACAGACCAAAATACACCAAAAATTAAGTGTGTGGCTCTGTTTTATTCATCAGTCTAATTCTTTTTTTTTCCCTTTCTTCTCTCCTGGTTTTGGGTCTCTTCCAATTTGGTTGGTGTTTATTTTTCTGGCATCATTGCTACACGTTCAGTATTTTGTTCTCTCATTCATCTATTCTTCTCTGGATAAAATGCCAAGAAAGAAAAACTCACCTAAAAAAAAAAAAAAAACAAGAACAAGAGGCAGTACCAATGACTAGGGACCTAATCAATATAGACATTAATAAGATGTCAGAACTAGAGTACAGAATGACAATTATCAAGATGCTAGCTGGGCTTGAAAAAAGCATAGAAGATACTAGGGAACCCCTTTCTGGAGAAATAAAAGAACTAAAATCTAACCAAGTTGAGATTAAAAAAAAAAAGCTGTTAATGAGGTGCAATAAAAAAAAAATGGAGACTCTTACTGCTAGAGTAAATGAGGCAGAAGAGAGAATTAGTGATATAGAAGACCAAATGATGGAGAATAAAGAAGCTGAGAAAAAGATAGATAAGCAACTACTGGACCATGAGGGGAGAATTCAAGAGATAAGTGATACCATAAGATGAAACAACATTAGAATAATTGGGATCCCAGAAGAAGAAGAAAGAGAGAGAAGGACAGAAGGTACACAGGAGCAAATTACAGCAGAGAATTTCCTTAATTTGGCAAAGGGAACAAGCTTTAAAATCCAGAAGGCACAGAGAACGCTCCTCAAAATGAATAAAAATAGGTCAATACTCCGTCATCTAATAGTAAATTTTACAAGTCTCAGCGACGAAGAGAAAATCTTGAAAGTAGCTCAGGACAAGAGGTCTATAACATACAACATAGAAATATTAGATTGGCAGCAGACCTATGCACAGAGATCTGGCAGGCCATCAAGGACAAGCATGAATTCAGAGCACTAAACAAGAAAAATATGCAGGCAAGAATACTATATCCAGCTAGGCTGTCATTGAAAATAGAAGGAGAAATGAAAAGCTTCCAGGACAAACAAAAGCAAAAAAAGTTTGCAAACACCAAACCAGCCCCAGAAGAAATATTGAAAGGGGTCCTCTCTCTAAAAAGAGAGCCTAAAAGTAACAGATCAGAAAGGAACAGAGACAATATATTTTATAAGTTACCTTAAAGGCAATGCAATGGCACTAAATTCATATCATTTAATATTACTCTGAACGTAAATGGGCTAAATGCCCCAATGAAAAGACACAGGGTATCAAAATGGATAAAAAAACAAGACCCATCAATATGCTGTCTGCAACAAACTCATTTTAGACCCAAAGACACCTCCAGATTTAAAGTGAGGGGGTGGAAAACAATTTACCATGCTAATGGGCAACAATATAAAGATGGGGTGGCAATCCTTATATCAGACAAATTAGATTTTAAGCCAAAGACTATAATAAGATGAAGAAGGACACTATATCATACTTAAAGAGTCTGTCCAACAAGAAGATCTAACAGTTTTAAGTATCTACACCCCTAACATAGGAGCAGCCAATTTTATAAACCAATTAATAACAAAATCAAATAAATACATTGACAATAATACAATAATAGTAGGGGACTTTAACACTCCCCTCACTGAAATGGACAAATCATCCAAGCAAAAGATCAACAAGGAAATAAAGGTCTTAAATGACACACTGGGCTAGGTGGACATCACAGATATATTCAGAACAATCCATCCCAAAGCAACAGAATACACATTCTTCTCTAGTGCATATGGAACATTCTCCAGAATAGATCACATCCTGGGTCACAAATCAGATCTCAACCAGTACCAAAAGATTAGGATCATTCCCTGCATATTTTCAGACCACAATGCTCTGAAGCTAGAAATCAATCATAAGAGGAAAGTTGGAAAGAATTCAAATACATGGAGGATAAACTGCATCCTACTAAAGAATGAGTGGGTCAACCAATTTTAAAAATTCATGTAAACAAATGAAAATGTTCATTTGTTCAAAATCTGTGGGACACAGCAAAGGCGGTCCTGAGAGGAAAGTATATACAAGACTTTATCAAGAAACAAGAAAGATCTCAAGTATACAAACTAACCCTACACCTAAAGGAGCTGGAGAAAGAACAGCAAAGAAAGCCTAAACCCAGCTGAAGAAGAGAAATAATAAAGATCAGAGCAGAAATCAATGAAATAGAAACCAAAACAACAGTACAACAAATCAATGAAACTAGAAGTTGGTTCTTTGAAAGAATTGATAAGATTGATAAACCCCTGGACAGACATCAAAAGAAAAGAGAAAAGACCCAAATTAATAAAATCATGAATGAAAGAGGAGAGATCACAATCGACTCTGAAGAAATACAAACAATTATAAGGACATATTATGAGGAACTCTACACCAGCCAATTTGACAATATGGAAGAAATGGATGCATTCCTAGAGATGTATAAACTACCGAAACTGAACCAGGAAGTAATAGGAAACCTGAACAGACCCATAACCAGTAAGGAGATTGAAACAGTCATCAAAAATCTCTCAACAAACAAGAGCCCAGGGCCAGTCAGCTTCTCAGGGGAATGCTACCAAACATTTAAAGAAGAATTAATACCTATTCTCCTGAAACTGTTACAAAAAATAGAAATGGAAGGAAAACTTCCAAACTCATTGTATGAAGCCAGCATTATGTTGACCCCAAAACTAGACAAAGACCTCACAAAAAAGGAGAATTACAGACCAATATCCCTGATGAACAGAGATGCAAAAATTCTCACCAAAATACTAGCCAGTAGGATCCAACCGTACATTAAAAGGATTATTCACCACTACCAAGTGGGATTTATTCCTGGGCTGCAATATTGGTTCAATATCTGCAAATCAATCAGTGTGATACAACACATTAATAAAAGAAAGAACAAGAACCATACGATACTTTCAATAGATGCTGAAAAAGCATTTGACAAAGTACAGCATCCTTTCCTGATCAAAACTCTTCACATGGTAGGGATAGAGGGTACATACCTCAATATCACCAAGGCTATCTATGAAAAACTCACAGCAAATATCATTCTCAATGGAGAAAAAATGAGAGCTTTCCCCCTAAGCTCAGGAACATGGCAGGGCTGTCCACTATCACCACTGCTATTCAACATAGTATTAGAAGTCCTAGACTCAGCAATAGGACAACAAAAAGAAATAAAAGGCATCTGAATTGACAAAGTAGTAGTCAAACTCTCACTCTTTGCAGATGATATGATACTTTATGTGGAAAACCCAAAGACTCCATTTCAAAACTGCTAGAACTCCTACGGGAATTCAGTAAAGTGTCAAGATATAAAATCAGTGCACAGAAATCAGTTGCATTTCTTTACACCACCACCAAGACAGAAGAAAGAGAAATTAAGGAGTTGATCTCCATTTACAATTATACCCAAAACACAAGATACCTAGGAATAAACCTAACCAAAGAGGCAAAGAATCTGCACTCAGAAAACTATAAAGTACTCATGAAAGAAATTGAAGAAGACACAAATAAATGGAAAAATGTTCCATGCTCATGGATTGGAAGAACAAATATTGTGAAATATCTATGCTACCTAAAGCAATATACACATTTAATGCAATCCCTATCAAAATACCATCAACTTTTTTCAAACAAATAGAACAAATAATCCTAAAATTTTTATGGAACCAGAAAAGACCCCAAATAGCTAGAGGAATGTTGAAAAAGAAAACCAAAGTTGGGAGCATCACAATTCCAGACTTCAAGCTCTATTACAAAGCTATAATCATCATGACAGTATGCTACTGGCACAAAAACACACAGATCAATGGAACAGATTAGAAAGCCCAGAAATGGACCCTCAACTCCATGGTCAACTAATTTTTGACAAAGCAGGAAAGAATGACCAATGGAAAAAAGATAGTCTCTTCAACAAATGGCACTGGGAAGATTAAACAGCCACGTGTAGAAGCATGAAACTGGACCATTTCCTTACACCACACACAAAAATAGACTCAAAATAGGTGAGAGACCTCAATGCAAGACAGGAATCCATCAAAATCCTTGAGGAGAACACGGGTAGCAACATCTTCAACCTCAGTGACAGCAACGTCTTCCTTGAAACATCACCAAAGGCAAGGGAAGCAAGGACAAAAATGAACTATTGGGACTTCATCAGGATCAAAAGCTTTTGTACAGCAAAGGAAACAGTCAACAAAACCAAAAGGCAACCAGCAGAATGGAAGGAGATATTTGCAAATGACATATCAGATAAAGGGCTAGTATCCAAAATCTATAAAAGAACTTATCAAACTCAACACCCAAAGAACAAATAATCTAATCCAGAAATGGGCAGAGGACATGAACAGACATTTTTGCAAAGAAGACATCCAGATGGCCAAAAGACCCATGAAAAAGTACTCAACATCACTCAGCATCAGGGAAATACAAATCAAAACCACAGTGAGATACCACCTCACACAGTCAGAATGGCTAAAATTAACAAGTCAGGAAATGACAGATGTTGGCGAGGATGCAGAGAAAGGGGAACCCTCCTACACTTTTGATGGGGGTGCAAGCTGGTGTAGCTACTCTGGGAAACAGTATAGAGGTTCCTCAAAAAGTTGAAAATAGAGCTACCCTGCAACCCAGTAATCACACTACTGGGTATTTACCCTAAAGATACAAATGTAGTGATCCGAAGGGACACATGCACATGAATGTTTATACCAGCAATGTCTACAATAGCCAAACTATGGTAAGAACCTAGATGTCCATCAACAGATGAATGGATAAAGATGGTGATATATATACACAATGGAATACTATGCAGCCATCAAAAGAAATGAAGTCTTGCCATTTGCAATGATGTGGATGGAACTAGAGGGTATTATGCTAAGCGAATAAGTCAATCAGAGAAAGACAATTATCATATGATCTCTCTGATAAGAGGAATTTGAGGGGCAGGCAGGGGGGCTCATGGGAGGAAAGGAGGGACAAAATGAAACAAGATGGGACTGGGGATTGAGACAAACCATAAGAGACTCTTAATCTCAGGAAACAAACTGGGGGTAGCTGGGGGGTGGGGCAGGGATAGGGTGGCTGGGTTATGGACATTAGGGAGGGTATGTGCTATGGTGAGTGCTGTGAATTGTGCAAGACTGATGATTCACAGACCTGTACCCTTGAAGCAAATAATACATTATATGTTAATAAAATAAAAATTTTAAAAATTATTTTATGAATCCTAAGCATGATTAAAAAAAAAAGATAGTAATAATGCAGGCACCTGGGTTGCTCACTTGGTTGAGTTTGCCTTCAGCTTGGGTCATGATCCCAGGGTCCTGGGATGGAGTCCTGCAACGGAGGAGTCTGCTCTGCCAGGAGTCTGCTTCTCCCTCTCCTTCTGCCCCTCCCCCTGCCTGTGTACTCTCTCTCTGTCTCTCAAATAAATAAGTAAAATCTTTAAAAAACAAAAAAAAAGAAGATAGCAATAATGCCAGTAATATGCAAACTCATTGTCAAAATTAATCAGCAAAAATTAAAAAATTCTTTATCAATACAAGTTGTTGAGTTTTTTTTAAAAATAAGTGATCAATGTGATGTTATGCTTACAAATAAAACTGTTGTCATTCGTATGTCATTTAGAATTCAAATCTACTTACACTATCTCTTTAGAACAATTTCTCAATTTAATATGCATAAGAATCACCTGAGAATCTTGTTGACCTTCAAATTCTGATTCAATACGTCTGCGTTGGGGCCAAGACTTTGCAATTTGTAACAAACTCCCAGGTGATGATGCTACTGGTCCAGGGATCACACTTTGAATACTGAGGCTCTTTGGGTCTACACCACACCCCACATGGTAGGTCAAGTCATTCCCAAATGAATGCTAGCAATCCCTACCTGGTAGTGATCGTTTTAACGCCTATGATTTGAATGATTGGAAGGTGTACATTGGGAGCTATGAGGTAGGAGAGCTGGGATGATCTTGCCCTTACAGTTTGACAGAGGATTTGATTTTTGTGGAAGAAAACTGAGAATCATGTGTTCCTGTGAAGAGGGATCTAGAAAGCATTCTGGTCATAGGAGTTGCATTCTGGTAAAATGAATTGAAGTTGAAGAAACCAACTGGGACAATTTCCAGTCCTCCTTTCAATCAATGGCACCAAAAAAACATGAAGTTAGAGCTAGCATTTTGTTTTCCTGGGATGGCTCCTCTGCTCTCAGGAAGCAGTGAGCGGCTAGTCCAGAAACCCCGTGGTCTCAGGATGGTGTGACTAGTGCAGCAACGGAACATCTGTGCTCCCTGGCTGCTTTGCCATCTCTCCCTCGGAGATCCTCCTGAGCATGCCTGGCTAGATTAGGTGACCCTCCCACAGGCCTGAGTGGTATCTGGGCAACACCTTTCAAGGCACTGACTCACCACTTCCTAACCATCTGTCCACCCTCCATTTCTCTTTGGAACCCTGTGCTCCCTGCGGGCGTGGACTGCTCACACCAGTCTTCTGGATCCTCAGCACACAGCAGGCTGACTGCTCAGCCTCTCATGGACACCGATCACTAAATATGTGTTCAGTGAATGAGATTTTGAACTGAATGTGTTTTTTTCCCTCCACTGTTAAATGAGGGGATGATCTGGACAGAGTGAACCAGCTGTTGGGCTCTGAGCTGCCCAGCTGATTTCCCTTTTTGCTTTGGCCTTTATGTTGAAACAGTGTGTTTTAATGCTTTCCCTCAACCCCAAGACTCTGCTTAATCTGCTGTCGCTCACACTGGGCTCTCTGATTCATTGTAGGTTTTGTTCCTGGATTAGGCAGCTGATTTCACACAAGCAATGACCATAGAGGATCTCTTACCTTTTCTCTGCCTTCATTTAACATTTTGCTCAGGTAGTGCTCAGATGGTTGCAGAGAGTACAGCGTGTTGTAAAGAAGCAGAGGGAGGTGAGGAAGTTGGGAAGTTTCCTTGGCAGTGGCAAAAGCACTCTGGTCCCCGAGTTTCCCGGTAGAAACAGCCTGTAGCATCAATATAACCACCCAGGATGCATCATAACTCATGTCCCGACTCCCAAGCAGGAGCTCAGGGCCCCCTGTGGCTTTCAGTGTGTTCAGTCAATGGCAAGGGCAGGAAGTTCACCTAGAACAATGAGTAGCGTCTATATAGCAAAACCACCACACAGTCATGGTCAACATCACTGAGTTAAGTCATTAATGTAGTAATGAGATACGGGGCACAAAGCCCAGCCAGCATCCTTTCTCAGATTGCCTCTGCTTCGCCCTCCAATCTGTGGGCCTTCCTCATGCCCATCCTCTCACCTCAACCAGCAGGAGTCAAAATGATGCGTTCTTGGGTATTCCAAATGCCATCTCATGGGCAAACTCACGCAGTACAGGTTCCCATTTCATGGGAAAGAGCTCCTGTCTCATATCAAAGAATGTGCAGACATGGTAGCTGAGGCCCCTAGGTGCTCTAAGAGAGTACTTTAAATGAGCTTTAAATATTACGCTTTCAATCCACTAAAATTGTGTGTATTATGGATGATTTGTCTCATGAGGATGGCTGCAGCATTTAAGTGCCTGTGTTTGCATTTTGGTTTATGATCACAATGGTGCCAAGATGAATGCCTTTGATTACCTTGAGCTAAGAATAATAGTAGAGACCACCTTTAGGTAAATGCTAAATAATTCCGTCCTCCTGAGTGAAGGTAAGAAAACCTCATGACCTCTACCGCAAACCCTCTGCGGATTAGGATTTGCAAAAGTTCTACTCCAGAAGAGTGCTAGAAAGGCAGTCCTTCAACACGGCATCTTGCAACACAAGATGAGTATGAAGTACGTGAGACAATCTTGAGATTGCATAGTTTCACATTGATCTGGAAACGGCATCTTTGTTTCAGCAAAACGGTATCACCCATCACATTGAATTTATGTTGTCAATTTGATTTTTAATGTTCTTACCCTTTTTAAATTTTAATGTGTCATTTGTTTTGATTTCATGCTTTTTTAATAATGTGAACATAAGAAGTTTATTAAAACTTGTAGGCTTATATATATTTAAGTAAAGTTATAATAGAAACCATTTAAACCAATGTTGGAAGTCAAGAAAACTTTCCCTTCTGAGGAGAGCATCCATATACTATCTGAGCTTGAAAAACAACGGAACTCCTCTTTAGAGAACATCCTCTTTAAACTCTCTGTTGCAAATAATTTCAGTCAAAACAGCATGAAGAGGAACACAGCAGACTTCAAATGAAGGCATCGTCTCTAAGGGACTCCATTGGTCCCTTTTATTGTACCAGTGACCTGCCCCCAGCTGGTGTGAATGTTGGATGTTAGTGGTTCATTGCTGCCCCCTTCTCTGGAGAATAGTCCTCAGACAAAAAGGAGCTCACATGAAAGATTATACCTTCCTCTCCCAACTGGAGACACCCCACAGACATTGACTGGCTGACTTGGGGGTGCAAAAGTCCCGTCCTCTTGCTTCAAGATGGACTCAACTCTGTGATACATTTTGTGCTCTAGAGCTCTCTGTGGCTTCAGGCAGAAGCTGACTCCAGGTAAGACCATATCCTTTCTTAGCATCTTTTATTCTTTATCTTGTTTCCCTAACTCTTCCTCTCCTGAGAGTACACCCCCAACATGCAGCCAAGTTCCTGTCTGAGTCTCTATTTCTAGGGACCCACATCTAAGAGACCCTTCCAATCTACAGGAAACCTACTTGGCACAAAGATAGGGCATGCTGTTTGAGTACACAGGAAGTCTCTGTGGTAATTCCTTTTCCTTCTCTACTCATTACCATGAATAGGAGACACATACCTTATTCTCCAAAGCATGAGATTTAATAACCAAAGAACTCTGGCAGATTTAACTTGAGGATTTCTGACTCATAGTTTGTGTGAAAATATGAAAACCAAAATGACTCCCTTTACATATTTCTCAATCTCTAGAACCAATTTTCAGGATCCAGTTTTATGAAAACCCTAATCTGGGAAATTGGCATCTCCCCAGGGACTCACTGCTATAGCGACCGAACCATCTTCGGACCCTGGAACAAATATACCTGCAACCAGTTATCCATCTTTAACCATTGTGTCCACTTCTCTCTGTTTGGTAGAAGTGACTTCAGTCTTCAAGTATGGAAAATGGCCCCCTTGATGGTCAGCCTTTACTCTATGTGTCATTTCATGAAACTTATAGAAGTAAACATTTTTATATTTCCTCATATTATCTAGCTTCCCCACTCACCCCTTGGCCTAGAAGAAAACAGAAGAAACTCACACCAATTAACACTGATTTAATAATAATAATAACAGCAATAGTGATCAGCTTTTGAGCATTTATTGTGTATCAATTACTGTAAAAAGAACTGGATAATTATTATCTTCTTTAATACTTACAATTGCCCTGTGAGATAAATATTATCTCCAGTCTAGAGGTAAATAATCTGAAACCTGGAGGTTAAGTAAGGTTTCTAAGATCACGAGACTAGTAATGACCTCAGGAGTTTTCAGTGTATGCCTCACTTTCTCATTGATAGGACAAATCACATGAAAATGTTTGTTTCTCAACAGAGATTTCATGTGGCCCAGCATTAATTACCTTGAGTCAGTAGTCTATGAATCAAGTACTGGCTTCTGATGACAGTTCCTTGCTACTATGGCAAATGATTTCAAATTTTTCTGTTTCTCCAGTTGTACATAGAGTGGATATTATCCCATTCATAATATGTATCCAGCAAAAGAATGTTAATTTGCTTAGCACAAAAACCCACCCACAATACTAATGAAACAATAATTATGAAGTTTGGTATGGGTATATCGGGATTTGTTCTACTATTCTGTCTACTTTGGTGTGTGTTTGAAAATGTCTGTCATTTTATAAAACACAACCAAAAAGAAATATTGAGACTGTCTTGTCAACCGATGTATAGTATGTAAAGATGTATTCTTTACACAGGAAGGGGATTAATATGTTTGCCATATAAACATACTTAACTTATGACTCCATTTTCATCATTTTAAAAAATCCAACCTAACATTTTAAAAAATCCATATATCAGCAGAATATGCATTTGGGTATGAGGTGCAGAATTCTTATTAGATTGACTGACAGGTTCAGGTTGATTTTTTCCTTGTCATAAGGAATCTGGAGATGAGCAGGCCAGGCCTATGGAGCAGACCAATGAAATCATCAATATCCCCATTCCCTCCAACTTTCTTTTCACCATCCTGGCCATTGGCTTCCAACCTAATGCTCACACAATGGCTGATGCATCTCCAGGCCATAGCAGTGTAGTCCAAACAGGAGGAAGGCGACAGAGCCATAGTTCCCTTAGTGTTGATTTATTAAGGAAGGCAAGTCCTCCACAGGGCTTCCTGCTTCTAACCCATAGCCCACAGCTATGAAATCTGACCACTCTAGGTGCAAGAGAGGCTGGGAGCTTGAGCACCTCACTTTCCAGTTTTAAGCAGCATTTCTAATTAAATTGTGTATCAAATATTGGCATAAATCTTAGTTTGCCTGGGATAGTCCTGGTTTACACCAGTAGTACCAGCATAATCATTGATGGGGTCCCCCTTTAGTCTCAAATGTCCCTGTTGACTCCATCATACCCCAGCAACCAAAATAATTGAAAATCAATGTAAATCTTAATTTACAGTCTTTCATGAAAACACCAAAGAAGTGTATATGCATAACACAAAGCTAAACTTCTTACTGATTTTCCTTCCCTTTTCTCCGGCTGCCAATATTTTACACATGCATGGCTGATGCCCTAAAGTGCCTTTCCTCTTCCATTCTAAGCCCAGAAAATTCTCTTTCTAACTCAGTCTGTGCTGCTTCCCACCTCTCCCCTCCCATCCCCCTCTGTGGCCCATATCTTTATTGTGCCAGTCCTCTTTGCTTCCCCCCAACCTCTTTTATTTTTCTTCTTGCCTCACCACTGTGGTGAAGTAAGTAGGACCTCTTGCATCTCCCCTTCCTCCTCTAACCAAAGAAGCATTTGTCTCTGTTGCTGTTGATGACCACCCGATAACAGGATGAGAGTCTGAAACAGAGCAGGAAAGAGCCCAGATGGATAGTGCCAGAGCCCTGAGGGTCCTATCCTGGAGCCCAGCCTACCCATGGAGCTCCAGAAATAGGAGATAACAAATCTTGTTCAAGCCCATGTGAATCAGGTTTCTCCTACTCATAGGTGGAGACATCCTAACAAGGACGCTAGATTCTGTACAACCAAGGAAGTCCCAACATCGACTCTTCTTTGATGGTAGAAGAAGGAAGAAGCAGGATTCACAAATGTGTAAGCCCAATATTTGTATTCCCACTACATAGCTTAATATACTTTTCTTTTGCTCTTTGTAGAAGTGTTTCATAGGAAACCACAATTTATGGGGTTTTGTTCTGTATTAATGTTTGGGAACAGTGCCTCTTTAAGGAATTTGAGAAGGGCAGTAAATGCATCTGCTGTTCTTTAAAATGGATAAACACCAGCCATTCTGTACTAAGCCATTTTATAATCAAAGCCAGTGCCTCACTAAGTTGGTGCTGATGTGGGAGAATAGTCTCCCTACTGGAAAAAAATACAAAGTTGTGATGTGTACGTTGAAAATATGCAGTGGGAATATACATATGTTTGTCCATGTGGACCTGTGGGAAAAGGATGAGCAGAGCAGACTGGTGGACATATCAAGCTGGCCTCAGAAATGCAAAACTTTGGCCAGAGGTTTCTCTGAAGCCCAAGCACCTTTGTGAGCGATCAATAGCAACTACAGCTCACAGAGAGATTGAAGGTCATCCCTCTGATAAAGAGAAATAATGGAGGGCAGGGGATTTGGTGCCTGGAAGTCACTAGCAGACAGGTAGAAACATAGGAATAGAGCCCAAATGACAACCCTCATGCCAAACAGGTCTTTTGACTGTGGACAATCCTTCAGATGCCACGATGGCACAGGGACAGAGGCCAGTCTTGCAAAAAGCACTAGAGAAAGATTATTGCAAACTTAGAAAATACAATCAAAGACAGGTTGGGAAGGAATAAATCCCAGTGAGGTTTTGGAAGGACTATGTCAATATGTACCTGGGGCTGTGTTTCTTTAATCTTGTTCTCTATTGTCATGATCTCCTTTTTCTAAAAACATAGGCACTAACATATGTTTAGATTCTTAGCTAAACCTTTTCTTTTTGTAACAAGCAATACTGATGGAAACTTCTTTCTTCCTTACCTGACCTGAGTGTGATTTACACATTGCAATGGAGAGTGTCATTGTGAAAGTTACACAACCCGGAAACTGGTGCCTAGTTCTGTGGTGGTCCTTGGCTGATGGGCTGGCATGTGACCTGCCCAGGAAATCAGACCTTCGGAAAGGAGACAGCTGTTCCAAAAAGAAAAGGACAAAGGAAGGAAGGAGGAAAGGGAGTAGAGGAAAAATAGGAAAGTTTGTTGTAGGAAGCAGAGGCTGGAGGACAGTCAGGAATGAGGACAGAAGGTCAAAGGAGAAAACAGAGAGAACTACCCTAGCAAGGAGGAGGGTTTTGCATTAACCTGAGGATGCTGAGATTAATGAAATGCACAGAACTTGCTTTGAACTGACTGCTCAGGAAAACAGACACCGTATGAGCACAACATTCTATTTATTTTGTGTCTCACAGGGCATATGAAAAGGGTACTTAGTCATTTCATAGTTGAACAATGCTCTATTATTAAAATGAAGCCAGGTTTAAACTATTAAAAAATGCATTTACCAAAAGCATTTGTATATATGGCAAAGCTGTTTAGGCCAATGGATATAATTTTGAAAGGGATTATTACATTAATTATTTCACTTTTGTTATGAATGGCAGTGGGACGGTGAATACAGCAAAGCCAACAACTGCTTGAATGCTAGGGCACAGACCAATGCTCCAAAATGAAATATAATTTTTCATTCATTCAACACTAGGAATACGGTCAGTATTGAACACAAATTTAGATACCATTCATGACTAACTGCTTTGTGATTTAAATAGGCAGAAACAAGCTTTCCCAGGAGAGAAGTACAGGTGCCAACCAGCAACAGGTGAAAAGGTATTATTTCCTTCCCATGGTGTTATTTATACAAAACCCACCTTGGTGTATGTCTGCTAAGAGGACTTGAGAGGTCAGCTGTCTTCAGGCAACCAGTCCTCAATAAGTGTAACATCCACTTCCTGTGTCATTCTCTCTGTCCTTCTAGCATCAAGGAAGAGAGAACTCTAATACAGAGGTATTCCAGGTGAGCTCAGAGTCACTTCTCATTGGGTAGTGCTTTCACATCTGTGTGTGACATGCGTTTAATATCAGTTGGTTTGTGTGCATTTTACCTATAGTCCAATTCCCAATCTGGCAGGCTCAGGGTTCCTAAGTCAACCATTAAGAGTCAAAAGACCAAGGAAGTACTGGAGATTTGGATTGAGAATTTTAATTGAATAACACTGAGTACCTATTATGTGCTATAGTAGTGAAATAATCAGATGAGGTTCCCACCCAGAAGAATCTCAGTCTTGAGGCCAACACATCAACCTATGTCATGGGTGAGAAAGAAAGGGTCATTAAGATATGGTGGATAGGATCCGGAGTCAAGATGGCGGAGAAGTAGCAGCTGAGACTACTTCGGGTAGCGGGAGATCAGCTAAATAGCTTATCTAAAGATTGCAAACAGCTACAAATCTAATGGGATATTGAAGAGAAGAAGAACAGCAATTCTAGAAACAGAAAATCAACCACTATCTGAAAGGTAGGACTGGCGGAGAAGTGAATCCAAAGCGACGGGAAGATAGACCACGGGGGGAGGGGCCGGCTCCCGGCGAGCGGCGGAGCAACGGAGCAAAATCAGGACTTTTAAAAGTCTGTTCCGCTGAGGGACATCACTCCAGAGGCTTAACTGGGGTGAAGCCCAGGCGGGGTCAGCGCGGCCTCAGGTCCCGCAGGGTCGCAGAAGGATCGGGGGTGTCTGAGTGTCGCAGAGCTTACCGGTATTAGAACGGGGAAGCCGGCTGCAGAGACAGAGCCGGGGAGTGACTCTCAGCTCGGGGTTGCCTTGAACCGGTCGCAGGCTCGGTCAGCTCGGAGCGCGGCCGAGGCCAGGGTGACGGGAGTCATTGGGCACTGTTCTCTGAGGGCGCACTGAGGAGTGGGGCCCCGGGCTCTCGGCTCCTCCGGGCCGGAGACCGGGAGGCCGCCATCTTCATTCCCGTCCTCCGGAACTCTACGGAAAGCGCTCAGGGAACAAAAGCTCCCGAAAGCAAACCCGAGCGGATTACTCAGCTACTCAGCGCGGCCCCGGGTAAGGGCGGTGCAACTCCGCCTGGGGCAAAGACGCTTGAGAATCACTACAACAGGCCCCTCCCCCAGAAGATCAACGGGAAACCCAGCCAGGACCAAGTTCACCTACCGAGGAATGCTGTTTCAATACCAAGGAGAGTGGCAGAATTCCAGAGGAGAAGAAAGCAAAGCACGGAACTCATGGCTTTCTCCCCATGATTTTTTAGCCTTGCAGTGAATTTAATTTTTTTTTTCTTTTTCAATTTTTTTTTCTTTTTCTCTTCTTCTGCTAAATTTTTTTTAACTTTTACCGTTTTCTTTTTTAACGTTTTTTAAAATAGTTTATCTAATATATATATATTTTTTCCTCTTTTTATATGTTTTCTTTATCGGCTTTCTTTTTTTAAATAGTTTCTTTTTTTTTTTTCTTTTTTGAACCCCTTTTTATCCCCTTTCTCCCCCCTCACGATTTGGGATCTCTTCTGATTTGGCTAAAGCATATTTTCCTGGGGTTGTTGCCACCCTTTTAGTATTTTATGTGCTCCTAAATAAACTCTTATCTGGACAAAATGACAAGGCGGAAAAATTCACAACAAAAAAAAGAACAAGAGGCAGTACCAAAGGCTAGGGACATAATCAATACAGACATTGGTAATATGTCAGATATAGAGTTCAGAATGACGATTCTCAAGGTTCTAGCCGGGCTTGAAAAAGGCATGGAAGATATTAAAGCAACCCTCTCGGGAGATATAAAAGCCCTTTCTGGAGAAATAAAAGAACTAAAATCTAAACAAGTTGAAATCAAAAAAGGTATTAATGAGGTGCAATCAAAAATGGAGGCTCTCACTGCTAGGATAAATGAGGCAGAAGAAAGAATTAGCGACATAGAAGACCAAATGACAGAGAATAAAGAAGCTGAGCAAAAGAGGGACAAACAGCTACTGGACCACGAGGGGAGAATTCGAGAGATAAGTGACCCCATAAGACGAAACAACATTAGAATAATTGGGATTCCAGAAGAAGAGGAAACAGAGAGGGGAGCAGAAGGTATGTTGGAGAGAATTATTGGAGAGAATTTCCCCAATATGGCAAAGGGAACAAGCATCAAAATTCAAGAGGTTCAGAGAACCCCCCTCAAAATCGATAAGAATAGGTCCACACCCCGTCACCTAATAGTAAAATTGACAAGTCTTAGTGACAAAGAAAAGATCCTGAAAGCAGCCCGGGAAAAGAAGTCTGTAACGTACAATGGTAAAAATATTAGATTGGCAGCAGACTTATCCACAGAGACCTGGCAGGCCAGAAAGAGCTGGCATGATATATTCAGAGTACTAAATGAGAAAAACACGCAGCCAAGAATACTATATCCAGCTAGGCTATGATTGAAAATAGAAGGAGAGATTAAAAGCTTCCAGGACAAACAAAAACTGAAAGAATTTGCAAATACCAAACCAGCTCTACAGGAAATATTGAAAGGGGTCCTCTAAGCAAAGAGAGACCCTAAAAGTAGTATACCAGAAAGAAACAGAGACAATATACAATAACAGTCACCTTACAGGCAATACAATGGCACTAAATTCATAACTCTCAATACTTACCCTGAATGTGAATGGGCTAAATGCCCCAATCAAAAGACACAGGGTATCAGAATGGATCAAAAACAAAACCCATCTATATGTTGCCTACAAGAAACTCATCTTAAACCCGAAAGACACCTCCAGGTTTAAAGTGAGGGGGTGGAAAAGAATTTACCATGCTAATGGACATCAGAAGAAAGCAGGAGTGGCAATCCTTATATCAGATCAATTAGATTTTAAGCCAAAGACTATAATAAGAGATGAGGAAGGACACTATATCATACTCAAAGGAACTGTCCAACAAGAAGATCTAACAATTTTTAAATATCTATGCCCCTAACGTGGGAGCAGCCAACTATATAAACCAATTAATAACAAAATCAAAGAAACACATCGACAAGAATACAATAATAGTAGGGGATTTTAACATTCCCCTCACTGAAATGGACAGATCATCCAAGCAAATGATCAAGAAGGAAATAAAGGCCTTAAATGACACACTGGACCAGATGGACATCACAGATATATTCAGAACATTTCATCCCAAAGCAACAGAATACACATTCTTCTCTAGTGCACATGGAACATTCTCCAGAATAGATCACATTCTAGGTCCTAAATCAAGTCTCAACCGGTATCAAAAGATTGGGATCATTCCCTGCATATTTTCAGACCACAATGCTCTAAAGCTAGAACTCAATCACAAGAGGAAATTTGGAAAGAACCCAAATACATGGAGACTAAACAGCATCCTTCTAAAGAATGAATGGGTCAACCAGGAAATTAAAGAAGAATTGAAAAAATTCATGGAAACAAATGATAATGAAAACACAACGGTTCAGAATCTGTGGGACACAACAAAGGCAGTCCTGAGAGGAAAATATATAGCGGTACAAGCCTTTCTCAAGAAACAAGAAAGGTCTCAGGTACACAACCTAACCCTACACCTAAAGGAGCTGGAGAAAGAACAAGAAAGAAACCCTAAACCCAGCAGGAGAAGAGAAATCATAAAGATTAGAGCAGAAATCAATGAAATAGAAACCAAAAAAACAATAGAACAAATCAACGAAAATAGGAGCTGGTTCTTTGAAAGAATTAATAAGATTGATAAACCCCTGGCCAGACTTATCAAAAAGAAAAGAGAAAGGACCCAAATAAATAAAATCATGAATGAAAGAGGAGAGATCACAACGAACACCAAAGAAATACAGACAATTATAAGAACATACTATGAGCAACTCTACGCCAACAAATTTGACAATCTGGAAGAAATGGATGCATTCCTAGAGACATATAAACTACCACAACTGAACCAGGAAGAAATAGAAAGCCTGAACAGACCCATAACCAGTAAGGAGATTGAAACAGTCATCAAAAATCTCCAAACAAACAAAAGCCCGGGGCCAGACGGCTTCCCGGGGGAATTCTACCAAACATTTAAAGAAGAACTAATTCCTATTCTCCTGAAACTGTTCCAAAAAATAGAAATAGAAGGAAAACTTCCAAACTCATTTTATGAGGCCAGCATCACCTTGATCCCAAAACCAGACAAGGATCCCAACAAAAAAGAGAACTACAGACCAATATCCTTGATGAACACAGATGCAAAAATTCTCGCCAAAATACTAGCCAATAGGATTCAACAGTACATTGAAAGGATTATTCACCACGACCAAGTGGGATTTATTCCAGGGCTGCAAGGTTGGTTCAACATCCGCAAATCAATCAATGTGATACAACACATTAATAAAAGAAAGATCAAGGTCCATATGATACTCTCCATAGATGCTGAAAAAGCATTTGACAAAGTACAGCATCCCTTCCTGATCAAAACTCTTCAAAGTGTAGGGATAGACGGCACATACCTCAATATTATCAAAGCCATCTATGAAAAACCCACCGCAAATATCATTCTCAATGGAGAAAAACTGAAAGCTTTTCCGCTAAGGTCAGGAACACGGCAGGGATGTCCGTTATCACCACTGCTATTCAACATAGTACTAGAAGTCCTAGCCTCAGCAATCAGACAACAAAAGGAAATTAAAGGCATCCAAATCGGCAAAGAAGAAGTCTAACTATCACTCTTCGCAGATGATATGATACTCTATGTGGAAAACCCAAAAGACTCCACTCCAAAACTGCTAGAACTTGTACAGGAATTCAGTAAAGTGTCAGGATATAAAATCAATGCACAGAAATCAGTTGCATTTCTCTACACCAACAACAAGACAGAAGAAAGAGAAATTAAGGAGTCCATCCCATTTACAATTGCACCCAAAACTATAAGATACCTAGGAATAAACCTAACCAAAGAGACTAAGAATCTATACACAGAAAACTATAAAGTACTCATGAAAGAAATTGAGGAAGACACAAAGAAACGGAAAAATGTTCCATGATCCTGGATTGGAAGAATAAATATTGTGAAAATGTCTATGCTACCTAAAGCAATCTACACATTTAATGCAATTCCTATCAAAGTACCATCCATTTTTTTCAAAGAAATGGAACAAAGAATCCTAAAATTTATATGGAACCAGAAAAGACCTCGAATAGCCAAAGGAATATTGAAAAAGAAAGCCAAAGTTGGTGGCATCACAATTCCGGACTTCAAGCTCTATTACAAAGCTGTCATCATCAAGACAGCATGGTACTGGCACAAAAACAGACACATAGATCAATGGAACAGAATAGAGAGCCCAGAAATGGACCCTCAACTCTATGGTCAACTCATCTTCGACAAAGCAGGAAAGAATGTCCAATGGAAAAAAGACAGCCTCTTCAATAAATGGTGTTGGGAAAATTGGACAGCCACATGCAGAAAAATGAAATTGGATCATTTCCTTACACCACACACGAAAATAGACTCAAAATGGATGAAGGATCTCAATGTGAGAAAGGAATCCATCAAAATCCTCGAGGAGAACACAGGCAGCAACCTCTTCGACGTCAGCCGCAGCAACATCTTCCTAGGAACATCACCAAAGGCAAGGGAAGCAAGGGCAAAAATGAACTTTTGGGATTTTATCAAGATCAAAAGCTTTTGCACAGCAAAGGAAACAGTGAACAAAACCAAAAGACAACTGACAGAATGGGAGAAGATATTTGCAAATGACATATCAGATAAAGGGCTAGTGTCCAAAATCTATAAAGAACTTAGCAAACTCAACACCCAAAGAACAAATAATCCAATCAAGAAATGGGCAGAGGACATGAACAGACATTTCTGCAAAGAAGACATCCAGATGGCCAACAGACACATGAAAAAGTGCTCCATATCACTCGGCATCAGGGAAATACAAATCAAAACCACCATGAGATATCACCTCACACCAGTCAGAATGGCTAAAATTAACAAGTCAGGAAATGACATATGCTGACGAGGATACGGAGAAAGGGGAACCCTCCTACACTGTTGGTGGGAATGCAAGCTGGTGCAACCACTCTGGAAAACAGCATGGAGGTTCCTCAAAATGTTGAAAATAGAACTACCCTATGACCCAGCAATTGCACTGCTGGGTATTTACCCTAAAGATACAAACGTAGTGATCTGAAGGGGCACGTGCACCCGAATGTTTATAGCAGCAATGTCTACAATAGCCAAACTATGGAAAGAACCTAGATGTCCATCAACAGACGGATGGATAAAGAAGATGTGGTATATATACACAATGGAATACTATGCAGCCATCAAAGGAAATGAAATCTTGCCATTTGCGATGACATGGATGGAACTAGAGGGTATCATGCTTAGCGAAATAAGTCAATCGGAGAAAGACAACTATCATATGATCTCCCTGATATGAGGGAGAGGAGATGCAACATGGGGGGTTGAGGGGGTAGGAGAAGAATAAATGTAACAAGATGGGATTGGGAGGGAGACAAACCATAAGTGACTCTTAATCTCACAAAACAAACTGAGGGTTGATGGGGGGAGGGGGTTGGGAGAGGGGGTGGGGTTATGGATATTGGGGAGGGTATGTGCTAAGGTGAGTGCTGTGAAGTGTGTAAACCTGGCGATTCGCAGACCTGTACCCCTGGGGATAAAAATATATGTTTATAAAGCTGTAAAAAAAAAAAAAAGAAAAAGAAAAAAGAAAGGATGAATACCCAAGTTTTGTAGCAACATGGACGGTACTGGAAGAGATTATGCTGAGTGAAATAAGTCAAGCAGAGAGAGTCAATTATCATATGGTTTCACTTATTTGTGGAGCATAACAAATAGCATGGAGGACAAGGGGAGATGGAGAGGAAAAGGGAGTTGAGGGAAATTGGAAGGGGAGGTGAACTATGAGAGACTATGGACTCTGAAAAACGATCTGAGAATTTTGAAGGGGTGGGGGGTGGGAGGTTGGGGGCACTAGGTGGTGGGTATTGTAGAGGGCACGGATTGCATGGAGCACTGGGTGTGGTGCAAAAATAATGAATACTGTTATGCTGAAAAATAAAAATTAATTAAAAAAAAAAGATATGGTGGATAATTAAGATGTGTCAGACCTGGGGCACCTGGGTGGCTCAGTCAGTTAAGCATCTGATTCTTGGTTTTAGCTCAAGTCATGATCTCAGGGTCATGAGATCAAGCCCTCTGTTGGGCTCCATAGTGAGTGCAGAATCTTCTTGAGATTCTGTCTCTCCCTCTCCTTCTGCCCCTCCCCTCTCTTGCATACTTCTCTAAAATAAGTAAACAAATCATTAAAAAAAAATAAGTGTGTCAGACCTTGTTCTCTTCAGTTCAGTTGTACCATAAAAGCATGAGGCACACCCTAGTTTCCCCATGATACAGAGGCTAAAACCTAAGGCTCAAGGGGAAAAGTGCTTTGGTCCAAGTCCACCTTGCCAATAATTAATGGGAAACCAATCCTACTTGCTCCATTTGAAAAGATTCCTCAAGATTGTGAGGAATGAGGAGAGAGAGAGGTTGTGGGGTAGGTGATGTCAGAAGAAGGAAAAAAACAGACAAGGAATCCTGTATCTTAATCCCTCTTTCACCCTCTGGATCTATTCTTTACCATTTCCCTGCTAGCTGAAATCTGGAAAGGGAGTAAGGGGATGGTTTAAAAAAAAGAAAAGAGGGGAAAAGAAACCAGGAGATGTTTGGAGTGCCAACAGCCCTGGGGACAGCCTCATGAGGTAAGATCCCAGCATGAAAAGAAGCAAAAAAAATATCTGAGATTATGTTGAGGTGAGATGGTATCTTCCAAACATTTTGACTGGGATTCATAGTAAGAAATATTATTATGTAACAATTCAGTCCACTAATAGTGTGTGTGTGTCACACAGGGTCAGCCCAGAGAGTTGACATCACAGTTTGAATTCAAAAACTGTCTCCTGACAGAATTCCTTCTTCTTCACAGAAGGTCAGTCTCTTTCTCAAGGTCTTCAACTGATTGGATAAGGCCAACCCACATTGGGGTGGGTGGGTAATCTTCTTTTCTCAAAGCCTGTTGATTGGAGCATGTTAATCCCATCTAAAAATACCTTCACTGCCACCTCCATTTTTGACCAGCTATCTGGACACTGTGGTCTAGCCAAGTTGACCTATGAAATTAATCACCACAGTTCCCTTAACTACTCTGATAGTTTCCTTTCAATTCTATTCTGCACTTTTAAAATTCTTTTTAATGCTGGTTGAAAAACTACTAGATTGGTTTAAGGACTCACTCATGGGGATACAACCTGAAAATCTGGAAAATACGAGCTTGGGAGCCCATCTGGGAGAGCCTCACAGACTTTCTTGTGCCACACTAGGGGGCAGGAGCAGCGAAAATGACCTTTTGCACTCAAGATGCACAGTGCTGTGGAGTTTTGAGAAGTCCCAAGTGGAGTGGTAGAATGAATGCAGCATGGATAGAGTTTCAAAATTTAATAGACTAGAGGGACGCCCGGGTGACTCAGTGGGTTAAGAGTCGGCCTTCGACTCAGGTCATGATCCCGGGGTCCTGGGATCAAATCCCTTCTCAGACTCCTTGTTCAGTGGGGAACCTTTTCTCCCTCTTCCTGCTGCTCTCACTCTCTTTCTCTGAAAAATAAGTAAATAAAATACTTTTTTTTTTTTTAAAGTTAATAGTCTAGAAAAGCTCCTAAGTTCAGGAAGAAGGAAAGACCAAAGTGACCCCCTGGGGACTGATAACTGCAGACTAGACAGGAGCAAGGAACCCCAGTGGAGTAGGCATAGGTAGAGGTTGACATCAAGGACAGCACAACCAGACATTCTCCCTGAAAGCACAACGATGTAATGCCTCCCAACTCAGACAGTTGCACAGAAAGAAGAGCACAGCTGAGATGTCTAAGCCTTATTCCTCTTACCCAGCGGAATGAGAATTTGCCAGTTGCTCAGTCACGTATCCTGCATAAAAAGCCAGCGCAAACTAGTGGCTCGAAGCAACACCACCCATTGCACATGTACCCCACACCTCCCTGGGAGTCAGCTGGGCTCAGCGAAGTGGTTTGCATTTGTGTCTGTCACGTACTTGCAGTCAGAGAGTGACTAGAGCTAGAGTCAGCAGAAGGCTGGCTCACTCATGTGGCTGGTGCGCCGACGGGAGGACTCCAACAACTGGCTGCCGGAACAGCTGGGGCTCCTGTGGCCTCTCTATCTCCACATGGTCTCTGTAACACAGAAGATCCACAGAAGCTGGAGGGCGAGAGAGGCAGAGGCTGTTCTGCTTTTAGGACCTGGGCTCAAAAGTCACACAGTATCTCTTCCGCCATCCCCTCATGGTTAAGGTAGTCACAGAAGCTTGCCTAGGACCACAAGGAGGAGACAGAGGCTCTATCTCTTGAACGAAGGAAGAGTAAGTTCTGATCCTGCTTATGGAACCAAACATTGTTGCAGTCATTTTTAGCAAATGCATTCTGTTCAGAAAAGTTCACGTGGTGGAAAAAGAAATGTCTTGCGAATCCAAGTTGACGTGCTGAAATGTGTATCTATCACATTAGTAACCGTATGAGGCTTATTCTCCATACAAAGGCTGAGGACCACTGGTGTAGCACAAAATCCTGATTTCCAGCTGAGGACACCATGATATCACTGGGGTCAGTGACTTGTACAGGATCCGCCAGCCAGATAATGTCAGGGCAAGCCCAGATCCCAGATCTCTGAGCCCCAGCTTAGTTCTCTTCCTAGACTCTTCCCCATCAGGTTTCCCAGTGATCTTCACAAGTTCAATTCCCCGAGCAGAGCTGCGTGGACAAGGACGCATGGAGTTCTTGTTCTTACTTATATAGTAGGAGGGGTAGGGGAGGTCTCCACCAAGGCCCACCCTGCGTCCCAACATGGAAGACAAGGGAACACCACAAGGCTCTTCAAATGTGAAGAGGGCAGAGTTCCCTAGCAATCATCCTAAACATGGTGAGGGAACCCACTGATCAGAACAGATTCCATGTAAACAACTGTTAACAACAGCATCAGAGTGTTCCAAGTGGAAATTACCTTTGTCTCCTTTCTGAGCCAAGATAAGAAGACATTTTTCTCTGTTGAAACCCAAGACCACAGCCCAAGCATTCATAGCTCTGGGCTAGAAACTTAAGTTTAAAATCCATTTATTCTAGGGTTAAAAAAAAGAAAGTGATTTTCTATTTGCTGGTGAAAAAGATGGTCAAAGTTACTTCTTAAATACTTTTGGAAGTTAAATCACTTCTGCTGAGGAAAAAATGATGAGTCAATAGAAACTAAATCATGATCAGATGGATTAAATTGTTCTCAATAAAACAATTTTTTAAAGGAAAGGCAAAGTGCTAAGAAGAATGGGTTTCCAGTAGATTTTATATTAACAATCATCACTTTTCTGTAGTTAAGGCTTACCCAGCCCGTTGTTAGGGAAATACTAGATGTGGTCCCAAATGCAACAGCAAATTTCACTGCAAGATTAACCAGCAGGCCACTGAAGACCCTAGTTAAGCACAGCACTTTGGTATTCTGTTAAATACCAGAAAGAATATAGTAGACAGGAAGGAATTTACATTAGCCTTGTCCATTTCTAAAGCTTTGGTTCCAGTGGGGGAAAATGTTTGATTACCTCTCCCTTCTAGATGGGCATTTGATTGAACAATCAGGACCTCAGAGAATCCCAACATATTTGAACTGGGAAAGGGTCTTAGAAAAGATTGTATCCAAATGCCTCAGTTTACAGATGATGCCTCTATGGCTCTGAGAGGAGGTGGAAGTCATTCAGTTACAGTTGGTGAAGGAGGACTAGGACCCAGGACTCCTGATTCCAAAGCCAACGCCCTGACTACATTACCCCCAGTTTAAGCCTCTTCGAAACATTTTTGCAAAAGCACAGACCATAGTTAGAAACCAGAGATTGTGAGAGGAAAAAGGGATTTTCAGAGATATCGGCTCCCTGCCTCTAGGGCATCTATCCTGCCTGTCCGCAAGAGCCTATTTTTGTTGGAAGGCACCTGACACCCCCATTTTAGGCCAAAAGGTTAGATGGGGAAGGGTTGCTACTAACTAGCCCAAAGGGTCCAGTATGTGACCAGGTTCAGCCAATCACACATTGCAATCACTTCCACCGTGACTGGTTCGTGGATGGACACCTCACGCACGCATTCGGAACCAACGCAAAAGAGTTGGGGTTTTTTGTTGTTGTTGTTTTTGCTTTTTGTTTTTAACTCAAGGAAATGTTTTATTCTATTTCTCTTTCAACCTGGAAGGGAGAAAATATTAGGCTTGAAGCCACTCAGCCATCTTCCTACAACTTGGATATTGAGAATAAAGCCCGTATATCAGAAGGCAGAGAGAGATGAGAGAAACCACATACAATAGACAATGTTTGAAGCCTGGATCCAGTCATGTCTGAAACCACTTCTAACCGTATGCCTTTTAGTTACATGAGTCAGTAAAGTTCACTTAATCACTCAAGAAAGTAGTTAATTTAGGAAGCGATCTCAGGAAACATCAGGGGAGGAGTGGAAAGAGGAAGGAGGGAAGGAAGAAAGCTAGTAGAAAGTATGCAATCGCGCAAGTTACCAGTGTGGACAAGGCAGCTGGCCTTTTTCTGGCTTTCCTGAGAGTTATCTCTCCTAAGGATTAGGGGAGCTGGGTTATGTTTATATCAATCCTCACAAGTCATTGTTTGAGGAATATGAATTAATTTGGGGGACACTTCTACCCATGTGGGCAGAGCAGGCTCAGGGGGCCAGAGAAACCCTCTGGAGAGATCCGGGATGATTACGGCAACTGGAAGTTAGACTGGTATACAAGGAAATGTGGGGGGTGGGGTACTGAGGATGCCAGCCATACTCAGTACAGGCAAAACCACCGGACTAGATCTTGATAAGACCACTTGGAAGGCTGCTTGCTGGCCAGGAACACCCAATTGGACTCTACATTAGCTAGAAAGAAACAGTTGTGCCAAGCCACTGGGATTTGGGGATTGTGTGCCAAAGCAGTTAGCCTACCCTGACTAATACAGGAGGAAACATAGATGTTTGTACGACCAGCCATATTCATGGCTTAAACCCTGGGATCCCTGGGTGACCGATGATGCAGCTAGATCACTACCGTATTAGTAAAAATCAATGAGATGCCAGGTGAAGAGCTCTTGAGGTAACAAAGCCATGACAGGCAGGCAGACAGAAGAAAGAGCCTCTGGTTTATATGCAAGAGAAGCCCTGGCTCAGAAATACAGAGGCTTCCTAAGCTTTGGCCTTCGGCTGCAGAGGAAGCTTTCTCTCCAAGAGAAGAACAGATCTGATTAAATTTTGCAGGCGCACAGATCCATCTATGATTGCAGAATGAAACTCCCAGGGGCAGAAACCAGCACTGAATTTGTACCTAAGTTCTAAGCACAGTGACAAGGGAAGAGGCATACTGTCATCTACCATTCCTGCTCAAAAGGGAAGTCAGCCTCATGGTTACACCCCAGGGGGTGTAATGTGATGACAAGGGTACCGGGAAGTCCAACAAGACAAGAATCAGGTGGGGCTGACTGGTTAAGGTTACCTAATACCATGACAAGCCCTCCGCCTTCACAATAAAGGTCATTAGCATCTGTTGACCGCCCATCACTTACCAAACATGGTACTGTAATACCATTTGGTCTCTGAACAGCCAAAAAGTATTATCATCCATATTTTTCAGATGAGAAAATTGAAATTTAAGGAGGAGAAGTCCCCAGTGCAAGGTCAAGAGCCAGAGAGTGATCAAGCTACCAGACACCACAAAATACATGTATCCCACCACATCACGCTTCCTCCTCTGAGTTCTCTTCTGCATGGCACACAAATGTGAGAAACAGAATGTAGTGGGAAATTGTGAAGTTGGCAAACTTAAAATAAAATCACATATTTATCTTAATTTTTTCAATATTCATTGAAACATTAATTTTATGTAAAAAGTCATCTAAACTTTCCCTTCTATGGAGTCTGCATGGCTCAAAGCATCTGCCTTCGGCTCAGGTCATGATCTGAGGGTTCTGGGATTGACTCCTGCATTGGGCTCCCTGTTCAGCAGGGAGTGTGCTTCTCCCTCTCCCTCTGCCCCTCTGCCTCTCTGCCCACTTCCCCCCATCTCGAGCTTTCTCTTGTTCCCTCTCTCTCAAATAAATAAAATCTTAAAAATTACAATAGTAATAAAAAGTCCCTTCCAGTAACATGTGTCTAATGCATGGAGTAGGTATCTAAAAATATTTTGTTGAAGGAATAAATGAACATACTACTTGGACTTTGACAAAGATTTTTTTTTTCCATTCTCCCATACACTTGGTGAGATTTTACCATCTTAATATCTTTGCTTTTATATCCCTGGTGTATCAGTCTTCCCCACTCCATCCCCCTTCCCCAGCAGCAATGTCCACAACAAGCAACACATCTCAACAATCTTTCCCAGAAGCCAGAATGTTCAGGAACCTATCTCCCCCTCCTCCATCCTGCAGTCCCCTTCCTGCATGGCATCTTTCTGTGGGACCCCACCCTGCCAATCCTCCCTGATAAAAATGACCAACACTCTGTCAAATTTTACAATTCACAGAGCAATCGCCTCACGGTCAAGTCATCTGATTTCCACAGTAACCAGAGAGGAAGGAAAGGCAGGTATCATGAACTCCTGTTTCAAATGAGAAGACTGAGGCTCAGATTTGCTCAGGATCACACAACTAGCAGATGGATGAATAAATGAAGACTCACACCATGGTTTTCTCTCTCAAAACCTCCCGTTCCTCACGGCAGATGCTGCTGCTGCTGCTTCCATATTCCAGACTTCTGAGACAATTTGCCAAGTGACCACACGTCATCTCTGTCACCTTCAGCTACCAACATCTATAGCAGTAGCTGGGCTCACAATAGGAAACCACCTTAACACCCCTCTTCTAGGCAACAAGACTATCCTAGAGACAGTGAAGCAAGGAAAGGGAGCTGGTGACCAGGGTAGAGACTGTGGGGATAGGGGCTGCACATACAAGTACTGTTGGACCTTCCTCAGTGGCTCACAATTACCTTCAGAGTCAGAAAAAAGCTCCAGGCCCTTAAACATATTGAAGTCAAGTGTGAGAGTGTTTGAACTCAGCTCTGCTCTTTCTGTTCCCTTGGGTAAAATGTAACCTCTCTGAACTCCCAAAGTGTGGAAGAGAGTATTAACAGAGCATCTTTCAGCATCAGCTGAGGTGGGTAAAGTGTTTAGGATAAGATCTTAATAATAGAAGCTATCATCGACATTTATACTGATTTAACTCTATATGGTCATAATAGTGTACATAAAATGTATGATAATAAATATAAGTCAACTGAGTACTGTAAATATACATGAATGGGACAAGGAAACAAGAGCTACTTAAGGAAGCTTTGCAAATGTTTCCTATTTTCTGTATCACCCCACAAGCATCGAGTTTTGGTCCAGCTTCATCCTGCCTGGAATTTTCTAGTAAATTTCTAGATGGGAGGAGCCTTCACTCAGCATCATTCTTGTATGTGGAAAGAGCTGAGTAGAATAGACATGTGCTTAATGCACTGCCCAGTGCCCTTCAGTCTAACTGTGACTCCAAGATGGTGTTTAGGGACATCTGGGATTTGTTCTCTAAGGAAGCAAATCTGTCTCCACCAAACCTACAGGGTGTGGTGGTTGCTTGGGCACCATTCAGAGAGAATAAGACTCTCACTAGTGGGGCTCCCAACGTAGGGAGCTGTGTGATCCTGGGGAAAGACAAGTCTGGGTCTTCAAAGTAGCAGAGCATGGAGCCCTGAATCCTTCCGGGGAAGCCTAGATTCTATAAAAATGTTAACCTTTCAAAGGACACTGACAGTTTTCATCTGGAACCAGAGTTATCGAGGTGGAGATGTTTCAGCATGAAGAACCAAAGGACTTCGAAGAACTAGGTGAAAAAAATAAATTTTGTGTCCATGTCAAGTTCGCTATGCAAATTTTAGAAATTTGACTTCAGTAGCTAAGGGGAAAAAAAAAAAGAGTAAACCCTACTGGAAAGTTAGAATTTGTTATTTCCAGGAATGAAATTACCCTTGCACAAGTGTTCATTATCTTAATTAAAATAATATACTTTCTGCTCATAGAAATAAGGATTCTCTGAAATTGGAGGGAAAAAAAATGGAGAATTTATTGATTAATTCCTCATTTACTGAGTGACTTCTCTTTTCCAGATGCTGTGCTAAGTTTGAAGAATAGATAAAGAATAAGATCTCATTCATACCTTCAACAAGCTTATGGTCTAGTGAGGGAGCTAAGCATGCATTAAAGTTTGGCAAGTGCTAGGTGAAACTGTGGCAGATTTTATGTTCCAAAAATGGTTGTGACAACATCTCCTGTGTCATATAGTCTTCTAGGTCGTTTTATTCCCCATCAAGAGGTATAGCCTAATTCCCCTGCCCTTAACTCGGAGCAGGCTGGTGACTCTCCTCTAGCTAAGAGAATGCAGAGAAAGTAACAGCATGACTTCTAAAGCTAAGTCCCAAATGGCAATGTCACCTCTGCCTTGCCTTCTGGAACACTCACTCTTGAGGCCTTCAGTTGCTACATAAGCAGTCTGATCAACCTGAGGATGTCCTGCTGCAAGGAAATCCAAACTAGCCCATGCAGAGAGACCAGATGGGGAGGCTCTGAGACCACTTGAAAGGAGGGAGATTCTAGGCAAGCTGACATGGTCTGACACTCTGCCCCCCTCTGTTGTCCCAACTGTATCCACCATTTCACTACAACTCCATGAGGACCCAAAGTGAGAAGTACCCAGCTGGAGCCTTCCTGAATTCCTGACCCACAAAAGCCACATGAGCTAAGATTGTTGCTCTCACTCTACGCATTGAGTTTTGTGGCGATTTGTTATGCAGAACTAGTACATGGAATGGGGATCCTTGAGGCAGAACAGAACTGCTCTGTTCACCAGTGTTTACTCTGAGGATCACAACACCTGGCACATAGTATTTAAAAAATATTTGTTGAATTTTGTTAAGGAGCAGCAAGGGTTAGGTATATCAGTAGCATGAAGGGGAAATGAGTAATGGCACTGATGAAGCAGGACATGTTTCCTAGAGGAGGTGACAAGTCTAGTGAATCTCAAGGGATGAATCAATATCATTCAATCAAGCAAGGGATGAGAACAGAATGCCAGGTAGAAGAGAGAGGAAATGCTAAGGCACAAGGGCATAGAATGGCTAGGTAGATTTAGGGAAGCATAAGTAACTTAATAGGGCTGAAGTGGGTCTGAAATGAAGGTAAATGGTGGGGAATATGGCAGGGGAGGGAGGCAGGAACCCATCAGGAGAAGCGTTACATGTTCAACGGGTCTCAGAGCTACAAGCGAGCCATGCCACACCATCCCCCCATTCCCAAACAGAAGGCCTTCTCAGGTCAGTGAGGCCTCTCCTCCAAGTCTTCCACTGTGTCCAGACCTGGGTTGGGCATGTGGGTCTCTTCTCTTGACCTTGTGTCACTGTGTGGGTGAGAACTCTATGAAGTGACCCAGCTGTAGACACATTTTGAAGACCTTATCTTCTCCTCATCAGGCTATATTCGGTTTTTCTAGAGGGGGACACAAATCCCTTCAGCTCTTGTATGTCCAAGCCTCTATGGGTTTTCTAGAGAAACTGCCCACCTTGCAGAGACACAGGCAGAGAAAGAGGACTCAGGGATGCACTGGTGTCTAAAATCTTTGCCTTCCCCACAGTCGTCCTTATTTTTTTCCCTCCAAGTCCTGAACATCCTTATTTGGTCTGACAGAACATAGCTTGCACCTCCAGGTGATCTTTCAAATGCACTGTTTGCATTCCTGGGCTTTAGGTTTTAGAGTCAAAAACTATAAATAACTCTTTTGTTATTTGTGCTCTGCAGGGACATCCTTGAGACAGTGTATCAGTCAGAACAGGCTATGTAGTGCTGTAGGAACAAGCATCCCGACATTCAGTGTCATAACACAGCCAACACCTCTCTGTCTCATGGTACACACCTGACCCGGAGGGCACTCTGCTCATCTGGGTACTCAGGACTCGAGGCAGACACAAGCTCCCTCTCAACATGTGTTTCAACCATTACCCTGTCAGGGGGAGGAGACAGTGTGGGACTGATCACTAGCTTTGAAAGCTTCTGCTCAAAAAAAAAAAAAAAAAAAAAAATGCAAGTCACAACTGGGGCTGAAGAGCAAAGCTGCTAGAGAGGCTACAGGAAAAGATCAAGGGAAAAGAGCTTAGCTATTGTCTTTATCTGCTTAGGCCACCATAACAGAATACCACCACAGACTAGGTGGCTTAAACAACAGGATTTAATTTTCTCGCCATTCTGGAGGATAGAAATCCAAGATCAAGTTGCCAGCATGGTTGGCTTCTGCTGAGGGCTCTCTTCCTGGCTTGTAGGCAGCCAGCTTCTCAATGTTCCTTACATGAGCTCTTCTTTGTGCGGGTTACAGGGTGGGGGAGAGGACGTCCAGCCTTTGAGGTTATATATTTTTCTGTCTCAAGTGTCTCAGTTTGAGCCTAGGCTACACTACAGATGGCATTCAGCAATGGCAATGTTTGAACATTTTTGCAAATAAGTAGGTACTTCTGGAGAAGCCATCCCAAGTGAAATGATTCACATTAAAGCTTTGATGTCATCTGAAAGGAGCAAGAGCAGGTTTGGTCCTGAACCAACTGGGTACAGAGATAGGGAGCCACAGAGTGATGCTTGCCCATCTGGCCTCAGGGACCATGGGTTCATGGGGAAAAATATTTTCTTCCTCTCCCTGAATTTCTAGGGACCCATAATACAAGATCTCTTTTCCCAGAGGTGTTTGTTTCTCTCTTGGCTTCTCCCCACAAGAGAAGAGGTAACGTATCTCGTTAGTAAAACAAGGAAAGTGTGCTTGATGCTGCATGAGCTTTTCTGGGTCTCTGCCTGTCTCCTCACCTGCCCTGTAGGGAGGACCCACTCCTGCCAGGGAAGGTCTGAAGAAGTTCAGGGGTTCTGCCTCTGACTGGATGTTCAACTCAGAGGAGAAAGCGCAAGGAACCCATTTTGTCCTTTGTCCGTATCTTACACTCTGAAATCTATCCCTACAACTATAATTCTGATACTCTTGCTTTTCATGTGAAAATATCAGTAGGCAAGCCTTATATAATGCCCACAACCTGCCAGACTCTGTTCCCAATAGTTTACATACACTAATTCATTTAATCGTCATGAAAGCCTGTGAGGTACATGGGAGGCCTCACAAAGATGTCCACACCCTGAACCCCCAAACCAGTGACTATGGTTATGGTTATATGACAAAAGGAAAATTAAGGAATTAAGGTTATGAATCAGCTGACCTTTAAATAAGATCATCCCAGATTACCCAGTGTGTTCATAAGGGTCCTTAAAAGAGGCAGAGGGGAGGCAGAAAGGTTAGTCACAGAATGAAGGCACATGAGAAAGGCTTGCTGGCTTTGAAAATGGAGGAAGGGGCCAGGAGCCAAGAAGCACTAGTGATCTCCAGAAGCTGGAAAAGGCAACAAAGCAGGTTCTCCCTTAGGGCCTCCAGAAAGGAACATAGACTCACCATACCTTGATTTTAGCTCAGCAAGGCCCATTTCAGACCTCTGACTTCCAGAAATTTAGGATAATCAACGTGTGTTGTTTTTAACCCCCAAGGTGTGGTGATTTGTTACAGCAGCAAAAGAAAACTAACACAGGTGGGTTCTCTTATTATCCCCACTCAGCCCCTGATGAAACTGAGACAGGGAAAGGTTAGGTGACCTGTCCAAGGTCACACCCACACCACCTGTTCCGAGAGTCTGCCTTCTTGATCACTGTGCTAGCTGCCTCTCCAGGGCTTTCCTCAGTTGCATTAGAAATGGATGGGAAGTGGGATGCAATCAATTAGTAACTTTACAAATCTCCATGGGGAGAGAGGACAATAACAGATATTCTGTAAGTGTTCACAACCCGGGGCATTTCACAAACATCCTCTCATCTGATCCTAACAACCACCATGTAACAGACACCATCATTATTCCCATTTAACAGATGAGAAAACTGAGTTCTGCAGAGGGGAAGCAACTTGCCCAACATCAGGAGATAAGAGATGGTAGGAGTTGTATGCTGCTGGCTCAAAGACGAGCCATAGCTGTACTGGAAACTTGAAGAATCGACCTTTACCAGGCTTCTGAGACACAGACACACGAGGTCCTTCTTCAGGGCCCTGCTGACCAAATAACATGGGTTCAGGGAAGGGGACATTTTCAGCTCTTCTGCATGGACATTGCTCCATCCCAAGGTTGCCTGCTGGTGGCAATGCCCACTCCTGTTGCCAGGAGGCCAGGAGTACCTGGAAGACATAAGAGTGTGGCTGCTCTGACCTGATTTGTGATTACACATGAGTCATCCCCAGAGGTGTTCAGAAATATCTAGGGCAGAGCGCTGAGCTTTGAGGGGAAAAGTGGGTGTAAGAATCAACAAGAATGAGACAGCATCTGTCCTGTGACTCTGTCTGGATCCACAGTTGGTGATGGAAAAAGCAAACACACTTTAATCAGTGAGCTGTTGCTGTGCTACTCACAAAAAGCCCTGACTTCTCATTCACATGCCCTGAGTTGGGCTACTCCAGGCTGGGACAAGCTGGGCCTGGCCGTTGGCCACGGGTCATGCCCAACTCTGCACCACATATTGCTCATTATTCTGGGACCAGCGGGCTACCCATGACCTGACTTTTTCATGATAATAATAGAATTCAAAGACAAGGGGATCATGGGGTGCCTCTGAGGGAGGAGGCTTGGAAGCTGTGTGTTGTACCTACCACCCTCTTTGGCCATAGTTAAGTCATGTATGTGGCCAAGCCTAACGCCCCTGGGACAGGGAAGTACATTCTTCCCATCGAAGTAGCAGGGGAGCTAGAGAATGTTGGTTGACCAATAATCGAATCTGTCATCATTGTTGGAAATCAAAGGCAAAGAAGAGAATCAGATACCTTTAAAATAAAGTCTGCAAACACCATTGCCTTTCAAACAATGGGCTCTTATTTGTGTTCCATACAAACTGGAGATCTATGCAATCAGTGAAATACAATATGGCACTCCATGCCTCAGCTTCCAGTCTGTATGGGTGTCTGCTGAGCCTCTTGTCCCTCTGTACCCCAATGACATAATATCTCTAAATGGGATCTAAGCTCCCTGCTGGCGTGGAGTCCACTCACGGGATAGGAAACTCTCATATGGTGATGGTGCTCCTCTAATACATTTATAAGCTTGTCCTGTGGAGCATTCTTCAGCTAGCCTGGCTGTCATGTGCAGCCCGTTTGGGAGTCCTGCTATGTGCATAATGGTGGGCTCATTACAAACTCATTACTTTCGAAAAAACTTGTGAGGTGTGATGAACTCAAAAAGAAGGAGTATTTGTTTTCAATTATTCTCTCTCTCAACCTAAGACTAAATAAAACAGCAGAGAAAAGCCGAAGCTGTGAGTTATCTAGTTCTCATAAGTTAAAAATGTGACATAAAAATTTACAAAGGTAGAAAGCCTGATCTTTTCTTTGGGAGGCAAAAAAAGCAAATGATAGTTTTGGAAAGCCTGAACATATTAATTGTCAATGGGTAGAAAATGTGTTATCAGACATAAAATGTTGGATTTTCCAGTTCGTGGTAAGATACTAAAGTCTTCACGTTCCTGACTCCCAGGGAATTTCTTAAGCAAGTGAAAAACACAACTTTTGCAGTTCATATTGTTCTCATTTTTTCTCTTCATGTGATTTCTTTGCCTTCATAATTAAAAACAAGGAACAGTAACAGTAGGGTTTGCCCTGGGATTTTGTTAGAATGAAAAAGAGTGGCTCTAATTCTCTACTAATTAGTTCTACTAGTGACTGTGCCCATTGAATTCCTGCTCAGGAAGGTACAATAGAAGAAAAAGCAACACTTTGGTATCAGACAAACCCTCAGCCTCAGTTTCCTTTTCTGTAAACTTGGCGATGTTTCCGCCTGGTTCCTTTCAAGAAGTGATTTTTAATATTAACAGATAAATTCCAAAAAGGAATGATCACATTGGGAAAATTTTAATCTTGAGTTATCATGAAATTGTTTCCTCTTTCTTAGGCCTATTCCGCTGGGTGGACCCTGAGTTAGAGAGCACATACTTCACCTATTTCCTCCTTGTGTCTAATGACAGGATTATGGCTAATCTGTAAATCCTTTGTGTTACAATCCCAAGCCAGTCCCCAGGCAGACATCCTCCTTGTGGAGACTCAACAATGCCTTCTATAGTCACAGACAAAGGAGAGGAGAGATGGGGGTGGGAGGGAACCCTGCACTGGCTTGCTGTAGAAGTGACATAAATTTCTTGTACTCATAGCCCATTGGTCAAAGCTAGTCACGTGACCCAGACTCCAAAGGAAGTGGGGAATGCGAAGGAGCCCGTGCCTATTAACTTACCAGTAAATATCTCTGCCACACGAGGTTTCAAGAGAAGCAAATCCAAGTCTTATCTCTGCCTGAACACATGTGACTCTGGGTAAGCAGAGCAGACAGACACACAGCCTCATGCTGTCCTATCTGTCCAGTGTGGTAGTCATTTTATGAGCTCAACAATGAGACTGATACTAGAGTTCAGGGGAAACTTTTGATTATTAAGAATATGCACCAAAGATAAAGTATCATGCAATGGGCTGAGATTAAGGGAGGAACTCAAATCTGGCACCTGGAAATCAAGTCAATGGCATGCCAAGAAGGAAAGCAATATTGAGCAATATGGACGCTTTAAGAAAAATCTAAAGCACAGCTATAAACTGGTAGCTTCCAGGACACAGCGTTTCCACAGATGTGTTTCGTATCACTTACACGAGGTCTAAAAGATGTTCTTAATTAACTGCCAACATTTAAAAATGGAAAGTTGTATATAAAAATCTAGATTTCCTGTTTCTATTAAAAATTTGGAAGATTGAGTAACACTGAGTCAACAACAGTTTTTCCGCAACGCCTGGCAATAATTAGCTGGAGGTGAGGGACAGCTGCTCTCTGTAGATGCTCTACCGTTCACCAACCCCCACTGAACCTTCTTCATTTATTCACAGGACGTGATAACCCAAGAGGGGTTTGGGTTTGCAACTTCTGGTCTGGGCGAGCTGATGCAAGTTCTTCCCAGCTCTGTGAGCAAGCTCACTATGTAAATTACATAGAAATACACAGAATTCTTTTCAAACAAGAACCTCAAGCAGGTATCTCCAGGCTCCATACCAGGTTGGCACGACTCTTCTGGAAAGCAATTTCTTAAGGTATCAACGACTTTCCAGATGTTTGCACACCTTCATCCTGTCATTTCACCCTGGAGACCCTTTGTTAAAGACACTTTCCCTACAGTGTTTTATGTAACAGTTCATCATGACTTTAATTATAATGGAAAGCCATTGGAAGCCACTGGAAAGTTTATGTTGAAATCTTTAGGCAAACTATACTGTGTTCACCTAGTGGGCTCTCGTGAATAAAGGCACGTACCAGCTGAGGGTCATGCTATTAACCGCAAGCTTGTACTCTGCAAAATGTTAAGACATACAAATCAAAAGTCAACTGAGGAGCTATTGCAGAAGGTCATTGAGAAGATATGATCACCAGTTGACCTGTGAGCTGGACCCAGGTATTCGGAGCTCCTCACCTCCTCCCCTGTCCTTGGAACATGGGTGCCATCTGCTTTTCCTGCTCCTTGACATGGTGATGTGGTGTTGAGAACACCTGCAGGTGTACATAACTGAACCCAGTTAAGGCCTCTTTATGAAATTCTAAGATTTGGCAGGTGGGTGTGGGGATCCACTGTCTTTCAGCTGCCCAAGGCAAGCCGTGGGTATAAGTTTCTTTGTTTGTCAAATTTGCTCCCCTCCCCACCCCACCCCCAGTGGCCTGCATCCCCTTTCTTCCTCTCCCTGCCCCCTGAGTACAACAGGTTTCAGATTACACCCAGGATGCCCCCAAGGGTGCAAACCAACAGGAGCCCTTTAAGATTAAAGGACACTCAAGAGCCATGTCTGCTAAATGTAATGTATTATCTGTGATAGAATCTTGTTTGGAAAAATATTGCTAGATAAGACATCATTTGAAGCAATTGGCTAAATTTGAGTAAGAACTTTTATTAAACAAATCTATTGTACCACTATTAGTAAACCCTAAATTTGATCATTTTGTTGTGATTTTGTAACAGTGTCCTTGTTCTTAGGAGATACTCCTGAAATACTGAGGAATAAAGGATCATAAAGATTTCACTTAATCCCCAGTGACTCAGGAAAAATAATATTATTAATATGACATATGTAATAGAGAGATAATATAAATGTGGCAAAATACTAACAGTTGGTAAGTCTGAGTGAAGGATAAATTGGTGTTCATTGTTCTATTTCTTAAATTTCAAATTTCTTGAAAATTTTCTGTGGTTTAAAGATTTTTCTATTAAAAATTTAAAAAAAAGTTTGCTTATCTGGAAAATGCTATGGCATCATGTTAAATAAAAAATTCAACCTAGATAATCATATATCCAGTGTCATCTTAATTAATTTAGAAAACTCCCTCCATTTAGAAGACAAGACTGGAAGGAAAATATTGAAACATGACTGTCTAAATTTGGTGTGGTGAACTGGACTGGGAATGCTTTTATGAGTCCATTTTTTCTATATTTTCTTCACATTTTTAATAACTATCTATCACTTTTATAATGAAAAAAAAAAAAAACTTAAAAAAAACCCACACAACTACCAAGCACCATGGGGGAAAAAAGTCATTTTTTTCTACCTCCTCAACTTTGAGCCAGAAGCCAAGCTCTAGAGCAATGACAGAGGAAATGGGTTCAAGCTCTCAGCTATTATGGTGTGAAAGACTGTGTTTCAGAGGTTGCCAAGTGACCTTTAATGAACACCTGTCTGAGACAGAAAAATCATTGCATTCCAGGCTTAAGACTCAATGTATAATTTAGCTTTAGTATCACAGTGGGACTGCTGGGTCCCCAGATTTAAGATTTGTGGCCAAGCTGAGGAGTATTTTTTAATTTGGCTGATTCTCCATGGACTTAGGCTTCAGATTCACGTGCTGCAAAGTAGTTAAACTTGATTTCAGATCAGAAGGCTTTTTTTTTTTCCTTTTAAGACAGAATCCTTATTTTACAATTTTATAAAGCAGATTTACATTAAGCACAAATCAAGTGGGTCAGGCTGAACTGATTCATTAGCCCACAAGCCTCTTTCATTGCAGGCAAGGTCAGCATCCTCTTATCTCCCTGGAGGTGGAGGTTAGAGATCTTGGCCTAAGATACCCCAATCTGCTCTTCCCCACCTCCTTCCAGCTACCTCCTTTTACCTGAGCTTCTGTTCTGTGTCTGCTTCCTGGCTCCTGTTCTCAAAACCCCACTTCCTCCCCCAGACCTCTCTTAGAAGAAGAGGCTGTCTCACGCTTGTCTAGATGAAATATCTCCACACCCTTAACAGTCCTCTCCCTTCCTCTGGCCTTATAAGTATGCCACACAAGTCTTCCCTCCCTCCACTCCAAGAATTTTCTCCAGGTTCCATCCACCCCTGCCTCTCTCCACATCTGTCACTCTGTCCTGTTGGAACCACATCTATCTTTGGAATCACAGCCAGCAACTTGCACCCACATAGGCTGACATTTCTTACAGTCCTCCTAATTGTGCCTCTCACTGGCTGGGATGGCAGTTTCCATTCCAGCCCTAAGACCTTGCCTTGGCAGAGCCTCAGTTGGCACTTGCCTAGAAGAGAGAAGCCAGCTATCAACATCACCAGGTCCCCTCAGGGAGAGCGGAGTTCTTCTCATGTCCCCTGGTGGTTGTGGTAATCTTTAGCATTCCTCTGGTAGAACTGACCATCCTTACACTGCCTCTAAGCCCTCACCCTGCTGAGCTGAAAGAAATATCAACCTCAGCCAAGCTAGAATCTCCCAACTCCCCATGCAAGGTCCTATGTGACGCCAAGGCATGAAGTTAAAAAAGACCCATTGAGGTCAAATCCTGCCTCGGCTACTTACTAGCTGGGAGAACTCATGGAGGCTACCCACACTCCCTCTGTCTCTTTCCTCATTTGTGGAGTGGAAATAATAGTACCTGCCTTGTGGGGATGTTGAGAAGATGAAATGATTTAAAATATAAAAGGCAAAACATAGTACCTGTCAAATAACAAGCCCTAAGAGTAAGTTTTTGTTACTGCTCACTCATCTGTATCGATTATGGCCATTGTCCTGGGGCCCATCCCCAGGAGATGCAATTGTTCTGTCACTTCCCTGACACATTTGTGGTTTAGAAATCCTTGAAGAAGCAGGGAGCTCCTGCTCCTGGGGTCCAAGCCCATTGGAGCCATCTTCAACCTTCCCCACTGGAGTCCTGCCACCTCCCTGAGAGCTCTCCAGGAGTAGTGCATGACGCTGATGCTGCGGGATCCGCAGAACACTAAGGCACAGAGCAGAAACTCAGAGCCTTATTGAGAGCAGAATCTCAGAGAAGATGAATCTCTAATGATTGAAAACTCAAATTAAAAAGGGATATAAGGAGATAATGGGAAAGAGCGAATGTCAGAAGACAAATTGGTTTAATGGAATGACAGGCATCTTCCAATTCTTTTCTACTCAGCATGTAATTGTGAGAGTTCGGCTTCAGGGTTTAGGGGAGAAAACAGAGGTGATGCTTTCCTCAGAAAGGCATTGTTCTCAGGCAGACCCTGGTCAACATGTGCTCCTTAAGATGGCTGCTCACAGATTCTTGCTGAGACTCATCTACTGGCCAGGCTCCCGTGGGTGGGATATCAGAAGTGGTGCCCTGCTCTGTTCACATACTAGAAAGTTAGCACTACTTTCTTTCTTTCTCCCTTGCCCCCAAATTTTATTTATTTATTTATTTG
The DNA here is from genome assembly GCF_902655055.1 of Lutra lutra. Taxonomy (NCBI): domain Eukaryota; kingdom Metazoa; phylum Chordata; class Mammalia; order Carnivora; family Mustelidae; genus Lutra; species Lutra lutra. The sequence goes on from NC_062278.1 coordinate 149,272,107, forward strand.
AGAGAAAGAGAGAGAGAATCGAGAGAGAGCTCATGAGCAGTGTGAAGGGCTGAGGGAAAAGCAGATGCCCTCCTGGGCTGGAAGCCCGATGGTCCGGGGCTCGATCCCATGACTCGGAGCCACCCAGGCACCTGGCACTTCTTTCTATTTAACCCCTTTTAGTGGCACCTCTCATCCTTAAGTTTCCAGTGTCACCAAATAGAATATAAATTTAACACAAAAATCATCTTTTAAGGAGAACCACAGAGATGGAGACACAGGATATAATTTGAGAGAGAAGACTGACTTTGGTTCTAGCCTTGGTTCTGTAGCAAATAGTTTACAGATCTGAAGGAATGCTTACATCAAAGGAAGATCTCCCCAGTGGAGGGGTTTTAGTACTGACATCATGAATAAAAGAGACAGTTCTGGGTTTCGAGGCAAGGTATCTTCTAATTCTCCCCAAATAACAAGCACTATGGAATATCTGAAAGTTGATAAGATAAGATTATAACAGTACTTATACTTATAATGTTTTTATAAGTTACTTATAAACTTATAAGTTTATAAGTTTACTTATAATGTTATTATAAGTTACTTATAATGTTTTTTTATTTAAGCTTTTATTTATTTGACAGGAAGAGAGAGACAGTGAGAGCAGGAACACAAGCAGGGGGAGTGGGAGAGGGAGAAGTAGGCTTCCCACAAGCAGGGAGCCGGATGCGGGGCTCGATTCCAGGACCCTAGGATCATGACCTGAGCTGAAGGCAGGTGCTTAACAACCGAGCCACCCAGATGTCCCTAGAATAGTTTTTTTTTTTTAAATCCAGAAATTTATTTAAGTCATTTCTGAACCATATACTTCAATAAGCTGAAAAGTCAGAAAGTATTTCCCAAAAGAAAAGACTGAGAAGTAAGAAAAAAAGTTACACAGAATGGTAAGAGTGTGGAGAAATCTACACAAATACTGATGATATAACATAATAATTCTAACTTTATCGATTATAGTACTATATTACTTTTATTTTTTTCTATTTTTTTAAGATTTTTTTTTTTTACAGCTTTATAAACATATATTTTTATCCCCAGGGGTACAGGTCTGCGAATCGCCAGGTTTACACACTTCACAACACTCACCATAGCACATACCCTCCCCAAGATCCATAACCCCACCCCCCTCTCCCAACCCCCTCCCCCCATCAACCCTCAGTTTGTTTTGTGAGATTAAGAGTCACTTATGGTTTGTCTCCCTCCCAATCCCATCTTGTTTCATTTACTCTTCTCCTACCCCCTCAACCCCCCATGTTGCATCTCCTCTCCCTCATATCAGGGAGATCATATGATAGTTGTCTTTCTCCGATTGACTTATTTCGCTAAGCATGATACCCTCTAGTTCCATCCACGTCGTCGCAAATGGCAAGATTTCATTTCTTTTGATGGCTGCATAGTATTCCATTGTGTATATATACCACATCTTCTTTATCCATTCGTCTGTAGATGGACATCTAGGTTCTTTCCATAGTTTGGCTATTGTAGACATTGCTGCTATAAACATTCGGGTGCACATGCCCCTTCGGATCACTACGTTTGTATCTTTAGGGTAAATACCCAGCAGTGCAATTGCAGGGTCATAGGGTAGTTCTATTTTCAACATTTTGAGGAACCTCCATGCTGTTTTCCAGAGTGGTTGCACCAGCTTGCATTCCCACCAACAGTGTAGGAGGGTTCCCCTTTCTCCGCATCCTCGCCAGCATCTGTCATTTCCTGACTTGTTCATTTTAGCCATTCTGACTGGTGTGAGGTGATATCTCATGGTGGTTTTGATTTGTATTTCCCTGATGCCGAGTGATATGGAGCACTTTTTCATGTGTCTGTTGGCCATCTGGATGTCTTCTTTGCAGAAATGTCTGTTCATGTCCTCTGCCCATTTCTTGATTGGATTATTTGTTCTTTGGGTGTTGAGTTTGCTAAGTTCTTTATAGATTTTGGACACTAGCCCTTTATCTGATATGTCATTTGCAAATATCTTCTCCCATTCTGTCAGTTGTCTTTTGGTTTTGTTCACTGTTTCCTTTGCTGTGCAAAAGCTTTTGATCTTGATAAAATCCCAAAAGTTCATTTTTGCCCTTGCTTCCCTTGCCTTTGGTGATGTTCCTAGGAAGATGTTGCTGCGGCTGACGTCGAAGAGGTTGCTGCCTGTGTTCTCCTCGAGGATTTTGATGGATTCCTTTCTCACATTGAGATCCTTCATCCATTTTGAGTCTATTTTCGTGTGTGGTGTAAGGAAATGATCCAATTTCATTTTTCTGCATGTGGCTGTCCAATTTTCCCAACACCATTTATTGAAGAGGCTGTCTTTGTTCCATTGGACATTCTTTCCTGCTTTGTCGAAGATGAGTTGACCATAGAGTTGAGGGTCCATTTCTGGGCTCTCTATTCTGTTCCATTGATCTATGTGTCTGTTTTTGTGCCAGTACCATGCTGTCTTGATGATGACAGCTTTGTAATAGAGCTTGAAGTCCGGAATTGTGATGCCACCAACTTTGGCTTTCTTTTTCAATATTCCTTTGGCTATTCGAGGTCTTTTCTGGTTCCATATAAATTTTAGGATTCTTTGTTCCATTTCTTTGAAAAAAATGGATGGTACTTTGATAGGAATTGCATTAAATGTGTAGATTGCTTTAGGTAGCATAGACATTTTCACAATATTTATTCTTCCAATCCAGGATCATGGAACATTTTTCCGTTTCTTTGTGTCTTCCTCAATTTCTTTCATGAGTACTTTATAGTTTTCTGTGTATAGATTCTTAGTCTCTTTGGTTAGGTTTATTCCTAGGTATCTTATAGTTTTGGGTGCAATTGTAAATGGGATGGACTCCTTAATTTCTCTTTCTTCTTTAGGACCAAGAATGTGATCTATTCTGGAGAATGTTCCATGTGCCTGGAGAAGAATGTGTATTCTGTTGCTTTGGGATGAAATGTTCTGAATATATCTGTGATGTCCATCTGGTCCAGTGTGTCATTTAAGGCCTTGATTTCCTTGTTGATCTTTTGCTTGGATGATCTGTCCATTTCAGTGAGGGGAGTGTTAAAATCCCCTACTCTTATTGTATTCTTGTCGATGTGTTTCTTTGATTTTGTTATTAATTGGTTTATATAGTTGGCTGCTCCGTTAGGGGCATAGATATTTAAAATTGTTAGATCTTCTTGTTGGACAGTTCCTTTGAGTATGATATAGTGTCCTTCCTCATCTCTTATTATAGTTTTGGCTTAAAATCTAATTGATCTGATATAAGGATTGCCACTCCTGCTTTCTTCTGATGTCCATTAGCATGGTAAATTCTTTTCCACCCCCTCACTTTAAACCTGGAGGTGTCTTCGGGTTTAAGATGAGTTTCTTGTAGGCAACATATAGATGGGTTTTGTTTTTTGATCCATTCTGATACCCTGTGTCTTTTGATTGGGGCATTTAGCCCATTCACATTCAGGGTAAGTATTGAGAGATATGAATTTAGTGCCATCGTATTGCCTGTAAGGTGACTGTTATTGTATATTGTCTCTGTTTCTTTCTGATCTACTACTTTTAGGGTCTCTCTTTGCTTAGAGGACCCCTTTCAATATTTCCTGTAGAGCTGGTTTGGTATTTGCAAATTCTTTCAGTTTTTGTTTGTCCTGGAAGCCTTTAATCTCTCCTTCTATTTTCAATGATAGCCTAGCTGGATATAGTATTCTTGGCTGCATGTTTTTCTCATTTAGTACTCTGAATATATCATGCCAGCTCTTTCTGGCCTGCCAGGTCTCTGTGGATAAGTCTGCTGCCAATCTAATATTTTTACCATTGTACGTTACAGACTTCTTTTCCCGGGCTGCTTTCAGGATCTTTTCTTTGTCACTAAGACTTGTCAATTTTACTATTAGGTGACGGGGTGTGGACCTATTCTTATTGATCTTGAGGGGGGTTCTCTGCACCTCCTGGATTTTGATGCTTGTTCCCTTTGCCATATTGAGGAAATTCTCTCCAATAATTCTCTCCAATATACCTTCTGCTCCCCTCTCTGTTTCCTCTTCTTCTGGAATCCCAATTATTCTAATGTTGTTTCATCTTATGGGGTCACTTATCTCTCGAATTCTCCCCTCGTGGTCCAGTAGCTGTTTGTCCCTCTTTTGCTCAGCTTCTTTATTCTCTGTCATTTGGTCTTCTATGTCGCTAATTCTTTCTTCTGCCTCATTTATCCTAGCAGTGAGAGCCTCCATTTTTGATTGCACCTCATTAATACCTTTTTTGATTTCAACTTGGTTAGATTTTAGTTCTTTTATTTCTCCAGAAAGGGCTTTTATATCTCCCGAGAGGGTTGCTTTAATATCTTCCATGCCTTTTTCAAGCCCGGCTAGAACCTTGAGAATCGTCATTCTGAACTCTATATCTGACATATTACCAATATCTGTATTGATTAGGTCCCTAGCCTTTGGTACTGCCTCTTGTTCTTTTTTTTTGTTGTGAATTTTTCCGCCTTGTCATTTTGTCCAGATAAGAGTTCATGAAGGAGCAAGTAAAATACTAAAAGGGTGGCAACAACCCCAGGAAAATATGCTTTAGCCAAATCAGAAGAGATCCCGAATTGTGAGGGGGGAGAAAGGGGATAAAAAGGGGTTCAGAAAGAAAGAAAAAAAAAAAGAAAGAAACTATTACAAAAAAGAAGCCGATAAAGAAAAAATATAAAAAGTGGAAAAAATATATATATATTAGATAAACTATTTAAAAAACGTTAAAAAAAGAAAACGGTAAAAGTTAAAAAAATTTAGCAGAAGAAGAGAAAAAGAAAAAAAATTGAAAAAGAGAAAAAAAATTAAATTAACTGCAAGGCTAAAAAATCATGGGGAGAAAGCCATGAGTTCCGTGCTTTGCTTTCTTCTCCTCTGGAATTCCGCCGCTCTCCTTGGTAGGTGAACTTGGTCCTGGCTGGGTTTCCCGTTGATCATCTGGGGGAGGGGCCTGTTGTAGTGATTCTCAAGCGTCTTTGCCCCAGGCGGAGTTGCACCGCCCTTACCCGGGGCCGCGCTGAGTAATCCGCTCGGGTTTGCTGGGTTTGCTTTCGGGAGCTATTGTTCCCTGAGCGCTTTCCGTAGAGTCCGGAGGACGGGAATAAAGATGGCGACCCCCGGTCTCCGGCCTGGAGGAGCCAAGAGCCCGGGGCCCCACTCCTCAGTGCGCCCTCAGAGAACACGCCCAATGACTCCCATCACCCTGGCCTCCGGCCGCGCTCCGAGCCAACCGAGCCTGCGACCGGCTCAAGGCAACCCCGAGCTGAGAGTCACTCCTCGGCTCTGTCTCTGTAGCCGGCTTCCCCGTTCTAATACCGGTAAGCTCTGCGACACTCAGACACCCCCGATCCTTCTGCGACCCTGCGGGACCTGAGGCCGCGCTGACCCCGCCTGGGCTTCACCCCAGTTAAGCCTCTGGAGCGATGTCCCTCAGCGGAACAGACTTTTAAAAGTCCTGATTTTGCTCCGTTGCTCCGCCGCTCGCCGGGAGCCGGCCCCTCCCCCCACGGTCTATCTTCCCGTCGCTTTGGATTCACTTTTCCGCCAGTCCTACCTTGCAGAAAGTGGTTGATTTTCTGTTTCTGTAATTGCTGTTCTTCTTCTCTTCAATCTCCTGTTGGATTTGTAGGTGTTTGCAATCTTTAGATAAGCTATTTAGCTGATCTCCCGCTACCCGAAATAGTCTCAGCCTGCTACTTCTCCCGCCATCTTGACTCCTCCCCCTAGAATAGTTTTTTTTTAATTAATTATTTTTTTATTAACATATAATGTATTATTTGCCCCAGGGGTACAGATCTGTGAATCGTCAGGCTTACACACTTCACAGCACTCACCATAGCACATATAAAGCTATCTGTAACCATTGTATTCCACATCTGACAGCCACACACGATGTGATTCAGGAAGGTTACTCAGCCGTCTTGTGACTCGAGTCTTTGTTTGTTTGTTTGTTTGTTTGTTTGTTTTAATGGGCCTAGGAATTTCACTCAGGGAAAATATTTCTACCCATAGTTAGAATGTGGAAAGTCACAAGAGATCCTGTAATAGACCAAGAAAACTGACCAAAACTGAACCCCAGGGAGAAAAAGATTTTGAAAAAATAGAGTATGGAAGATCTATAAACCAATATCAAATGTTCTACCATACATGTAGCTGGAGTCCGGAAAGTGAGGAGTAAATGCAGCCAAAGACATATTTGAAGAGATAAAGGTTGAGACAATTTTCCAAAACTGCTGGACGACACCAAACCACCTACAGAAAGCTCAGAGAACCCTCAGAAAAGAAAGGCAAAGAAAACGCCACCTAAGGCTTCAGAGTCAAACTGCTGGAAACCAGACAGAGACAATCTCACAGGCAGTTGGGAACAAAAGACAGATGACATCAAGGGGGAAAGGGGAGACTTCCTGGAGACTTCTGATCAGAAAAACCAAAGCTAAGAGGACAAAAGATTGGCAACTTTAAAGTAGCAAAAGGAAAAAAGAAACCATCTTGTAATTTTGAATCCAGTTTTGTTCCAAGGCATCCCTCTTAGTTAATAGCACGGGGTACCTTCACTGCATCCTCCAGCCCGGGGACGTCAAATCCTGGCTGAGCTTTCTTTTACATTTGCTAAGCCCCCTAGGACAGTCACCTGGCCCACAGGACCACCTACTCCTTCAGCAGCACCAAAGCTCTGTAGGACTTCCAGGAGGAACAACTCCCGATCAGCGTTGTGGTTCCCAGCCTCTGTGTCACCTGGGGAACCACCTGGGGTACTGTACAAAATCAAGCACATCCAAGCTCCACACCTTGAGATTCTGATTTCATTGTTTTGGGGTGTGTCTGCAAGTTTTCTTTTTTAATTTGGCAAAATAATTATAGTGAACAGCCAGGTAGCTTGCAACCTATGATTTAGAGAGAATACTTTTTCCTTTCAGGACAGATAGGAATTCAATACCAACACTGTTTCTTCTATTGACTATTATGGAACAGTTCCCTAACCATTTTAAAAATTACTAGCTAGAACTGTCTTGGGCAAGATTGCTCTACAGTTGACTTGCTCCCAAATTTGGATGCCCAACGGTCTGGGCATCTGGATTTTTATAAGTTCCCCTGCTCTTGAGATTTCTAGAAGGTCCAAGCCCCTAGGAAGAGGTTGAGGAATTCTGGCCAATCAGAGGTTGTCATGAGAGAAAACAAGAACAGATGGCATCAGACAAGCTCCCAGGCCTCTGGCCGGCTGACATTGCTCCCAGATTTACCCAGCTCCCACTTTCCTTCCTCGAAAGGGCATCCTTGGGACACTCTCTGGCCTGCTGCTTGTCAGCGCCCAGCAGGCTGCCTGCTTCCTGCCTGGAGCTGCTCCTGACAGGGACCTCGCACGTGTTCTCCTGCTCTCTGGTGCCAGCCACAAAATGGAAACCTCATTACATTAAGTTGAAGGGGTGGCCCGAAAACAAATGGTTGCTGCTGTCTGGGTGTGCTGGAGGCCCAGGGAGAGAGGGGGGATTCCTGGGCGTTGCTTCAGGTTCTCACCACACTCTGCAACCGTTACCACTACAGGGCAAACCATCCCCTGATTGATGGCTGAGTTGTGCTGTACCCCTCCTGGCTGGGTAGGAAGAGGCGTCTCCCAGCCATAAATCCAGGGTCTTTGGCACTAATGTTGCCTCGTTGGCTTAAGCAGCCTCATTACCAGGATCATACCACTCAGCCATGGGGAGGATTTAATTGCTGTACCATTTAAATGCCATGTTCCACAGACTTCTGTAAATCCAATTTCTGTTTTCTGATATTGATGCTTCTGGGGCTGATAATTTAGGCACAATTCTCTTCACCTTGTTTTTTGTTTGTTGTTTTTTTTTTTTCTTTAGTGCCTATTTCCTCCCTTTCATTAAGGTTCCGAATTTCTCAAAGAATGCTCCCCAGATCATACATTTGTACCACCTGGGGTCACTGTCAAAATCTCAGATTTCTAGACCTACCACAACCCCACTGAATCTTATCTAAAGTAGGAACAGTTACTATATTCTTAGCAAGTACCCCAGGTTGTTGTAAAGACTGAGAACCACTGATCAGAGGCAGTACCCGGAAACCAACCTTCCTGGTGCTCGTCCTAGTGTGCCAGTTTGCTGGTTGAATAGTCTTGGGTGACCTCTCTGGGTTTCAGTGTCCTCCTCTGGAAAATGGAGCTGAAATGCTGTCTACCCTGTAGGAATGCTGTGAGGTCGAAATGACCCAGCATAACATGCATAGCAGAGTGCTAGGCACACAGTAGGAACTCATCACCACCAATCCATTCAGTAAGAGAAGATTAACCTCATGAAAGGTCAAAGAATGAAGTAAGGCAGATTATGTTAAATGCTAAAAGTGTAACAGAAGTACAATCATTAAAGTACAGAAAAGGTTAAGATACCACCAGCGCACCTGAGGGAAGACGAGCTGCAGAGTCAGACTGGGAGGGAAACAGACTTCACCTTGAACTGAGAGAAATTCAATTCACCCATCTGGAAATCAGAGTCAAGAATGCTACCTAGCTGATTAGTATGTTTTCTTTTTCATTTAAGTTTTAATGTGTGTAATATATAAATATGCTATATATCACATAGGTCATATGTGATGTACATATCATATATACAATCACATATGCACATAATTGAATGTGAAAAGAATGAGTAAAATTACACACACGCTTTTAAAAAAAGGTTTATAGAAAAATCCAGTAGGCAATACAGAGTTCCTACACACCTCCCTCTTGTTGTTTCCCCATTATTAACATCTTGCACTAGTACGTGGGGCATTTGTTACAATTCATGAACCAATACTGATACATTATTAGTAACTAAAGTCCAAAGCATAGATTAGATTTCACTCTGTGTTTTCAGTTCTATGTGTTCTGATTACCTGTATCCCCATTACAGTATCATACGGAAGAGTTTCACTGTCCTAAAACCCCTGTGCTCCACCTGTTCATCTCTTCCCCCTTTTCCCTCAAACCCTTGAGGACCACTGACCTTTTTATGGTCTCTGTAGTTCTGCTTTGTCCAAAATATCATAGAGTTGAAATCACGCAATCTAGCTTTTTCAGACTGATTTTCTTTTTTAGCAATATGCATGGTTCCTCCATGTCTCCTGGCTTAGTAACTCCTTTGTTTTTATAATTGATTAATATTCCATTGTATGGATGCACTTTATCTACTCACACACTGAGGGATGTCTTAATTGCTTCTAGTCTGGGGTAATTATTAAGAAAGCTATTATACACATCTGTGTGTATCTTTTTGTGTGGACATGTTTTCAACTCATTTGGGTGAATACCAAGGAACCCAATTGCTGAATGTAGGATGAGACTATGTTTAAGTTTGTAAGAAACTGCCAACCTGTCTTACAGTGTGGCTGTCCTACTTGCATTCCCATTAGCAATGATCTAGAGTTCCTGTTGCTCCACATCTTTGCCAGCATTTGGCATTGTCGGTGTTTTGGATTTTTTGCCATTTGAATCAGTGTGTAGTGATATCGCATTGTTGATTTAATTTACACTTCATGATACATGATTCTGAGCATCTTTATGTATGCTTATTTGTCACTTGTAATTCTTTGGTGAGGCAACTGTTCGGCTCTTTTTGCCTATTTCTTGAATGGGTAGTTTGTTTCTTACTATGTTAAGGGAACTTTGTATTTCCTTCATTAGGTATATATGTGGATACACACCCTTCATTGGGTATATATTTTGCCAAGAGTTTTTCCCAATATATGGCTTATCTCTTCACTCTCTTAATAGTGTCTTTCAGAGAGCAGAAAATTTTAATTTTCCTGAAGTCCACCTTACCAATTTTTTCTTTAATGGATTATACTTTTTGTATAACCAAACCCAAGATCTTCTAGATTTTCTCCTATATTTTCTTCTAGAAGTGATACAGTTTGACATTTAGATAAAAGACACATTTTGAGTCAACTTTTGTGAAAGGTGTAAGTTCTGTAATACCAATATGTATTGTATTTCTAGGGATAAGTTCCCAGGACTGAAACCTCAGGGTCAGAGGGCTATGTAATTTTCACTTTCATAGGTATTGCCAGAATGCATGTTCAGAAAAATGTATTAATACGCTATTCTGGTGTCATAAAAACATGGGTGGAGAATTTTAACCATATTCCCACTAGAAATTGGGATCATTTTCCCTGTCTAGTGAGTATGAAAGAAGATCTCTGTGTTCCTAGTATTTTTATTTCCCTTTAGTTGAATTTGAGAATATATAGTGCATATGTCAGCCTTTTGTTAATTACTGATGCACATATGTGGGATTTTGTTCTAACTGTTTTTTATTGTCAGTTTTGTAAGAACTCTTTGTATATCATAGATACAACCCTTTGTTGTCTTCATTACAGTTTGCTTTTTCCCCCCAAATCTATCCTTTCAATTTATTTTTTTATGGACCACTTATTACTGACTTTGTTTTCTCCTGAAAGCATCAAGCATTGGCTAAAATATATAAGGAATATTTTAATAAAGAAATCAGAGTCAAATGTATTACTAGAAAACTCACTCTTAGAAGGCTGCAGATAAGAAAATCACAGAGAAACCAAGGTCACATTGGCTAGAGAAAAAAATATTGGGCAGGTGGTTGGCAGGTGGAAGGAAATAAAAAGTTATTTCAAATATTTGAATGATTGCCACTTGGGAAAAAGGATCCATTAATTCTGAATGATCACAAATGATAGAGCTACTTAAAAGGAGAATGACAAGTAAGAAGAATTGGGCTCCATATAAGGAAGAAGTGTCTTCATGGTCATGGCTTCCCCCAAATTAAATGGTTGCTTAGGATTTATGTTCCATTAAACTTCTGAATATGGTCACCATAAAGTTGGAGAACTGGGGGGACAATATCATGCACAAGTCTCTACTGTTCAGAAAAACTGAAATCAGTATTTCAAAGAAAATCAGGCCTTAATACAGACAATTTGGTGATCACAAAACTGTTGGAAGGGCTGGAGAAGTCCAAGGCAGGAAGCCGGTGTTGAGCTTTCGGCTTCACTGCTGCAATTAGAGCCTCCTAGGATGAAACAGCACTGCTCTCACGCAGGGGTGAGTAAAGTGTCAAGCCCTGGGGCAGGCGAAGATCAGGAAAACTCAGAAGCCACTGGGAAAATTAAGTTGCATATCTGCAAAGCCCTTGTACATCTGCCTGTCCCCACTAAAGGAAGAAATGGCGTCTACCTCTGCTCCATCTTTGTGTAAGAACTTTTCATTGACAGAATGTAAATGACATCCATGGGGCTGGAAATACGGGGTTCTGAGCAAGAAAGCTCAGGGAGTTCTAGTCCCTGAAGTACAGAGGAGAGTTAGAAGGATGGGGCAGGGGATACAGGTTGTCAAACAAGATCTGGGGCAGGGTTCCAGCATCAATTTGATAACAGACGGATGGTTGTTCTTGACGCTATGTGGCCTGCTTATAATTTAGAGAAGTGGGATTCCATAGTACTCTGTATAGCCTTTTCTTTTCTGAAACTGTGTATAAAAATTTTCTCTGTCTCTGAAGAGCATGAACGACACTGCCTTTCTAAATGTGATGGAAACCCAACCACTCGATCAATCTTGTAGATTTTATGCAAATTGTACTTTAAAAAGATGTCATATCACTGAAGGGACCATCTTTGTGACTGCTGAAAAATAAACTTGTTATTTAATTCAATTAGCATGAATTGAGGAGCACCTTGCATAAGCTGTTGGAGTAGTTTGCAAGCCCAAGAGGCCTGGCTCACCACTGGGGTTGTAGGCACTGCCATGCATGGCAAGGCTTCTCTTACCCAAGCACAGAATTCCCCTGGTGTCCTCCAGAGAGCAAGCAAATGAGAACCAGCCGCCTGCTGACTTGGGTTGATCACATCATGATATGCGGACGGCTCTCCCATTTATGCACCAAACTTTAGGACTAGTTCTACAAGGTCACGTCGTGAAGAGTAAGGAATAGATCGGATTGAAGAAAACAAAAAGTCACAAGGGCGGGGTCAGCAAGACAGAAATCCACAGTGTACTCCATCTTATATGATCCCATGGAAAGGCGTGCCAGAGCCAGTGAGGCAGCCAGAGTATCGCCTTCTTACCCCTCACTCACGAGAGGATTGCCATGAGCTAGCTGCCAGCCTCCTCTTTCAGGGCCTCTGGGATCTACAGGAAGTCCATGCTGTCCTCAAGCAGCCTTCAGCCAATGGCTGAGCATCATACTAGTAGGAGGTCTTGCCATTTGTGCCCAGGGTGCCCTCTGTTGGCAAGCTGTGCCGGCCCTCTCCATTGGGCTGGGGAGAACCCTCAGAGGTACATCAAGGGATGTGGGTTTCCTAGGGGACCTACCTATAAGTGAAATTGCTGAATTGGAAGGAATTTCTTTACATGGCTTCCAAAGACAACTCGCATTACAGGTCTCCTCATTTGTTCATTTGAGCATTACAATTTCAAACCTATACTATATCACAGTTAATTTGGACCAACCTGTACCTAGCAATTGATAATATTTCTAAAGCAAGATGAGCCCTTAAGGACAAGCCTCTCATCGCCATTCAGAAATTACAAATATGGGGTGCCTGGGTGGCTCAGTGGGTTAAGCCGCTGCCTTCGGCTCAGGTCATGATCTCAGGGTCCTGGGATCGAGTCCCACATCGGGCTCTCTGCTCAGCAGGAAGCCTGCTTCCCTCTCTCTCTCTCTCTGCCTGCCTCTCCGTCTACTTGTGATCTCTCTCTGTCAAATAAAAAAATAAAATCTTAAAAAAAAAAAGAAATTACAAATATGATAGACAAAAGATTTTTCGATGAGCTTATAAACCAAAGAAAAGTGAACTCATGTTGAGTTTGGGAGATGATGACAGATTCTGTCTAAAAGAGGACAGGACTCTGAAAGCAGCTAGAATCACCAATGGAACTGAAATTGCATTCTTTTGTGAAGAAGATTATAAGAACTACTAAACTAATCCCATTTAATCCTGGTGGAACCCAAACAGGAGCTTCCTTTTTGTTTCCTGTTAAACTCTTTATTCTACTTGAGTCCAGTGCGCCTGTCTGAGGTTCCTCCTCCCACACCTGCCCACCTTCCCCCTCTCTTGACACAGGTTAGGCCCATAGTGTGGTCCAAACTTTCCCTGCTGAATCCCCCCCACACTTATCTTTTGCCGACATGAACCCCAATAAATGGCTTGCCCTTGTCACTGGGTCTCAGTGTGTACTTCCGGATGACCTAAACAAATACAGCTGTGGCATCTGCTAGACACAATGTGGGCTTTGTTCCAGAGGAAATAACCCTTCCGTCTTGTTGGCTTTCCATTTTCACATTGCTAGAGCTGGGGGGTGGAGGGGGAAGGAAGATAAAGAGTGCTTACTGCCAAGCAGTCTGGATTTGGGATGCCAGCTGTTCATAGTAATTGTCTGAGAAAGCCAGCTGCTCTGACTCTGTGGGAAATTTGGCCCCTCAGATGATAGAAGATCCTGATCTTAGAAGTAACTTCTTCCATGAGGAGAAAGGAGGTCTTGCTCTCTGTGCCGCATTGCCCAGGTAAGGCAGGGTAATTCCCTGGGTTATCTGGAAATAGTTCTGCTCATTGAATAATGTGCAGTCAACATTGTTCATTTTACTCATATGCCATGGTGGTCCTTCAGAGCAGAAGTTAATTAGGTGATCCAGGATTCTATAACTCTCAATTACTAATTTATAGCAGGGATATATATACATTTCTTTTTTTTTTTAATTTTATTTTTTATAAACATATATTTTTATCCCCAGGGGTACAGGTCTGCGAATAGCCAGGTTTACACACTTCACAGCACTCACCATAGCAATACCCTCCCCAATATCCATAACCCCACCCCCCTCTCCCAAACCCCCTCCCCCCATCAACCCTCAGTTTGTTTTGTGAGATTAAGAGTCACTTATGGTTTGTCTCCCTCCCAATCCCATCTTGTTACATTTATTCTTCTCCTACCCCCTCAACCCCCCATGTTGCATCTCCTCTCCCTCATATCAGGGAGATCATATGATAGTTGTCTTTCTCCAATTGACTTATTTCGCTAAGCATGATACCCTCTAGTTCCATCCATGTCATCGCAAATGGCAAGATTTCATTTCTTTTGATGGCTGCATAGTATTCCATTGTGTATATATACCACATCTTCTTTATCCATTCGTCTGTAGATGGACATCTAGGTTCTTTCCATAGTTTGGCTATTGTAGACATTGCTGCTATAAACATTCGGGTGCACGTGCCCCTTCAGATCACTACGTTTGTATCTTTAGGGTAAATACCCAGCAGTGCAATTGCTGGGTCATAGGGTAGTTCTATTTTCAACATTTTGAGGAACCTCCATGCTGTTTTCCAGAGTGGTTGCACCAGCTTGCATTCCCACCAACAGTGTAGGAGGGTTCCCCTTTCTCCGTATCCTCGTCAGCATATGCCATTTCCTGACTTGTTAATTTTAGCCATTCTGACTGGTATGAGGTGATATCTCATGGTGGTTTTGATTTGTATTTCCCTGATGCCGAGTGATATGGAGCACTTTTTCATGTGTCTGTTGGCCATCTGGATGTCTTCTTTGCAGAAATGTCTGTTCATGTCCTCTGCCCATTTCTTGATTGGATTATTTGCTCTTTGGGTGTTGAGTTTGCTAAGTTCTTTATAGATTTTGGACACTAGCCCTTTATCTGATATGTCATTTGCAAATATCTTCTCCCATTCTGTCAGTTGTCTTTTGGTTTTGTTCACTGTTTCCTTGGCTGTGCAAAAGCTTTTGATCTTGATAAAATCCCAAAAGTTCATTTTTGCCCTTGCTTCCCTTGCCTTTGGTGATGTTCCTAGGAAGATGTTGCTGCGGCTGACGTCGAAGAGGTTGCTGCCTGTGTTCTCCTCGAGGATTTTGATGGATTCCTTTCTCACATTGAGATCCTTCATCCATTTTGAGTCTATTTTCGTGTGTGGTGTAAGGAAATGATCCACTTTCATTTTTCTGCATGTGGCTGTCCAATTTTCCCAACACCATTTATTGAAGAGGCTGTCTTTTTTCCATTGGACATTCTTTCCTGCTTTGTCGAAGATGAGTTGACCATAGAGTTGAGGGTCCATTTCTGGGCTCTCTATTCTGTTCCATTGATCTATGTGTCTGTTTTTGTGCCAGTACCATGCTGTCTTGATGACGACAGCTTTGTAATAGAGCTTGAGTTCCGGAATAGTGATGCCACCAACTTTGGCTTTCTTTTTCAATATTCCTTTGGCTATTCGAGGTCTTTTCTGGTTCCATATAAATTTTAGGATTCTTTGTTCCATTTCTTTGAAAAAAATGGATGGTACTTTGATAGGAATTGCATTAAATGTGTAGATTGCTTTAGGTAGCATAGACATTTTCACAATATTTATTCTTCCAATCCAGGATCATGGAACATTTTTCCGTTTCTTTGTGTCTTCCTCAATTTCTTTCATGAGTACTTTATAGTTTTCTGTGTATAGATTCTTAGTCTCTTTGGTTAGGTTTATTCCTAGATATCTTATAGTTTTGGGTGCAATTGTAAATGGGATGGACTCCTTAATTTCTCTTTCTTCTGACTTGTGGTTGGTGTAGAGAAATGCAACTGATTTCTGTGCATTGATTTTATATCCTGACACTTTACTGAATTCCTGTACAAGTTCTAGCAGTTTTGGAGTGGAGTCTTTTGGGTTTTCCACATACAGTATCATATCATCTGCAAAGAGTGATAGTTGGACTTCTTCTTTGCCAATTTGGATGCCTTTAATTTCCTTTTGTTGTCTGATTGCTGAGGCTAGGACTTCTAGTACTATGTTGAATAGCAGTGGTGATAATTGACATCCCTGCCGTGTTCCTGACCTTAGAGGAAAAGCTTTCAGTTTTTCTCCATTGAGAATGATATTTGCAGTGGGTTTTTCATAGATGGCTTTGATAATATTGAGGTATGTGCCGTCTATCCCTACGCTTTGAAGAGTTTTGATCAGGAAGGGATGCTGTACTTTGTCAAATGCTTTTTCAGCATCTATGGAGAGTATCATATGATTCTTGTTCTTTCTTTTATTAATGTGTTGTATCACATTGTTTGATTTGTGGATGTTGAACCAACCTTGCAGCCCTGGAATAAATCCCACTTGGTCGTGGTGAATAATCCTTTTAATGTACTGTTGAATCCTATTGGCTAGTATTTTAGCGAGAATTTTTGCATCTGTGTTCATCAAGGATATTGGTCTGTAGTTCTCTTTTCTGATGGGATCCTTGTCTGGTTTTGGGATCAAGGTGATGCTGGCCTCATAAAATGAGTTTGGAAGTTTTCCTTCTATTGCTATTTTTTGGAACAGTTTCAGGAGAATAGGAATTAGTTCTTCTTTAAATGTTTGGTAGAATTCCCCCGGGAAGCCGTCTGGCCCTGGGCTTTTGTTTGTTTGGAGATTTTTGATGACTGTTTCAATCTCCTTACTGGTTATGGGTCTGTTCAGGCTTTCTATTTCTTCCTGGTTCAGTTGTGGTAGTTTATATGTCTCTAGGAATGCATCCATTTCTTCCAGATTGTCAAATTTGTTGGCGTAGAGTTGCTCATAGTATGTTCTTATAATTGTCTGTATTTCTTTGGTGTTCGTTGTGATCTCTCCTCTTTCATTCATGATTTTATTTATTTGGGTCCTTTCTCTTTTCTTTTTGATAAGTCTGGCCAGGGGTTTATCAATCTTATTAATTCTTTCAAAGAACCAGCTCCTAGTTTCGTTGATTTGTTCTATTGTTTTTTTTGTTTCTATTCCATTGATTTCTGCTCTGATCTTTATGATTTCTCTTCTCCTGCTGGGTTTAGGGTTTCTTTCTTGTTCTTTCTCCAGCTCCTTTAGGTGTAGGGTTAGGTTGTGTACCTGAGACCTTTCTTGTTTCTTGAGAAAGGCTTGTACCGCTATATATTTTCCTCTCAGGACTGCTTTTGTAGTGTCCCACAGATTCTGAACCGTTGTGTTTTCATTATCATTTGTTTCCATAAATTTTTTCAATTCTTCTTTGATTTCCTGGTTGACCCATTCATTCTTTAGAAGGATGCTGTTTAGTCTCCATGTATTTGGGTTCTTTCCAAATTTCCTCTTGTGATTGAGTTCTAGCTTTAGAGTATTGTGGTCTGAAAATATGCAGGGAATGATCCCAATCTTTTGATACCTGTTGAGACTTGATTTAGGACCAAGAATGTGATCTATTCTGGAGAATGTTCCATGTGCACTAGAGAAGAATGTGTATTCTGTTGCTTTGGGATGAAATGTTCTGAATATATCTGTGATGTCCATCTGGTCCCGTGTGTCATTTAAGGCCTTGATTTCCTTGTTGATCTTTTGCTTGGATGATCTGTCCATTTCAGTGAGGGGAGTGTTAAAATCCCCTACTATTATTGTATTCTTGTCGATGTGTTTCTTTGATTTTGTTATCAATTGGTTTATATAGTTGGCTGCTCCCACGTTAGGGGCATAGATATTTAAAATTGTTAGATCTTCTTGTTGGACAGTTCCTTTGAGTATGATATAGTGTCCTTCCTCATCTCTTATTATAGTTTTGGCTTAAAATCTAATTGATCTGATATAAGGATTGCCACTCCTGCTTTCTTCTGATGTCCATTAGCATGGTAAATTCTTTTCCACCCCCTCGCTTTAAACCTGGAGGTGTCTTCGGGTTTAAGATGAGTTTCTTGTAGGCAACATATAGATGGGTTTTGTTTTTTGATCCATTCTGATACCCTGTGTCTTTTGATTGGGGCATTTAGCCCATTCACATTCAGGGTAAGTATTGAGAGATATGAATTTAGTGCCATCGTATTGCCTGTAAGGTGACTGTTATTGTATATTGTCTCTGTTTCTTTCTGATCTACTACTTTTAGGGTCTCTCTTTGCTTAGAGGACCCCTTTCAATATTTCCTGTAGAGCTGGTTTGGTATTTGCAAATTCTTTCAGTTTTTGTTTGTCCTGGAAGCTTTTAATCTCTCCTTCTATTTTCAATCATAGCCTAGCTGGATATAGTATTCTTGGCTGCATGTTTTTCTCATTTAGTACTCTGAATATATCATGCCAGCTCTTTCTGGCCTGCCAGGTCTCTGTGGATAAGTCTGCTGCCAATCGAATATTTTTACCATTGTCTGTTACAGACTTCTTTTCCCGGGCTGCTTTCAGGATCTTTTCTTTGTCACTAAGACTTGTCAATTTTACTATTAGGTGACGGGGTGTGGACCTATTCTTATTGATTTTTAGGGGGGTTCTCTGAACCTCCTGGATTTTGATGTTTGTTCCCTTTGCCATATTGGGGAAATTCTCTCCAATAATTGTCTCCAACATACCTTTTGCTCCCCTCTCTGTTTCCTCTTCTTCTGGAATCCCAATTATTCTAATGTTGTTTCATCTTATGGTGTCACTTATCTCTCGAATTCTCCCCTCGTGGTCCAGTAGCTGTTTGTCCCTCTTTTGCTCAGCTTCTTTATTCTCTGTCATTTGGTCTTCTATATCGCTAATTCTTTCTTCTGCCTCATTTATCCTAGCAGTGAGAGCCTCCATTTTTTTTAAGATTTTATTTATTTATTTGACAGAGAGAGATCACAAGCAGGCAGAGAGGCAGGTAGAGGGAGAGGAGGAAGCAGGCTCCCTGCTGAGCAGAGAGCCCGATTCGGGGCTCGATCCCAGGACCCTGAGATCATGACCTGAGCTGAAGGCAGCGGCTTAACCCACTGAGCCACCCGGACGTCCCTAGAGAGCCTCCATTTTTTATTGCACCTCATTAATAGCTTTTTTTATTTCAACTTGGTTAGATTTTAGTTCTTTTATTTCTCCAGAAAGGGCTTTTATATCTCCGGAAAGGGTTGCTTTAATATCTTCCATGCCTTTTTCAAGCCCAGCTAGAACCTTGAGAATCGTCATTCTGAACTCTTGATCTGACATATTACCAATGTCTGTATTGATTAGGTCCCTAGCCTTTGGTACTGCTTCTTGTTCTTTTTTGTTGTTGTAATTTTTCCGCCTTGTCATTTTGTCCAGATAAGAGTATATGAAGGAGCAAGTAAAATACTAAAAGGGTGGCAACAACCCCAGGAAAATATGCTTTAGCCAAATCAGAAGAGATCCCAAATCGTGAGGGGGGAGAAAGGGGATTAAAAAGGGGTTCAGAAAGAAAAAAAAAAAAAAAGAAAGAAACTATTAAAAAAAGAATGCCAATAAAGAAAAAATATAAAAAGAGGAAATATATATATATATATATATATATATATATATGATAAACTATTTTAAAAACGTTAAAAAAGAAAACGGTAAAAGTTAAAAAAAAACTTAGCAGAAGAAGAGAAAAAGAAAAAAAATTTAAAAAGAAAAAAAAATTAAATTAACTGCAAGGTTAAAAAATCATGGCGAGAAAGCCATGAGTTCTGTGCTTTGCTTTCTTCTCCTCTGGAATTCCGCCACTCTCCTTGGTATTGAAACTGCACTCCTTGGTAGGTGAACTTGGTCCTGGCTGGGTTTCTCGTTGATCTTCTGGGGGAGGGGCCTGTTGTAGTGATTCTCAAGCGTCTTTGCCCCAGTCGGAGTTGCACCGCCCTTACCCGGGGCCGGGCTGAGTAATCCGCTCGGGTTTGCTGGGTTTGCTTTCGGGAGCTTTTGTTCCCTGAGCGCTTTCCGTAGAGTTCCGGAGGGCGGGAATGAAGATGGCGGCCTCCCGGGCCGAGAGCCCGGGGCCCCACTCCTCTGTGCGCCCTCAGAGAACAGCGCCCAATTACTCCCATCACACTGGCCTCCGGCCGCGCTCCAAGCTGACCGAGCCTGTGACCGGTTCAAGGTAACCCCGAGTTTAGAGCTTACTCCTTGGCTCTGTCTCTGTAGCTGGCTTCCCTGTTCTAATACCGGTAAGATCTGCGACACTCAGACACCCCCGATCCTTTTGTGACCCTGTGGGACCTGAGGCCATGCTGACCCCCGCCTGGGCTTCACCCCGGTTAAGCCTCTGGAGCGATGTTCCTCAGCGGAACAGGCTTTTAAAAGTCCCGATTTTGTGCTCCGTTGCTCCGCCGCTCGCCGGGAGCCGGCCCCTCCCCCCGCGGTCTATCTTCCCGTTGCTTTGGATTCACTTCTCCGCCAGTCCTACCTTTCAGATAGTGGTTGATTTTCTGTTTCTAGAATTGCTGTTCTTCTTCTCTTCAATCTCCTGTTGGATTTGTCGGTGTTTGCAATCTTTAGATAAGCTATTTAGCTGATCTCCCGCTACCTGAAGTAGTGTCAGCCTGCTACTTCTCTGCCATCTTTACTCCTCCCCCCTATACATTTCTTGATCTTAAAAACTCTCAAAAAAAAAAAAATTGGGAGGACACTGTCTCGTGTATTCCACTTTCTATGCTCCAATTCAGAAACAAGTTTTGCCTGTGAATCACAGCACTGTTGGGTTTTGTTAGGATTTATTTTCCTCCATTTCCCCTCCAACATGCAGTTCAACCCCTTTCCACCCCTTACACCGTATTACCATCATCTTCCTCCCTCAGCCTCATTTTGACCTTTCTGATACCAGGAAGAAAAAAAATAACACAATTCCTTGTTTTGAAAAGTTGATTCATTCCAAAAAGCGGAGTGGAGTTCACATACGCACATACCTACACCTCTTTCGATCAGTAAACGAGGGAGGAGAAACTGAGACACAAACGAGGTAAATTGTACTAACCAAAGTTAAATAGCAGCTTTTCCAGCAAGAGAAGCCAGTACTTGAGTATCGAATGTGGACACGTCTGCCCCTCCCCCAAAGTCTAAGCGCATAGTTGCAAACAGAAGACAGAGAAACATGGCGGCGTGAAGCACAGTAGAAGTCATGGGGATCATCTAAGAGTTTCTTTGGCTCATAATACATAGAAAGCAGCCAGACACTTATTTGGTCCAACACTTGCACTCACAGATGAGGGACCAGAGGAAACTGAAACTTCCTCAGAATTGTACAACCAGTTGTGGCCCATCAGAAACATTCTGGAATGCCTTGTTGCTCCTTCATCATATATGGGTTTTTTTTTCTTTTTTAAGATTTTATTTAATTATTTGACAGACAGAGTCCCCAAGTAGTCAGAGAGGCAGGCAGAGAGACAGAGGGGGAAGCAGACTCCCCGCTGAGCAGAGAGCCCGATGCGGGGCTCGATCCCAGGACCATGGGATCATGACCCGAGCTGAAGGCAGAGGCCCTAAACCACTGAGCCACCCAGGTGCCCTGTTTAAGGTTTTTATTCCTCACTTTCTCCAGATACTTTTGTGTAACTCTCACCAAGGGTAAACCTAAACAAGGTGGCCTGCATTTCCTCTTGACTCAGAACAAGGATCTGATATGGTCTGCAGGCATCACATGAATTGTCGGCAACACTCCCGTCTTCCACCTGTGGGCCCATTTCTTACATTTTTACCCCCAACTTGCCTGCTTCTGTCTGGCAGCCCAGTAAAATCAACATGTATAGCTTTCTCCAGAGAGGAGAGAAACCCAATTTGTAGAGTTGATGAAGGACATTGCCATCTTCAGGCTCAATAAACAAGAATCGGTAGTGTTAGGCAACTACTCCTCACATGCACTGAATTGGTTCCTCTATGTTATTACATGTGGTCATTTGCATTATTGACCCCAAATATCTTCGCTCTTTTTGAACCCCTTTTTCCATGTGTGACCACTTTGTTTTGTCACCTTCGCTAACATTTCCCCAAAAATGTTCTTCTCTGTCCCAGATTAAGTTTGCCAGAGGAAAAATTCTGTGAGTTTTGGAAAAGGGAAGGAAAGCAGCAGCCATTTTTTTATGTTCCAAAAGGTGGGTATAGGTTGGCACTGTCTCAGCAACTGCACATTCTCATTGACCTGCCAGCTACCCTCATTGACATGGAGCAGCGACCACCCTCCAGCCCCTCCAGCTCCTGCTTCCTGTAGCTCTTGAGGCAGGCACATGCGCAGCTGACCAGACCCACCAACTGGGGCAACAGCTTCTCCTGCAAGCCCCCCATGTCTGCACATCTGAAGACAGACACTGGGCCCTGAAAGATTCTTATCACCTGTGCCATACTTCCGCTACTCTCCAGGTAACTAAATCACTGCGGAAAGGCAATAATATGTCTACTCAGTGATGGCACCTGAAGCTGGAGTAGCCAAGAAGAAACACATTTTATGATTCTGGAGACTATTTCAGGAGGTGACCAGAAAGATAAAATGTTCAGTGATGGCGGGGAGGGCTGTTTGTACTGTTCCACTAAATTACCATTATCGTCACCATCATTTCTATTTCATTACCAGCCTTCCGACTCTTACATGGAACAGTGACAGATTTCCGTTCTATCTGTGGCTTCTGTTTTACCCCAGCTGTAAATTTTTCTTTTGAATGTATGATCTAAAAAAGCAATGGAATTCGCAAGTTGTATTTCTGTATGTCTTAGGACCATTTTATTTCTGGAAGGAACCTCCTTAGTCTTATCATTCATAAAATGAGATTAACACTTTTCTGCACACAAATGCATGTTACTGACCTCATTTGAGACTAACAGTAGCAACAAATACTCATGAATGCTTGCTACATGCCTAGCATTATTTTGAACATAAGATATAAATTCATTCACTTGCTATGACAAAGTGTCATAGGCAGGATTTCATAAATTTGCCCATTTTGTGGATGAGGAAATGGAGGCAGAGAGATTAAGGAACCTTCCCAAGGCCACACACTTAGTCCCTGGTGCAGGGGGTGGACCTGGCACCAAGTTCCAGATGCTTTGCCTCCAAATTCTGCCATCACTTCCTCTGCTCCATGAAGCAGGGAGTCTCTACAAGCAGAACATATTGATGCTTAATATAAATTCCCCCACATGAAGCATTCCTCCAAATAATTCCTTTATGCTTCTGAACCCTTAGCCTTGAGCGACGCTCTCTGTCGTATTTAAGCACAATTTCCATTTAATAAATGTCCTTTCTTTATTGACAAGGAATTTCATTAATTTGGTCGTCTCTTGGGCCTGACAGAAATGAATACTGCAATCAGGAAATTGGAGGAAAAAGGGGTTATTACTTTGGAGGCAAACAGAATAGGGAAGAAACAGAAAGGAGAGCTAGCCAAGTGTACAAAAGGAGCCAGGAGAGGGGAGTGAGGAAGTGAAGAGTCTGGTGCAAACAGGTTTCTCCTTGGGGACTCTCCCTCCCTGAGGCCAATTCCCAGAAGGCTATGTTGATGACACAGAGGTCCCGAGGGGAATTTCAGGCTTTCCCCCTCACATCCCATCAGGGAACAATGAGACAGCAGCCACAACCAAGGAAGGGGGTGTGGCGAAGTAGTATGTTCTGCCTGTTTTAACTCGAGGCTCCAGGAAACTTCCCTCTGCTCTGGTTCCTCCTGGAGAACCAAAGTGCAAGAGCCAATGAAAAGCATCCTTCCAACACGCCCAGGATGAAAGTCGACTTCTCACTAGGGGGTGCCTGGGGAATGGCACATTCCCCAGAAGCAGAACATTCCTCCCAGTTACTTGGCGAGTTTCTGTGACACTATTTGACACAGAAGGACCTTGACTCGGGTCTTTCCAGCTGGAGAAGAATGTTTCCTCCTCCAGGCCACAGGGGCCAACCGATTTCCACCCTGTCATTGGAGACCGTTCTGGTCAGTGGTGTCCTGGCTCTGTCCACGGTCCCTCGCTGACACTCAAAAACCATTCAAGGCACAGGCAGCTGATGTATTTGCTTGGTTGATTCAACAGCTACGGCCCAGTATTTAAAGATCTACACTCGAATGGCCTCCTAGATGGCCTCCTCTCCTCGTATTTGCTCCCCTTTCTCCTGTCATCAGTCCAGCAACCAGAGTATCTCATTTTAAAAAACACAGATACAATGATGTCATCTGTTATCCTTGCTGAAAACCCTTTTAAGATAACTGGGCAAAACAATTCACGTGGTCCATAAAGAGGTACAAGGAAACCTTGTCTTCCTCTCTACTCTTGTTACTGACTAGTTTTCCTGTTGTTCTCTGACTTTCTGTCACACCAGTGCCTTCCCCCAAGGCAGCCTGCTGCCTTCCACCCAAGGACTTTAGCGCCTGCTGCATTGTTAGCCTAGAACTTGGTCTTTTCACAGCTCAGTTTTACTTATCTTTTAGGTTTTTAAGCTCCCCTGTACCTCTCCATTCTCTGCCCCAGGTGGCTAACCTATATGGACCACATTAATGGTCTTTTTTGCCTTCTGTTCTCTGGAAGGCTCTTAAAGGTAGAGAAGAGAGTGAAGTCAGGGCATTGACTTCCCTGGATCATTCTTTGTGAAGGTCAATTCTTTGCAACTATCAAGGATACTGTATTGGTCAGCTGTTACTGTGTAGTAACCCCAAACTCTCAATGGTATTCAACCATAACATCCATTTCTCAAATTTCTTCAGGGAGCTTATGGATCAAGATTGCTGAATAATAATTCTTGGTTTTCTGTAACTTGATGTTTTGGCATCTTCAAAGCATGGGTAAACTAATAGTTAAAGTTGTTTACATCTATATGACCCCTGTGTTATTGCAGCTTTCATAGATATCATACCATAAACCCCAATATCTGTGTTTTGCTCCTGCCCAATTAGGGGATGTCCTCACCTAATGACTTCTTATGACTGTAGTAATAAAGGCTCTCACCTATGCTCACTCTCTCTGCCTGTTGACTGAGCCTGCTGCTTCCCTGTGTCATGCCATAGCATAACCCCCTCTCTTAGAAACTGTAAGTGAGGGTGCCTGGGTGGCTCAGTGGGTTAAGCCTCTGCCTTCGGCTCGGGTCATAATCTCAGGGTCCTGGGATCGAGGCCCACATCAGGCTCTCTGCTCAGCAAGGAGCCTGCTTACTACCCCTCTCTCCTGCCTGCCTCTCTGCCTACTTGTTATCTCTCTTTCTGTCAAATAAATAAATAAAATCTTTAAAAAAAAAGAAAGAAAGAAACTGTAAGTGATAAACTCTTCTTTTTATTTTTTTTAAGTTTTTATCTATTTAAGTAAACTCTACACCCAACATGGGGCTTGAACTTACAACCCTGAGATCAAGAGTTCCATGCTCGATCAACTGAGCCAGCCCAACACCCCAATAAAGTCTTTTAATGGCATGGACCTCTCCATGTTGTCACTCAGTCATACCTGCAAATTAAATCCCAGGTAATTTTAAAACAGCTGTGTTCACCTGGATCGCTGGGTCGCAGGCCCAATCGCTGATGGACTTCTGATTATTTATTTGTATTTCTCTCCTACTACGCTGTTAGTTCCACATTTGTTTTGCTCACCTTTACACTCTCATCACCTAATAAAGTGCCCAGCACACTGTCAATCCTTGATAAATACTTATCGAATGAATGGAGGAAATAGGCAACCTGTATTCGATGCAGCCTCATGCCCTAATGCAAACAGGGGCAGGAGCTATAGGAGAGGCTGTTCTATTCTTTGGATGGAAGAAGAATTTTGAATGGACATTAATTTCCTGTGAAGGCAGAGGTGACTGTGAACTGTCACTACATAAAAGTGACAATTTCTTGCTAAAAGGAGCCAACTGAATGTGTACAAACAGCCCTAACACCACCAAAGTCTGACCCAGGCGGTGCTGACCAAGACTTCAAAGATCCCTGGGATGCTTCGAGATACTCAATAGATTCTCACTGATTAGCTGGGAAGTGGATTTGGAATGAAATGAATAGGAGACTTTCTATTTGTGTGACCTCTTTGAGCCCTGGGTTCTTCTCTATAAAGTGGGCTAACATTACCTGCCTTAAGAGCCCCTGTAACAACAAAAAGACAACGTACAAATGAGTTTTATCAAAACGTAAACACCATGATCCATGCACATTATTGATTGTTGTTCACAGCTGTGACTGAGGACCATTAGAAATAAAATATCTCATTGTTCTCCCTGCATGGAACTCTCTCTATAGCATGAAGATGGTTTGTGCATGAAGAAGGAGGAAGAAATGAGATGATTTGGGTGAGCACAAACCGTGCTCCCTGATCCTTCCACCTAGGTGGCCTCCAGTGCTGACAGAAGAGTAGGATGTGGGGCAGAAGGAAAAGAACCAGATGAGGAGGAAGAACACACCAGACATTTCAGGGTACTTGAGCTAGAGGCAGTGTGGCCTATCAGTTAGGGTCAGACGTGAGTGTCCCCTGGATCCATGTTTGAATCTCAGCTCTATTACTCTCTATGTCTGTAACCCAGGCACTGTGCTTAACCTATTTGAGCCTTATCTGACACTCATGCTTCAAACAGATATTCAGAGAAATAATGGAGTCTAAAATAGGTGGGAGAGAGTCAGCCAAAGTGTATCCACCCTCGTATCCTCCGTGCCCACCCAACGAAATCTAGCTTAGAACTTACTCACACACGGACACCTAAAAGTTGCAAGCAAAGGACAGCTGCAGAGGAACTGGGAATCATACCAAACACCTCCAACCAGGTTCCTGAAACTCATGCCTCCAAGTTGGATCATCTGCCCCCCTACATCATCACTTGGGATCCCTCGGCCACGACCAGGTGACCCGCTCCATGGTCCGTCACTGTTTTGCATAGACCAGAATTGGGACCTCTTTCACTTTCAGGCATGATCCTCACCACCTCCTTTCCCTTAGCCAAACCATCACTCCAGCCTTTGTTATGTTCACTGTATCTGGGAATATCCACCGTAAGCTTTCACCAGTGGCAGGAATGCACAAGTGGAAACTGGGAACAAGAACAAAAGAACTTCCCTGAACGATTCACATGACAGTTCATCAACCATCTGTACAACTTTTCAAGCAGATTCAGCAGTTTTGGGGCCTTGCATTCATTTCTTGTTGCTCTATAACAAATTACCACATAGTTAATGGCTTTAGATGACACAAATTTATTCTCTTATCATTCTTGAGTTCAGAGGTGCAAAATGAGTCTTACAAGGCTAAAACCAAGGTGTTAAGAGGACTGGTTTCCTTCCAAAGGGTCTGGAGGAGGATCCATGCCTTGCCTTTTGCAGCTTCTGGTGACTGGGGGCATTCTACCGCATGTGACCCCATCACTCCAATCTCTGCTTCTGCTGCCACATTGCCTTTTCCTCTTCTCTGCTGACATCTCCCTCTGCCTCCTTCTTATAGGGACATGTTTTTTAATTAATTTATTGATATTAGTCATGTCTGCCCCCAACGTTGGGCTTGAACCCATGACCTGGAGATCAAGAGTTGCAAGCTTTTCCAACGGAGCCAGCTGGGCACCCTTATAAGGACATTCTGATGACCTTTTGGGCCCACCTGGCTAATCTAGGATAATCTCTCATTTCAAGATCTTTCAAATAATCACATCAGCAAAGCCCCCTTTGTCATAGAAGGGTTCATTCACAGGTTCTGGGGATTAGGATGTGGACATCTTGGTTGGGGGAGGAAGGGTATGATTGAGGCTCATGTTACACACAAGCTAGAGTAATAATAAACCTACTCCTTAAATATATAAGAATGGTGGGTAACTGTAGTCTTCCTCTTCCCGAACCTCACAGGGTTTCACAAACCCCTCAGTTATTCAGGAGGAGGAAGAGGAAGTAGAGAATCCTGGAGAAGAAAAATCACAGAACTCTCTATAAACAAACACACAAGTTCTAAACAATGTAACCATAGCTGGTGTTGAGATATTTTGCTCAAAAGAGAATACAGAGTTTACTTGTCATTCTAGTAGAGTAACTGTTATAAATGTGTGTATACACATGATCACACACCTGGACAACACATATACACAATGACTCTGAAGAGGCACCCTTGTTCCTTTTTTATTCGAAGAGGCACAGCTCTCACCTGACACACCCATGAAAAAGGTAGACTCAACTACATCAAGTCACTTTTTTCCCTAGAGAGATAAACCACTTCTCACTGATAGCCACCACTGCCCATCTGCTTCAATTATGAATGGTCAGGGACAATCAGCCAGAGTCTGTTGCTCTGTTAGCTCCATTTAGCCACAGCATAATGAGAGGAAGGAGAGAGCACACAGTTCCCCATTTGAACCATTTCAAACAATTTGAAATAGTTCCCTGGAATCAGGTGAACCAAAAGAGGTTATTAACCTGAAAAGCATTAAAGAGCAAAATCAGAGGGGAAATTGTGCACTAAGTATAGGACCGTGTACGTTGTGCCTTTGTGTGTCTAGAAAATAAGGAAGATGACATTTTCAGGAGCGTAACCTGACTTGCAACTGATAAAACAAGATTCTGTTGAGATAGTAGTCTGATTGTATGCATATTTAACATAGATGATTTCAAATATAAATAGAGAATGTAGAAGTGTGAGAAATCATTCTTTGAAATGTGTCTTTGGATGGATTCCCATAAGCAGACCCTGAGACAATGACTGGATACATGTAATTTACTTAGGAGGTGATCGCAGAAAGCATTGCTTGTGGAGTAGGGAAGTAAGAAAGACAAGAAAAGGAAACTAGCATAAGATGCATTACTCGGAAGAATCTTGCTGTGAGCTAATGGGACTCTGTCCCCTGGGGTTCCTCTGGGAGACTGGGTACAGACATTTCAGAGTGTCTCATCCAAGGGAAGAAGCAATTGGAATATTTATCCTCAACCTTGGTCCATAATAAACCCCAAAAAGGGTTTTGCTAGGAGAACATGAATTTCCAGCCTCCTCCTGCACAGGCTGAGCTTGCTCCTGCCACCTAAGAAAGCTCTCAGGTGGGGAGTCCCATGTGTCTGCAGAAAAAGTGGTCCTTGGGCACATAAATTGCACATGCTGACTTGTGACTTGTGAGTACGCAGACAGTGGCTCCCCCAAAGTTAGTGAGAGATGGGAGATGAGAATTAACTATTTCCACAGCCTCTCTTCTTGGAGAAAGTCATATGTTTAAGGTATATAGTCTCCATAAATGCAAAATACCTACTTTACCGCTCAAATGAACACACACAAATGGTCTTGGCATTTGGTGGGAACTTTCAGACCCACACCTTTAAGGCAGCCTCAGCAGCAGATTCACCCGGGTGGCTCAGTCAGCTTAGTATCCAACTCGTGATTCTGGATCAGATTATGATCTTATGGGTCATGGGACCAAGCCCTGCAATGAGCCCTGTGCTTGAGGGGAGTCTGCTTGAAATCCTCTCCCTCTCTACATGCAGGAGTTCTCCCTCTCTCCAAAAAAAAAAAAATCTTAAAGAGAAAAAAAGAAAAGAAAAAAAAGGAAAGAAAAGAAAAAGAAAGCCTCTGCAGCCTCAACTTTCCTCTGCCAAGAAATCTGGTGAAAGGAAGAAGAGAGCCAGATAGGAGGTATTTAGTAGAGCACATGAAATTGTTTTAAACAGGCTGATAAAGGAGGTATGAGGCTTCAACTGTGTTACTCTGTAGAGCAACAGAAAGAGCATAGTTTTTAAAGAAAGAATCCCAGAATTAATATTACTAGCTATATAACATTTGACAGTTACTTTACTTTCTTATTTTAAGTTTTCACTTTCATAATCCTTTCCTTTTGCCCTTGTGCAATTTTTATAAGCCAAAATCTATCCAAAGCTAACATAGTTCTGGCACATTGTGGGCACACGATGCATATCAATTTTTGCTTTCAAAATTGGGATTTACTGGAAAAACTAACACCATCAATGTGTTGTTTTATATCCTACAATTCAAAGCAAAGCTGGTTTAGATACCTGACATATTGCCTCCAAATTGATTCCAAAGGTCGAATCAATCCTGAAACTACCTTTGCCCTAAGAAACACTTCCTAAATCTGGGACTGGATCCTGGAGTACAAGGCTTCCCAGAACCAGGGAGCAGTTGAAACAGGCGCTGCTTTCTCATCCACCATGACTAGCATATTCTAAAGGCACTTGATGTGAAACTATCTGTATGAGGCAGATCTACTGAACAGGCTGAACTTGGCTGGATACAAATGTGAAACTTGGATTTTTTTTTTTTCTTCAGCCATTCTCTTTGGCCATTCTCTGTTGAATCTTCTTATTGCTTATCCTGGGCAGATTCTATACTTTTCCATTGTTTGGCAACTTAAAAAAGCCAATGTACTTTAGAACTCCAAGCATGTGTTCAATTTAGAAGAAAAAAAATTGGGAGTAGATTGAACTGTGGGGGGAGGGAAGTTGCCATAGAACTATCTTGTGTCCCAGCCCCCTTACCAGCTTTCTGAGTTCTCTTGTCCAGTATCAAGAGTGGCCCAGGTGGAGGAGAGGGACAGGGAAGATCAGTGTGGCTGAGATGAGGGAGGCTCACTCCTGCCCGAAGGCTGCCATATGCCATGGTGCTGAAAGTTAAACCATCCTTCGGCTCTGTTCTTGCCCAATCCTTCTTCTCAAAATCCAAAATCTCAATTGTAATCCCCTCCAGAGCCTCTCTACTTCGGTGTTTCTAGACACCTAGACAAATAGCAGAATAAGCCCCTTGGCTTTCCTTTACCTCATTGTGATCAATGGACCTCAATGTGATCAATCCATTTTTGTCACCCTGACATTGCATTGCCAGGTTATAGGAGCTAGAAAACACTGGATCATTATTTCCTTCTTCTGACTTATTCAAAGTTCCTTTCCTACAGCCAGTACACACAGCGTCTTACTACCGGGGTATTCTTGCCCAACCGATATTCCTTGTGCATGAGTTGCAAAAAAAACAATTCAGCCATGCTCATGGCCAACTCATCTCTCCTTTTCACATCAAAAATGGAGGCGCAGGATATTCTGTGGCTCTCTCTTCACCCTGCAACCACTAATTCTCTTTGCCACCCCTCAAAAAGACTCAGGACAGCGAAATCAGCAAATGTGCTATGGAGACTTCCAAATGTACAACATCCTTCTAAAGTGTCCTGCGGGCATGAGAACACACAACAGCAGTTGTGTGATGAGTCCAGTCACTCATGACTTTGACAACTCACTCTCTCTCTCTCCATCCCAGTTTTCTGCTTCCATAGAATGTGCAAGAAAACATAGGTGGAGAGGATGGCTGGGCATAGGGTTGAGGGCAGCAGAACAACTTCAGGTTCCTTTTTAAAATTTGCATACAGTTAAATGCAATTTGGGGCTGGTGGGACATACAGTGCTATGAGTTTTGACAAATACCTAGAGTCACGTAACCATCATGACACTCAAGTACAAGATAGCTTCCTCACCTCCAAATACTGCTCCATGCTTCCCCTCTATATGCACACCTTCCACTCTCTTAAGCCCTGGCTTAAGAACAGAGTGTGAGGGGTGAGAAGTGGGCTCTCTCTTTGTGATCACTCTACTTCAAACCTTTATGAGTTGCCTTCTAATCAGATTTGTAGCTTTGGAGCCTACCCTGTATCTTATATCTTCCCTCAAACTGATATGGTATAGTTTTATCCTGGAATATCATATCAATGAGATGGTATGTAACATTTTGTTAGGCTTCTCATACTTAGTGTAGTACATCCGAGATTCATGCACACTGCTGCTTGTTTCAGTATTTGTTCCTTTTTACTGCTGAGTAGTACTCCATTGCATGATTATACTACGTTTGTTTACCCGGGCATCAGCTGAAGCTCGTCTTTTCCAGTTTCTGTAAACCATGAATACAACTGCTGTGATCATCCATCTACATTCATCTACAGATTTGGAGGCGAGAGCTGGGTCAAATGTAAAGTGTAAGCTTGACGTAAAAGAAACTGGCAACCAAACAACTCTCTAAAGTGGCCGTACCATTTTTCATTCCTACCAGCAAGGTATAAGAATTTCAGTTTTTCTGCATCCTTACCAGCACCTGATACTTGATCATATTGTCATTCTTCTATTTCTTTTTTAATTTTAGAAATTTGGGTAGGTGTCTGATGGTATCTCAGGATTTTAATTTTCATTTCTTTAATTACTAGTGATGCTAAGATCTTTTCGTGTGTGCTGTGATCTCACATATAATTGAGGGACCAGTCAAGTTGAAGTCCTTCCATGTAACCAACCACTCAGGGGGTTGTGTGGATTTGTCTACTCTTCAACTCACTCCCACTAGTTTTTGGATGGGTTTGTATTTTGAAGCTCTGATTTTAAGTAAGTATATATTTGAGACTGCTTCGTTTTAGTGAACTTACCATTTTATCATCATTAATGCCATTCTTTATCCCTAGGAATTTTTCTGATTGTGAAGTCTACAATGTTCGATATTAATATAGACACTCCCAGTTTCTTTTCATTAGTGTTTGCATATATACTTTTTCTATGATTTACTCCTAACCTATGTACATGATTATATTTATTTTTATCTTTTTATTATGTTCATTTAGCTACTGTGTAGTGTATTATTAGTTTCTGATGAAGTGTTCAATGATTCATTAGTTGTGCACAACACCCAGTGCTCATCACAACACATGCCCTCCTCAATAACCATCACCAGCTATGCCATCCCCCTACCCTCTTCTCCTCTGAAACCCTCAATTTGTTTCAGAGTGCAGAGTGTCTCATGGTCTATCATTATATTTAAAGTAGGATAGTAATGGATAGCTAAAAGCTGGATTTTTTTTTTTTTAAAGATTTTATTTATTTATTTGACAGAGAGATCACAAGCAGGCAGAGAGGCAGGCAGAGAGAGAGGAGGAAGCAGGCTCCCTGCTGAGCAGAGAGCCCGATGCGGGGCTCAGTCCCAGGACTCTGAGATCATGACCTGAGCCGAAGGCAGTGGCTTAACCCATTGAGCCACCCAGGAGCCCCTGGATCTTTTATTTTTGTTAACTTTTTGCTTGTCCAATCTGACAATTATTGTCTATAAGTGTCCTAGACCACTTATAGTTAATGTAATGGTATGGTTATTGATATGCTATTGATCCATAGTTATTCAAATACTATGGATCATTTTCTTTGAGTTTTTAGGGCTGTTAAGGACGAACTGACCTTCTTGACACTGTAAGTTCATGTCTTTCATCTAATTTGGGAACTTTCAGACAATATTTCTTCAAATATTTTTTTCTGTGTGTCTCATTCTCCTATTTTTCTGGTACTTCAGTAATATAAACAGTAGACCATTTGATGTTGTCCCACAGGAGCCTGAGGCTCTGCTGATCTCTTAAAATCTTTTCTCTATTATCCAAAGGTGATAATTTCTATTGATATACCTTTAAGCTCACTGACTCTTTCATCTGTCATCTCCACTCTTCTATGGATATCACCCAGTGAGTTTTTTCATTTCATATACTGTATTTCTCGTTTCTCAACTTTATGTTTGCTCCTTTTGATAGTTCTTATTTTGTGCGGAGATCTATTTCTTTCCATTCCTTTCTAGAGTGCCTGGCTTTACCTCATTGAGAATGGTTACAATAATAGTTTTAAAGTCTAACTGATAATTCTAATTTCTAGGTAACTTTATGTTTGGCATCTGATTGTCTTTTTTCTTTAAAGTTTGGCAAATCTTTCTGGCTCATTTTTGTTGGGTATTTTGGATTGGATTGTATCTGGACATTGTGAATACTACATTTAAGACCATGGGTCCTATTCATATTTCCAGAAGAGAGTGGAAGGGTTGTACTGCTGCTGTAACAGCAAGCAGTCAACTCAGGTTCAGACTATAGGTTCTTCCTCACCTTCTGTGCATGGTGGTTTCAATGTCATTTGAGTTTTCAAAGCTTTCATTGTACTGTTAGGGCTGGACTCACTCATGTATCAGTCAGGGATTGACCTGTTTAGGTCTCAGAGTCTTTGTTTTGTTTCTTTGGGTCCATTCTGACCATGTACTTACTTTCTGGAGCAGAACCTAGGATTTATGTCAGTTTACACAGAGAATTAAGGTATTGCCTTCTCTAGCAGCCTCCTGCCAGGAATTTCCCACACTCTTTTTCTCCAAGGAGCATGCTTTGGGCCTGGGAAACATGTTTAATCTGCCTACATTTTTTAATGTATGAATAATTACATACCAAAAAAGTAGATATTTCTAGTGGTTTCCTGGCCCCTAGCCCCACATTTCTCCTCATCTCCACAATATTGATCATCCTGACAGAATGTGACAAAAAGGGGAGAATATAAGGATAAATGATAATTTCTAGACCAGGAAAAAATGCTGTTTTACCTTGACCAATGCCAGAGAATATTTCCTAGACCATGAACTTCATATGTAAAATCATTTGTGACACAGACATTGTCTCCACCTGTCTGAGGCCCTCAGAAACATTCTACTACAGGCAACTGGACAAGATTTGTGAATAAATTTGAATTATCACTGGAGAAGTCTGCTCATGACCAGCTAAAACAAGAAGGAACAATATCTTATACATTGTTTTCAATCTGCTGTTTAATACAATAAAACAAATATTGAATTTCTAAATTTATAAATAATATGGGTAAAATAAATTTACCTACTACAAATAAAATGGCCAGATCTTTGAAAATTTATAGACTGAATATGATTTTTTATTGAATATCATTGTGGATTTTTCTAGAATTGATTTTTTCCCCCCAGCACCCAATTCTACAGCCTATTGTACTATGACCTGAGTTAGAACTCCCTTAGACAACATTTGCGATGTGGGAAATTACCCTTAATATTGATGAGCTTCAGGTTAACAGCAGAGGGCTTGCTAAGAAATTTGAAAAGTAACGGTCTTTGTAACATTAAATCCAAGAGCACTGAAAAGCCGCTGGACTTTCTTCAGAGTTCCTAGACACCAGAAACCTTCCTAGAAATGAATATTTGTATCAGTGACCTAGCACAGACATCTATTCACTGTAGAGGGAAAAGAAGATAATTCAAGGTCATGGCATGAAGTGCTTTTTTAAAAAAAATCAAAATCCAGTAGTTAAGAAGACAAAGTGATACAGAGAATTGTGTGGGCCCATGTATGATCTTTGGAATATTTTTATGTTAGAGAGGAAAGTGGAAATAACCTAAAAATTTCATTAGAGGGAAATAATTAAGTTGATTATGGCATAGCCACACAAAAGATTAGTATGCAGTCAGTAATAAGTGTTTATAAGAGGCTTTATCAGCATAGTCTTTATTTTCTAATATAAAGTGAAAAGGATCATAAATACATGTATACATGTAAGATATGTTTCCTATATGTACATCTATAATGTGTGTGCATGCACGCATGTGTGTGTGAGACAAGCTTGCTTTACAAACTAACTCTGGGGAATAACTGGCAGCTTGGAGATACTTTAAGGCCTTTATGATTCACCTACGTAGCTAAACATATCCATTCTGTTATGATATCATAAAACACAGAAGTTAGGTGTAGGTTGCCAAAGAAATATTATTAAATGAGTCACTTAAGCTTTTAGTGAGTATCTGAGCTTGACTATAATGGAGTAAACAGCAACCCAGAACGGATGAAACTGCCCCGGGTGAGCAGTGTCTATGATTTCACATAAACCAATGGCTCTGAGAGCTTAAGAAAGCATGGTATGGCTGGGCGATTCCATTATACATCACAGAGGACAAGCTGACCAGGTGCCCAGTTACTACTGAGTATGTTACTTGAACCCAACCCTGGAATTCATAGAAAAACTGGGGCTCTGGTCATAGATCACCTTCCCTGATTTCATTATAAACTAGCTGTGAGAGAAAAAATATGGAGAGAAGTACCCCCCTGAAAAAAAATTGGTACTTGAATTAGGTGGAAATGTCCACCAAGAGGCAAATGGACGGACAAGTAGTAAAATATTCAGAGACTTGATTATTTCTTATCAATAAAAAGAATGAACTGTTGATACATACAACATGGATGAATCTCAAACACATTATTCTATCCAGAAGAAGCCAGAAACAAAAGAGTGCATAGAGTATAATCCCCAAACTCATCTATGATGACAGGAAGAAATCATCCGCTTCCTGAGAGACTCCAAAGAGGCACAAAAGAACTTTCTGGAAATGTCGTATGCCTTGATGGTGGGTGGTGGTGGTTACCTCAGCATTGTAAAGGAGGCAGATTGTTACCGCTACCATCTTAGAGTTTTTCAGTGGGCATGAGAATTAAATTGACATAAGACAGATTAACAGCAGAAAAACACACACATTTGTATAAGCTTTACCTGACATGGAAACCCGCCTAAGGAATGAAGACCCAAAGAAGTGGCTTTTAGAGTAGGTCGGACAAAGAGAAGCAATTATGGAAAAGTAACTAAACTATGTGCGAAGGCCAAAGAAAGATAAGAGTAATTTTAACAAGGTCTGTTTGAATAGAATTCTCTAGGTCCTAACTTCTCATCCTTGGTAATAAGAATTTGCTTTGCGTTTGGTGCTGGGAGAACATCTTTCATGTGGGAATTTCATCTCCTGCTTTTACGAGAAAGAAGATCAGGGTGTTTTTCTTGTATTTGCTATTTTTCAAGTGCCTGTAACTCAAAATAACACTTACACCAAAGTGGCGTATTCTGGAGTGGCATATTGTGCTATCCTTCAGTGTGTATATATATTTCTCAAAAGTCATTGAATTATGCATTTAAAATAGGTGCATTTTTATTCTATGTAAACTAATACCACAATAAAATTTGTTAGAATCTCAAAAATAGTTTAGTAGCAAAAAAAAAAAAAAAAAAAAGCCTGAATACTTAGCGCATGTTAAAAAGAATCATGAGGGCACCTGTGTGGCTCAGTTGGTTAATCATCTGCCTTCAACTTAGGTCACGATCCCAGGGTCCTGGGATCGAGCCATGCCTGGGGCTCCCTGTTCAGTGGGAAATCTGCTTCTCCCTCCTCCACGCTCCTGCTCTCTCTCATTATCTCTGTCCCTCTCAAATAAATAAATACTATCTTTAAAAAAAAATTAAAAATTTGAAAAATAAAAAAGAATTATGAGGTTCCATTCCATTTGAAAAATAATGATAATTTTATTTACGTAAGTATTTCCGTGTAATGCAAAGTTCTGAGTGGAGTTGCCTGAGATGGTTGTTCTCAGTCTTTTTTTTTTTTTTTAAATATTTTATTTATTCATTTGAGAGGGAGAGCTAGAGAGAGTAGGAGCAAGGGGAGCAGAGGCAGAGGGAGAGGCAGATTCCCTGCTGGGCAGAGAGCCTGATGTGGGGCTCGATCTCGGGACCCTGAGATGGTGATCTGAGCCAAAGGTATACGCTTAACCATCTGAGCTACCCAGGTGCCCCGGTTGTTCTCAGTCTTAACTGCCCATCAAAACCACCTGGATAGTTTTTTAAATTCTGACTTTGTGGTACTCGGGCACAGCCAGGGCACAGGAATTTTTCAAAGCTCCCAAGGTGATTTCAATGTGGAGCCATGTGAAAAACCCCCTGGGTTATCCAATGGCCATCCTCTTCCCACATCTCCTCCAGCAGAGAATGAGGCCCTGTGGTTGAGCTTAGCAAGCAGGTATCCTAAGTGTTTCCTAAGATCAGGGGGGCCTCTAAGTTCAGACCATGGGGGGTTCGGATGAGGCAGGGACAGGGACTATCCTATCCAGTAGAAGGTTCCAAGAGGAAAAACAAATCACTCCCACCTGTTCACCTGGGCACATCATGTTCACTAAATTCATTGGTTAGACCCAGTGGTCCCAGAGAAGAAAGATGAGTCATTTCAACTCCATTATTTGAGTGCTAGTGATATATTAGCCCTTCCATAGAAAAATTGGGTAGGCTGGGGTCCAGGGAAATCATGCATTTTATTTCCAATGTATTTTATCTCATTTTATCAAAATGAGGGAGGAGAAGAGTGAAATGTATCAGGATGAAGAAATCAATGTAAAGATGCAAAACTTAGGGTCTTTTATGGGCCCTCCAAAAAGTGGAGGAAGAAGCTAATATGTAGTGAGAACTTCTGGGTGTCAGGCACTTACAGATATTCCTTTGCAGTCCTCACTTTTCTTATGGAATAGCCTGTACCAGGAGTATTTGGTGAGTAGCTCCTGGGCTCATTAACTTCACCCAAGATCTCACCATAAGCGGCAGAGCCATGTCTTGACAATTCACTTTCTCTAGAACATATATATGCTCTTACTACTGTGCGGTACTGCCCTTTTACTACCTTGAAAACTGATGATTATGATGATAATAATAATAATAATAATTGTAGTAGCAGTACTACCCAAAATAATTTTTATTATGAATTTTCTATGTGCTGGGAATAGATTAAAGATTCTATCTATATCTGTGTATTTGTATCTATACCCAGACCTATACTCGTACAGATTTATACAGATAGAGATTTATAAAAGGCTATTTAACCTCAACAATTTTAAGAGGTAAATGCTATTATTATCCTCATTAAACAGGATACAACTAAGGTGCAAAGAGGTTAAATAATTTTCTCAAGGGCACCACGCTACAGAAAATAGACGTTATTTAATGATAATCCTCTCCGAAAAATCGCCCGACCTAACAAGCCAGCCAGAAAAAAAAGATAGGAGAATATTCCTAACCTCTCCACCTCAATACTCAGTACTACTACGATTTTTAAATACTGTATCTTTGCCGTCCAACTTTGCGAACTTGTGATCGCCCATTTTGATTTGAGCGATTACACTCTATGGGAAAGGGCTAGTTATGGCAAACTCTGATTTGCAAGATCAATGTGAATATTATTACCCATCATTTTAAAAATCGTGGATTAGCAAGCTGGAAAAATACTTGTGTCAGCTTCTGCAGCCAAAAAAGCAAGGCATTGTGTCAGACATGGTGAAAGGGACCAAAGAAAGTAGAGCTTAGAGCGAAGATTGCCAGCTGGAATTGACTGTGGAAAAATGGGGCTGCTGTCTTTCTCAGATCCCCTTCCAAGCAGCAGCCCATGCGTCAGGGCTTCCCATTTCACCGACATATGCAAGTTCTTCCCTCGCTAAGCCCTGCAGGGCAGTCGCAAGCCTGGAAATTGTGAACCGGCTCCAACCCTGCCTCGTACATCATCAGCACAGCTGTCGGCTGAGTTTTCACCGAGGAACTTTTATTCATAAGAATGCAATCAGAACTGGAGGAGAATCGCAGAATCCATCATACCGAAGGCATTTTTACGTGAATGTATTTTCATATGCATATACTCAGTGGTGTTGCATATAAGCAGAAATTATTCCAATATCAAACAGAGATGATTTAAATGATAACTGGTGCAGTTTACCAACTTAAAGTTGTATTGGTTATAATCCTCATTTAAAAGCCACCCATGTTCCTTCAGTTATTTACACACACGTTCAAATCCAGACCCCACCCCCACACTGCCCGCTCAGTCTGGGGGCGTGGTCTCAGAGGGCTCCTCCCCTCCCTGCTTCCAGCGCTGGACTGGGCTTGGTGTGTCTTCTGGAAGGAGACGTGTCCGGGTGTCTCCAGCCTCACCAAGGTGCCTCTCCTTTACCCTCCCATCCAGCAGAGCCACAGGCAAGGGCGACCAGACCACATCCCCTCCGTGGGTAGCCCGTCCCAGAGCCCCAGCGGTCACATCACCAGGAGAATCTGCCCTTGTTGGATTCCGTTTTGCTAGATGGCATTGGTTTATGAGCGTTTTTATGTCCCTCGGAGTTAGAAAAGAATTCTTTTCCTTCCCATCTCTGCTTTTACCCCCATTTTATCAAATCCACATTTTCTCTTTACAACTTGGGGAGATTCCAAAGTATTTCGTCACTTTTCATTATTAAAATTGGTTTGGACCAGTTTTAAATTTTCACCTTACGGGCACCCAGAGATTCTCCTCCCCCCTCCCCCGACTGCACTTGTGGCTAAAGACACAGCGTGTGTGTTTACGGGGGTGGCTTACCCACACCACTCTCCCTCCGTACTAGTCTCCACCTCTGAGGCTGAGAAACCGATTAGAGCAGGAGGAGGCAGGGAGAGCAGAAACATCATTACTTCCTTGGCCATGGAGACCTGCCTCTTCTCGGTGGCTGTGGCTGCTTCTTTGGCCTTCACCTTCTAGCCCTCAGGACCTCCAGACCTTGTGTTAGGCTTCTAAGTGCTGGTAAGCACGGGGTGAGTTATCTCAGAGCCTCGAGATTTCTCCCTATCCCCCAGTTCCCTGAAGTGGCAGTCCAGTTCAATCTTCACCCTTCCACAGCCCCCCAGCCCCACAGCCTCTGCCCAATGGCATTCCCCAGGAGGGGGTTTGTGAGAACACCAACTCAAGCCCAGCTACCTTGTGTAGCTTCCCTTGGATGCTGGGGTTCATCTTTGCCAAGGCAAACCAAATTGGAAGCACAATCCCGTCTCCTGCTGCCCTGCCTCTGCCTCCTCACTCTTCCTCCCCTGCTCTGCAGGCACAGGGGCTAATCAGCGAGATTCCCTCCAACCAGAGAATCAAAATCTCCTGTCCTTGCAGGGCACATACCTCTAATCTTTACAAGTGCCCTCAAGGATTTTGCATCTTTCTTGCTTCAGACAGAAAACCACAACTCTCGCTTCCTCCTCTGTGGGGAAGGAAAGCTACAACCTCACTCCGCAGAATGCTCTCTCCACAAGACTGCCCCCAGTGACCCTCTCGTCCCCCAGTCTTCTCAGTAAGGAGACAGGTGGGGAGGTGGGGCTGGGCTGCCAACAGGTGAGAGCAGAGATACTCCTTCCACATTTTGATAAGATAAGACTGGACTGGAAGTGCTGGACCTGAGGTTGCAGATAAACGACAGGACTGCCAGTTAAATTTACATTTCAGATAAGAAAACAAATTGTTTCTGTAAGATTATATTCTAAGCACTGCATGGGACACACTTACTTAAACAAATTTTCAGCATGCTACAACAGTTAGGAGTACTAAAAGTAATTTATTGTTTACCTAGAATTTAAACTTAAGTGGCTATCCTGTATTTTTATTTGCAGGTTCTTGGCAAACCCAGGTGGGTCCCTTATGTTACTCTCTCGCAGCTCTCCAGAAGGTGGGGTACTATTGTTTTCAGATGTGGTCCACAGGCAACATTCAGGGACAAAGGAAAGATCCCCATCAGCAACCTCTCACACCTGGATTTATTTCCAGTTTCCCATCTTCACAGCCACAGGGCCACTCTGTCTTCTCTTGTCTGTGTTTACCTGCTTTGAGTCCCAGAAGGATTGCTTGAGGATCTGCCATGCGTTTCAGAAGGGCGGCCACAAGCCCGCCATACTCTTCAGGAATCACTCACCTGCTCTGCTCTCCACGGAGATTTGTAAACCAACCCTCCAGCACTTCTAGGAGATGATGATCTGCTGGTTTTGCTGCTTGTGTTCTATAGGGAAAGAACAACTTCCTTCTACCCTCTTAGCTTCTGCAGTTGGCCCAAGAATGAAAATGACATAAGAGATCAGCAGGAGAGAAGCATACACACTGATTTAAAATATTTAGGTGTACATGGGAACTTTCAGAAGGAAAATGAAGACCTGAAGAAGCCATTAGGCCCAAAAGCTTCTAGCTCTTGTCACATAAAGAACAATACATTGAGGAGATATCACAAGACAGTGGGGCTTGGGCTGGAGGGAGGAAATAGTGGAGTGGAGACTAGGAAGTACATGGGGGAAACTAAGAGAAGGGAAGGATTCACTTAATAGGTTGGTTTGTACAGGTCTGTTTGGGCATTGACTCTTCGTCTCTGGTGATAAGAATGTTCTTATCTCGGGCGCCTGGGTGGCTCAGTGGGTTAAGCCACTGCCTTCGGCTCAGGTCATGATCTCAGGGTCCTGGGATCGAGTCCCACATCGGGCTCTCTGCTCAGCAGGGAGCCTGCTTCCCTCTCTCTCTCTGCCTGCCTCTCTGTCTACCTGTGATCTCTGTCTGTCAAATAAATAAATAAAATCTTTAAAAAAAAAAAAAAAAAAAGAATGTTCTTATCTCCCTGGTACAGGGAGGACACCTTTCTCGCAGGAAATTCTATGTCTGCTTTTAGGTAGAAAGGGTGAGGGCAGAAAGCCCTTCCCATATCTGCCATTTCTCAAGTGCCTTCAGCTCAAAATAATCAATATGCCCAAGCAGCATGTTGGGGGGCGGCGCGACCTGATTCCCTTCCGTTCACGGCTTCATGAATCTTTAGCTGCTCACACAGATACTGACATCCACAGTTATCAGAATACATGCCCATGATTTGATTTATCCAACCCCAGTTGACTGTATAAAAACCTGATTAACTCAGAACTATCTGACAATAGGCCCCAGGGGAGTTTGGTCATCGTCAACGTAGAGCAAGCAGGGTGGGCTGGGACACCCAAGAGGTGGTATATACCGCAATGTGGTGGCTGGAATGTAGCATAGACCATATTCTTTGGTCTAAATGCCTCAAATTCAGATCTGCTTGGACCAGATATCCTACCTCTCTGTATAGTTTCCTCCCCGAGGTGGGTTCTGTCAGTCCTCCGCCCAGTTCCCCTCTCCGGGGCCGGCGTGGTGGGGGAGGGTGCTAAGACAGTTTCTGTGTGCTCCTCTCCCAGGTTCTAATTCAGTTGACTTTGGACACGCAGTCCCTGTGACCAATTTCGGACACCTCTTCAGATTGCTGGAGCTGTTCTGCACACAGAGAAAAAACCAGAAATATCAGTTTCCACACCACCCCTGTCTGTGCTTTGCTGCCTTACTACTCCTCATCATAACACTTCCTTAATAAGTCATTTTCATGTAAATTCTTATCTCAGGGTGTGCTTCTGCGAAAGGAGCCCCACCTAAGACATTTCCTTTGGACCAAGAGACAGAATCATACGGAGGGGATAATACTAGAGAAAGCCACTGCCCTTGAATTCTTACAGTTTTCTACCAGGCTCTTCCATTCATGTGCTCAAGTTCCCTCTCACTTGTGTTAAATCAAACCACTCAGAATAAAAGCCCTACAAAAATGAAATAAAAAGCATTCACTTTTTTGGAACGTTTATATGGATAGAATTTTTGGAAAGGGAAGGGCACTCTAATACACTTAAAGAAACTATGATAATTACTTCTAAGAGGAAACTCTTGAGTTTCAAAGTCATGATTTTGGCAGAAAGAAGGGAAACACATGGAATGAACATCAAAAGTATAATTTTCTGTAGTACTTGGATAATTGTGGAAGTATGTTGGGCGAGGAGAGTCACTTTCTAATTAGTAGAAAACTTCTAAGAATCCCATGCCCACTGACAAAGCATTCTTATGAAAAAGTCCAACTGAACAACTAGAATTTAGCACATAGGCAGTTAAGATTTTTTTTCCTTTCCTTCTGTTTATTTAAGGGGGCTCCTGGGTGGCTCAGTCAGTCTAGCCTCCCACTCTTGGTTTCAGCTCTGGTCATGATCTCAGGGTCATGAGATTGATCCCGGTGTCAGGCTCTGTGCTCTGCTCAGAGACTGTTTGGGATTCTCACTCCTGCCCCTCTGCCCCTCCCATTCATGCACATTCTCTCTCTCTCCCTCTCTCTCTGAAATAAATAAATCTTTAAAAAACATGTTTTTAATTTAAGAGGATCATAGTCAGGCAAGTCATTACCAAAGAGAAGCCTCTACGTGCCCACGATTAAGTTGGAATCTACTCAGAGGGCATTGTGGGAGAGAGAAGGGAGAGCACTACTTTACGCTACCTCTGACAAAGAAGACAACCAACTCTCAGCCTATCTCCTGGATAAGCCAGGTGTCCTAGGTTGGGTTCTGCAGATTGCAGAGCCTGAGGCAAGTGTTCTTAGGCCTGTGATTTAGTGAGGAAGCACTCTCAGGTGAAACTCAGGGGGAAAAGAGGGGCGCAGGATAAGACAGATGAAAAGTCTAAGCAACAGTGTGCTTTCAGATGAAGTGTAGTTTCAGCCAATCTCACGGTGAGCTCTGTGAAGTAAACTGTACCATGTTTGTCCTGCCTAGAAGCAAGGGACTGGGATTTTTACCATCAGTGATAGTCATTCATTGCTGTGGGCTGCCTGGTAGGGATGGGGTGGAGTAGGAGGTGTAAACACCCACCATTGCTGGGCATGGCAGCACAGAACAAAGAGAGACCTTCTATGGAGAAGGGGACAGCTGTGAGCCATTAGTAACCAACACCCACAACAGCTGGGGGTGGCATGCTGGCGTCCTAAAGGAATGGGCTGGGGGACACCAGGAATTTCTACTACACCAGGTTACCTCACAACCTTGATGTCCCAGAGGAAGTACCACTGGACTGTGGTGACTCCCTATGCTACAGTGGCCTGAAGTGTGCCACCACATTCAGTAGTTTTCCAGCTCTTTTCTAGAGAAGGAAACTGAATTCTCAAATCATTCCATTCTATAATTAGCCAGTGCTGGCACCAGACTGAAACAAAATGATTTTTTCCTCCTCTTTTGCAATTTAACATTTCAGCCTTTATTAAAAGATGTGTATCTCCTCCTCTCCAAACTCCCCATCTTCCCCCCTGGAAGCCTCACCCAGGCAGCTCCACATGCAAGGTGTTGTTCTTAGTGGACAGAATCTTGCTCTAAAGAAGCCAGACAGGGTGGACTAATGAAATCTTCTCTTCCCCAGGTCAGCTGCAGGCCTAAGCCCCTGAAAACAGAGATGAGCAATCCATTCAGACTTTTGCCATTTTGATTTTGAGGAGATTTAGGAAAGCCTTTTTCAGCACTTAGAGATTTCTGCTAAGTATCAGAAATCACGAAGTTTGATCCAATGGGAGACGTTAGTCACAGGAGGTCCATTTAAGAGCTGCGCCACAGTGGCCTCCTCTGATGAGCAGAGGAGAACCAAGGATCTGTGTGCAAGCACACGTCCAGCCTCACCAGCAGCCTGGCAGCATGTGACCGGGGCAACCGTGGGAACCAGTGCCAACCAGGTGTGAGGTTGGCAGAGAAGGCCCAGTTAATGGCTTACCTAGGAATCAGCCCAGGATGAATAGAGAGCCTCAGGCACACTGAGAAAGCCCAAGAAAAATGCCACATGAAGACATCCTAGTCAATTCAGAGGCTTTTTTTCAGACTAAATAACCACTCTCTGAAATGCTGCGTTGTGAATTGGCTGGCTGAAGAATCAGTCAGC
Source organism: Lutra lutra (assembly GCF_902655055.1). Classification (NCBI taxonomy): domain Eukaryota; kingdom Metazoa; phylum Chordata; class Mammalia; order Carnivora; family Mustelidae; genus Lutra; species Lutra lutra. Next base: position 149,316,876 of record NC_062278.1, read on the forward strand.
ACGGACTTGAGAACAGAATGAAAGAGGGTGCATTCCCTTTGTCATCCTTGCTGTACAAGAAAACTGTGCCTATTTAGCTCAGGTCTGTGTTTAAGAATTCACATTGCCATTCCTCCCCACTGAGCAGCTGAGCAGGGCTGGAGTTCTGTGTGTGCGGGACCATTCTCATGGTTAGGAGCATGAAAGGGAGGCGAGGTGGGTGGTGACTTTTGTTTGAAATGAATTGTGTTTGGGAGCCTTTTGAAGAGCAAAAAATAGACCTACTTATTGACCTAAAACCATCCATGAAATGGGATATGATCTCTGGCACAAAGAATAGAATAGAAACTCCCCCAATATTGTAGCTATCTAGAGATGAAAAAATTGTCCTGAGCTGAGACGATTATTTCTTCATCCACAATCCTAATGCTGAGCCTCCTGCAGAATCCTGAACAGTATTATCTGTTTCTAGGCCTCAAAACGATAGACAGTGAAAGGGGAGCAGAATATACCATCCCTAAATATGCTCCTTTGGTATAACAACTGTTTTTGGCCCAGTATTCTTAAGAAACAGCAGACACAGGTGATGCTCTGAAAATTGAGTAGAAATTTTTCTTTCGTGGGGGACATTCACGCTTATAAGGGAAATCGTCATGTGTAAGAGTGTCTCCCTCTAGGTACCAGGAAGAGAAAGATGACTCCAAGTCTCTAAAGCTCTTAGCAACAGAGAAACAATGACTTAAATCTGCATAACAAACTTACCTTCAGGTACTGTGTTTTTTCCTGGTCACCTCCTATAACTGGCGTCCCCAAGCCCTCAACATCTCCTTCTGCCTTTAGCTGGAGATAGTATTTAAGGTGGTGGCTTGGGCCATATCAGGGAGCTACTGAGTTCTCCTGGGTATCTCCCATAGGTACAGGAAGTCTACATGTTATTAAAATTCTGTTTTCCTCCTGTTAATCTGCCTTTTATTACGTGGGGTTCTCCGGCAAGAACCTAGAAGAGTAGAGGGAAAATTATTTTTCACAACAGAAATAGCTATTTAGATACAGATATTGATATAGTTTTTTTTTTTTTTTACTTTAATTGTCCTCTTTTTTTACAGCCGTTGCAAGGGCGAGACAGTTCCTCCTACTCTGATAAGAATAATGGACGTCATTTCCTGAGCACTTACCAGGGAGCCACACACTGTGATGACCATTTCCACATTTAATCTTGTTAAATCCTCAAAGCACCATCATAAAGAAAAACTCCTAACTATTATCCACATTGAAAAGCGAAGGAAACTGAGGCTCAGGACATTTCCAAGCTTGCTCAGGGCCACACACCTGGGAAACAGTAGTAAGATTTGAGCCCTGCTCTGTCGGACCCCAGCCTAAGTTGGTTTCAGTTAATTAAAGAAAAGTGCCCTCTAGATAGGAGCCGCCATTCAACAGGAGCTCAGCGTGGCCTTGGGAAGGAGAAGCAGGGAGAGCTAGGGACAGAGTGTGCTTTAGCATGCGAGGGAATTGGTTCCTGTCAGCGGCAACAGCCTGTCATTAGTGCTGCTCCCACCGTGAGGCACAGGGTTTGTGGGCTGAGGAGAACAGTCGCCACTGACTCATCTCGCGCGTGCATCCTTTGTAGCTAGTCAGCCACTAAACACTCACAACTACCCTTCCTCACTGTATTTTTGCCTCCACTGTAGGTGCAGCCTTCTTCCTATTTCCATCACATGCATGTTTTCCCACTGGCTTCTCTGACTCAGCACTCTCCTTCCTCTTCCTATCTGCCTGCTCCCGGCCAGACATGGCCTCCAAAAGCAATGGGTCTGACAGTTCCTGGCCCTGCTCAAGCACCTGGGAGAGTGCTCTGTTCCCTGATGACCATGCTCTCTTTTTCCTCCATTACAGTCTGATCTCATCATCCAGAACCAAAGTCCACCCCCAGTCTGCACTCCATTTCCTCATCTGCCCCCCTGAACATCTGGCCACCTTCACCTGTGCTGTCCCCTCCTCTCCACCTGTTACCCAAATCCTATCCATGTGTCAAAGTCAAGTTCAAGCCTGACTTCATCCATGATGTTTGTGCTTTAAGCCAAACCACCTAGTCCTAAACTTTTCTATAGATAAGGAGGCTGTTTCAGTTTGAGTTACTGCCACAAGGAAGAGCTGAGACAAGAATCTGAATGCAAAGACATTATTTGGAAACTATGGGAAACACCGTAAGGGTGTGGAAAACAGCGAGGGGGAGGAAAAGCGGCCAACAAAAGCTCATTATCCAGCCAGTTATCACTGGGGACAACTGTAACCTAATCCTGTGGGGGATTGTCAGGGCCAGGAGAGGACACACACCTCAATTATCCCACACAAGGGGCGAGGGAGTTGGCGTACTGATACACCAGCAGTCAGCCATCATTACTAGAGAGCAGCTCCTAGGGGTGCATGGGTGGCTCAGTCATTAAGCATCTCCCTTCAGCTCAGGTCAGGACCCTAGTGTCCTGAGATGGAGATTAGCATTGGGCCCTCTGCTCGGGGTGAGCCTGCTTCTCCCTCTCCCTCTGGGTGCTAATCAAATCTTTAAAAACAAGAAAATAGAGGAGAGCTCCTAGGTGGCATTAACTCCCCAGTTTTTCCGGCCTGTTAGCAAAGCCAGTGACAACAGACAGCTCCAGATGAAAGAAGTGCAGGTGCTGGACGTTTGAGATCAGATGGTACATACTGAGCTGGTAAGGGTCAGAGGATATGCATGCGGCACTGCCAACATTCGCTTCAATAATGGAATAGCCGGTCAACAGAACCAGGGCATTTTTAACAGGGAGACTAAATACTGTGAATCCTGTTTGGCCCGGTTATATGCTCTTCATTAAGCACAGCACCTAAGACATGTTTAGAACATACTGGACGCCTGGACCTAGGATGGGGTAGCCACCAGAAATTCAAAGTCATGCCATCCAAAGATCAAGGACTCTGGGGTGCCTGGGTGGCCCAGTCCGTTGAGCATGGGATTCAGTTCCTGTTCTCTTGGGTTTCTGCTTTGATTGCGGTCTCAGGGTTATGAGGTAGAGCTCAGAGGGGCATCTGCTTAGTTTCATTCTCCCTCTCCCTCTGCCCCTCTCCCACCAGAATAAATAAATAAATCTTAAAGAAAAAAGAGAAAGAGAGAGAGAACATGGATTTTGAGGTCAGACAGTCCTGAGTTAAAACCCAAACCCCACTAATTCATTGTTACACCTTGGTGTAGCTAAGACATATATCTGAGCTACTTCTTTCTCTCTAAAGTCAGGAAGATGGTAATACCTGCATTGCAGGGTTGTCCAAAGTCAGAGATGACCTATAAAAAAATCCAACCTACTATTTGGTAAATCCAACTATAGTAAATTGAATTTCAATTAAATTATGATTGCACAGCTAATAATAATTTTACTGATATCATTTTGATCACTATCTCCCAGGCACTTTCTTGGGCCTTGCACTGTATTTCTCTCATCTAACATTCTATTTTCTTCTCAGTGATTGTGGATCATTTTCACATAGCAGATGAATTGAGGATTCATGACATGGACTTCCATTCACTGAGACAAGAAAGCTGGAATCAATGGGACCTTCTCTAAGTCAGGGGTGGATATGAATTTGGAAAGAGGGAAATATTTACCAGTAAAGAAACTGGGAAGATAAATCTGGCATGACCTATTATCTGAACTGTTGAAATCAGTCTCCAGATTAAAACTGCATTGTTTTTTACAGTTTAAAAGGCTATGAATTAAGAGGAAAGCCACAATAGAAAGATGTAGCTTCCCAAAAGAGGGTGTCTAAGATCTTGGAAGCAAACAGATCTTATTTAAGCCTCTGAGATGTGTCCCTTGTTTATTGCCATCATAATTGCTTCTAATATCTATTGGGAAGATTTTCTCTTTTTTTTTTTAAAGATTTTATTTTACTTATTTGACACAGAGAGAGAGCACAACAGGAGTGGCAGGGAAAGGGAGAAGCAGGCTCCCTGCCGAGCAAGAAGTCCAATGCAGGGCTTGATCCCAGGATCAAAAGATCATGACCTGAGCCAAAGGCAGACACTTAACCAACTGAGCCACACTGGTGACCCAAGAAGATTTTCTTTATATTCGAAAGAAAGCAAGAAAAGTAGAGTAGAGGGAAGACCATATATGAAAGACCATATAAGCCCAATTATTATCTCTCTGTAATTTGGAATCATAATTTTTCAACTTGCAATGAAACTTAAGAATACCAGATTCACCTTATGGTTTAGAAATGAGCAGGGGATAAAGATAAGGAAAAAATAGAGAGAAACATTTTCTCAACTTTCAGAGCCTGCTATCACATCTACATGCCAGAAACCCCATCATTTCTTTTAACTTATTTATCAATATAATACAATGCATATAATTTCTTAAAAAGTTAAGAGAGAAAGGTCCAAAATTTTGTAATGAAATACAGCAATAATATGCACCACCTCTCTCCATCCAAAAACCTCATTCTCCAATCAGTAATTAATTCCAATAAATTTAAATATTTCTGGAATTTACTCCCACATTTCTAAATAATATGTGTAGAAAAAATGTCCATTTCTTCTGTATCTGTTTTCCATTCTCCCATTGAAATACATACCCCAATTTTTAGCTGAGTTTGTGGTTTCCAGAATAAAAAAAAATTTGTTCAACTCCCCCTTTTAATTACATATAGTTATGCAACTAAATCCAGGTAAAAGGGATATAAAAGTGGTATATGTAACTTTTGGGAGACTTCCTTAAAATACAGCTGAAACATATCCTTTAGCTATTTTCTTCTTCATTCTTTCTTCCTCCTTAATGGATGGAATTTAGATATGATGGCTGGAACCCAAGCAGCCACATTGAACCATGAGGTTAACTTGGGAATGGAAGCCTATCCCATCAGAACAACAGTACAGGAGACTGGGTAATACTGAAGATTCTGTGGAGTAAAACTATCACCACCACCCCAGACTGTTTAGCTATATTGAATGAGAGAGAAATAAAAACTTTTGTCTAGTTTAATTCATTATCAGTTCATGTTTCTGTTTTTCACAGCTAACCAAAACATATATTTTATCGCTATTTCTTCATTTGCCAGTTTTAGAAACTATCTACTAATGACTCATAATAGCAGGTAAATATTTAGCTTTCTTATAGCCTCTACCCCTCCACTCATAGATCTTTCATCTCATTATACTTCTATTATAAGTAGTATAAGTAGTATACCATCAATGTTTTCCTTCTTGTATAACTTCTCATTTTATATGGATTTCATAGTTGCCTTACTTTTTTCATTTACATCATTTTCTCTATAACTATCTCTAGCTGTTCTATACCATCCTATAGCCTCCCCGTTCATTTTTCCACAGGGAAATGTATCCAGTGATCTATCGGTTCTACTTTTATTTGTTAAACTCTCTCTGCTAGAGCCTTTTGTCTTGTCCTCTAGGTCCACCACACAGCTGTCATCCCTGGGCCTCCCCTCATTTTCGTCCAGGGGTTTTCCTGTACAACACTCCTGTGTGGAATTGTCAGTTTCCCTTACTGCCAAATCTTCCACTTTTTTTTTTCTTATTTATTGTGGAAAATTACTCCTGGTAGCCTCCTAAGAAAGGGTGCTTAAAAGTCAATTACATTTAAAATCTGTTTGGTGGGACACATACTCCTGGGTTTGGAATTTCTGGAATTTCTGCAGGCTTGTAGGACCCATCAGAAGACCAGGAAGAAATGATGCTAGTAAAATATCACCTCTTTTCTTCCCCTCAGGTACAGCTGTGCACAGAAGTGTGGAAAAGAATATAACCAAGGTGGGGACACCTACTCTCCACAAAAGGCCTTTACAGCAAGAGAGAGAGGCATTACTGATACACCTGGTACAAGAAATCCAAGAACTCCAGATCCTTCTCTTATGAATGTGCTGATTTCAAAATCTGACTTTCACTCTGTTTAACTCACTCCCTAAGGGCAGAAGATGTTACATGGCACTTTCTCCACTTGTCACCTAGAGTGAGGGAATCTGAAAGCAAACTCCCCAGAGCTCATTAGCTGTATAATTAACCACATACCATTTTCTACTCAAATCCGCCAACAACGCACAATGAAATCAGCAGCTAGAACAGCGCAGCAAGAAAAGAGCAGCCCTGTTATCCCGGGAGATGGGGGGTGGAGGGGCAGGTGTCTCTGAGAAGCCTGGCCTCTGCCTCCCTCTTCCTATGATGCCTCAGCCCTTGATTTAGGACTGGTCAGGGAGCTAGCATGATGTGAAAACTCCAGCCCAGGTTTTGCGCCATTTCCCGCGCAAGCTTGGATGGGTCGCTTAGAAAGTCAGTTTTGCTCCAGGTAGAAAACCAGCCATGATTAATTTATCCAATACACTTTCTTGTTTTTTAATTTAAAATTGTATCTTGAGGTGTATTTGCTCAAGGCAAACACACAAAGATCCAGGAAGTGGAGGGAGAGGCTCTTTCCCATTCCTTGGCTTTCCTCGACCCAGAAAATTAGGCTAGTGATATTATTGCCATATATTCTCTGCAGCATCAGCTAATCGACTGAAAGGGCACTCCTTAATGCTTATAATTGTAATAACAATTCCGTAAGCAGTCCGTGACCCACATGTTCCTTCCCGAAGGATTGCACAGGAGAGAGTGGGATGTTTTCACTGCCTTTGGGCATCCTTGGTGACATCTGCTTATTTCCAAAGGAGGAAACAAAAAATGGTTCTTTCCTTTGGTTTTGTCTCCTCCTCTTTCTATTTCTCTTTCATTCCCTTCGAAGCTGGGCACTGCCTATGTGCTAAGTGGATGTTTCCCGAACACATATGTTCCCACAGAAGTTGAGCTGATGTTTCTTTTAAATACAGCATTGCAATTGCGAAGTACATGTGGGGAAAACGGGTTTGACCTAAGTTGTCTCCACTAATGGGCTTTGTAGGTCTGATATGATAATTCTCTAAGACCAGGGAAAGGGGTATATACAAAAGTTATTTGAGTACAGAAACTGTTATTTGGGGAGAGTGAAAAGGGTATGGATGTTATGTATATTTCATGGACCACTGGGCCAAGGAATGTAGTTGAGGGAGTCAAAGGAAATGCCAGTAGGGCCATCCTTTGATGGCTCCAGCCAGACCCCGTGGTATATTCCTAAACCAGAGCAATGTAGGCTTTGGAGAAACGAAGAGACTAGGCTATGCTGTTTTACCTCAGTCAAATTACTTAACCTCTATGAGACCCATTTCCCCATCTGTGGGCCATGGGAACAATCATACTTACATTTTTATAGATGCTTAGAAAGAATGAATGAGATACTGTACATAAAGCCCACCACTGAATGCCTCACCCTCAGTGGGCTCCAACAATATTTAATGACATTTCTATTTTCTTTTCAACTTCTCTTTTCCTACACACATCCACTTCATTTCATCAAGGACAAGATGGTGGCCAGGAAGTAGATAAAACATTAATGTGACCAAGGATGAACTGAACATGGAAGCTTCTAAGACTCACTGGCAGACCTCATCATGCAGCCATGCACTTGAGCTTTGTAAGCAGGCATCCTAGTAGCTCCAAAGTCATCTCTAGTTCCACGAGTACCTTTACCATACTGATTACAAAAAACCTGGGGTCATGACCGGTATTTCTTTCATAAGAATTTTTAGGGCCTAAATACTGAATTACCTAGAACCCCAAGGTCCTTAATGATTAGGTTGGATAGTTTCTGCTCCTGGTATAGTAGAAAGCTTCATGTGTCTCTCTTTTTGTGAATGGAACCACCAAATGTCCCTCTTATTTGGTTAATCTGAAATTGGGAGGCAGCTGTCCATGAAAATAGTTTGTGACATAAGGAGAGAGTCACATAAGAGAAGCAAAGTGACCAAAACATCAAAAAAGCTCACCTCTAAGTTTCAGAATTTGGTGAGGATTTAATAACTGACATAGAGTGTCCAACAGGGCATGACCCGTGGTCTGATATTCCATGGGAGAGGAACAATAGGTACTATGAATAGAACCAGACTGTTGATATCTTCAGCATATCTCCTCCCCCGAGGCAGCTGAACTTGGGAATGTGTCTTTTCCTTCTATCTTTCAAGTAGACCCAGGGCCTACAACTCCATAAATTTGAGCTAGCTGACTGGATGATGCAGATTCTAGTACCAACTATCACATCAGCAAGTTTTTATGACATATTTACTGTGTGGCCACCCCATGGTGATGCTATTGGAGTAGTGGTTCAAAAGAGGCAATAGATCTCATCCTGGCTTAGGCATTTATGATTCTGGCTGGTAAGAAAGGCTTATACATACACACACATTATATTCTGAATATACTCCAAATAGTATATAATGAAATGGAAAGTTGCCACACAAAGACATGATCTGGTAACTTGGGTTCAAGGAAAATTTGATGTGGACTGGGGTAGCCTTGTGAGGGAAGAAGGACTCTTTGCGAGGTAGTGGAGAGAATCCCAGCTTGGAGTCAGACAATCACTGGCACAAACTTCACTTTAATTTCCTCTTCTGTCAAATGAGAATAATAACATTCAATGCATAGGGTTGTTAGGAGGCTATAAGGAATTAGAACATACAGCAAGGTAGTATCTTGCAATATTTTATATATCTATAGATAGATAGATAGATAGATAGATAGATAGATAGATAAGTATTTCATTTTGGGTAGTGTGGAAGGGGGAATAATGGCCCCTAAAGATGCCCACATCAGAATCTCTGGAATCTGTAACAATGTTACCTTATATGGTAAAAAGAACTTTGAAGATGTAATTAAAGGTCCTGAGATGGGGAAATTATCCTGGATGTCCCAGATGAGCCCAGTGTTATCAAAGAGAGCCCTGTAAGGAGGAAGTAAGAGCACAGAGTCCCAGAAGGAGATGTGAAAACAGAAACAGAGGTGGGAGGGATGCAGTGCCACAAGCCAAGGAGTACAGACAGCTTCTAGAAGCTGAGGAAGGCAGGGAAACAGATTCTCCCCTACAGCTTCTAGAAGGAATGCAGCCCTGCAGATATGTAGGTTCTATGCTGTCTACCAAAATCCGTTTTGGCCTCCTTATCTCACAGGTCTGAAGATGCATTTTTCTAAGTCCCTAAGCTTGTGGAAATTTGTTATAGCAGCAACAGGAGACTAACACAGTCGTTCTGGTGAGCTGTTGCTCTCCAACCAGGACGGTGAGCATCCATCCCTTCAAGGGGACAACAGAACTCACACAGGAGCAGAACACTAGATGGTCAGCTTGGGACATTCAAAATAGACCAAAGCATATTTGGCAATAGTAGCTGAATGAAAGTAGGACTTTCATTTTGTAGAATCTGTGGCTTTTTGAGAGTGAAAGAAAAAATAAAGGATTGCTGCTTCTGAAAGTTAAGAGCTTGTAAACTCAGAGGATTAGAGGATGGAGAAAGAAGGTATGTCCTGCCTCGTGGGGAGGAGATAAAAGCTTCCGGGTACAAGGAAAAGGACAAGATTACAGGTAAGGTGTGGTCCTCCTAGTCCTGGGGGAAGGTGGTTTAGAGACGTGTGTGAGATGCTAGAAAAACCAGGTAAAATGAATTCAGGACATGCTGAATGTGAAGGAGCTTCCACCTCAAATCACTTCAGTCATTCTGGGGGTAAGTCCCCTGGGAGCCCCTCAGAGTACACCCCACAGTAAATTAGGGAGAGAAATGGAGGCAGCAAGAGCCCCTGAGATAGTATTTGTGGTTCCCACAGAGATCCATAATTTCTCATGTCCCAGCAGAGGGACCCAGCCGAAGGATGAAGGATCCACACACTGAGAGGGGCCCAGGGACAGGAGGAAGAGGGTATCAAGTACACAGACATCATGACAGCCAACCCATGGCTTGGTCCATGGACAGCAGTCAACACAGAAAGCACAATGCTGGAATGAAGGCCCACTCCCCGTGAGGGAGCATGAGTGAGCTCAGCTGAGGCCCATGGGGGCAGCACTTTGGTGACACCCTTGCTTTGCCACTGTGATGGTGCTGTGCCTCCAGCAGCATCCTGGAGACCAAAGGGGATGGGAGAACCACAAAGAAGGGAGGTCAGCCTTGAAAGGGAATTTCGACCGAATTAACTAAGTTTAAAGCCTGAACTGATTGAGTACCACCTCAAAAAGAAATTAAATTTAAAGCCAGAAGAATTTGAGTGATCTCAGTGTGACAAAAAGTCCCCCCACCACCAAGAGCAAGTTGAGTTTGATTATGGAGAAATAAATTGAATTCCACCCCTGTTCTGATGAGCTGCGATGCTGAATCTGAAACCTGGGACATGGATCTGAAGCACCTGGTGCACAGCAGATGCTCAGTGATATTAATTATCTGACCTACCTACCCTTCTGTGAATGAAGGAAGGGCTTTGCCTAGGGAAAAATGATGGGGAAGAACATATTTTACGGAAAGAATTGGAACCCAGTCTTCAAGAAAGTAGCAGACTATCTATTGTTTTTGCCTGTCCATCTTGGGAACCTTTCTGCTGGTAACAGCAGCCTGATTTTTCTTTGGGGTGGACCCCTTTCTTGTTCTGCCCCTGTGCTTTGAGTATGCTGACATGATTGCCAGCCCCAGGACTGTTCAGTCAGAATATTCTAGCTCTGTGATCACAGTTATCAATTCAAAGAAAGTGAAGGGACCCCAGCTTCCTCCCAGCTAGAGCTCCAAGGGCTTTTCTTGATATCATTTAGAATGAGATTCCCATGGGGTGCCTGGGTGGCTCAGTCATTAAGCTTCTGCCTTCAGCTCAGGTCATGATCCTAGCGTCCTGGGATGGAGCCCTGTGTCGGGATGTGTGTGGAGGAGTGGGGGGGGGGGGGTCCCTGCTCAGTGGGGAGCCTGCTTCTCCCTCTCTAGCACCACCCCTCATGCTTGTGCCTCCTCTCTAGCTATCTCTCTGTGTCAAATAAGAAAAAAAGTCTTTTTTTAAAATGTTAGAATGAGATCTCTTTTGGTTAGGATTGAAAAAATATTTATACAGACACCTGGATTTCCAGTCCTATCTTTCCATAATACAAAGGATCTTCCCTGAAATTAAAGCCAGTGAAGAAGAAGAAGAAGAAGAAGAAGAAGAAGAAGAAGAAGAAGAAGAAGAAGAAGAAGAAGAAGAAAAAGAGGAAGAAGAAGAAGGGGGAGGAGGAGGAGAATAATTGAGAGATCTAGAGAGAAAGATACCAGGAAGAATTATTTTTGCACCTGGATCCATTCATACTTGGATCCTTTTTTGCTTAAGCAAATGATATCTCTTTCCCTAGAAAATACAGAAGCCTGGGTAAACACAGAGGTGCATACTTCCTGTGTTCTCAAGATAACAAAGAAATCACCTAGGCTAGGGAACAGGATCCAGGGTGAATGATGGTGTCAGAAAAGTCTGGGCAGGTAGGGGAGCAAGTATCACGATGGCTTGGGAATGCCAAGCCCAGTAATCTGATTTTGCGCCCATGAGTAATAGACAACCAGAGCAGGTTGAAGAAAGAAGTGACAAGTGAAATGACTGCATGGAGGAAATTGACCTGACAGCTACATGCAGCTCTGACGAATGTGGGGGCTCATAACCTGGGATCCATATACCTAGGTAGGAAAAAAAATAAACCTTTTATTTACACGTATCTTTGATGGCAATGCAGCATTTTCTTCTACCTTGACTGAAGGCACCAGATGCATTCATATTAGAAGTACCTGTATATTTGTCAGCATAAAAGTTATGGATATCTTCATATCCCAGTACTGTTGTTGCAGATAATATAAAAATATCATTTAGGCTCATTACAGACTTAAAATTATAGTTGTTACTGAACCTATATCTGGATCTTATAGTCTGAGGCATTAATAGAGAAGCACATATGTTACTATAGTAGATGTTTGAGTGGGGAAGTTTATTTCAATAACTGTATTTTAATACAGTTGGTTTACTTTGTAATCCTACGTATTTTACTTTGTGCATCCAAAAATCATTATTTGACAGAGCCCTTAAGTTGTGCTAGTGGGGCACCAAAATGAAAATGCCACAAAGATTATAGGAGGAAGAGAGTCTGGAAGCCAGAAGGTTAGTGAGGAGGGTCTGACATGAACCAATATAATCCAAACTTCGAGTCAGTCAAGAGGAAGCATGAAAGGGAAGACATATATCAAAGAAATTTGGGGGAAATTTTAGCTGGATCCAGAGAAGAAAATGCATCCACGCAACTCACACAATAAAGGAAGATCTAAGAGAACAAGGATGCCAAGATTTGAAACTTGAACGAATGGAACAAAATGAGTACTCAACAAATGACCAAAAGATAAAAATGGAATTTTAGGATGCAGAGCTGCTATCTGGACAGCTTTGTGATATTCTAAGATCATGCTGGGACTTCCCAAAGGAAATATTCCATAGGAAAATTACTATCTCACCTAAGAACTCAGCTCAAGGGTCAGAGAGGGGCAGGGCTACAGGAAGGCTGCATACAGAGGTGAAGGTAGAAGATAAATGGATTCTCTTTTGGACAGGTTGTGGAAGAAATCAGGGACCTGTGTCATGGCAACTCCAGCTCTGGTTCCCTGGGATTTCACCCAGCCCCTACCCCTACTCCCCACCTCTTCCTCTTAGGTGTTGACTTTGTCACCCTCAAGGAGCAACAGGACAACATAGACTGCAGCAATTCCCAGCCCGACACCCTCCCATGGCATCCGTCAGAGAAAGAGCTCATCTCTCCTAAGTCTCCAGGGAGAGAGCTGCTCCTTTCCCCGGCTCATTTCCAAATGCTCATTCTTCTCAGAATGCCTTGGGTCAGGTTGTCTGTCTGAACTAGGCTGACCACACATCCAGGTCTGTCTGGAAGAGCCTCCATCTCCCTGTGGTCCCAGCAGAGTCATCAACAGAACCCCCCTTCCAATCTCAGGAGCATTCCAGCTTGGATGGCAGAGCATGGGGCCACCCAATCACCAAGCTAGGGAACCAGAGAGCACATATGCCTACATCCACCCTGGTCCTGGCTAGGGAAGGATTCCTAGAACAAAATCAGGTTTGGTACCAGAGAATAACGTGGAAGCTGGCTAGTAAAACCCAGAGGTGACCACTTTAACAAGTGTGATGAATGGATTCCTCAAGTTGGACAAGGAGCATTTATCACAAAGCAAAACTTAGAAAGATAGAGAGGGAGAACACGCAGGAACAAGTCTGCCCAAGAGATGGGAAGAGAGGCCTTGAGAGAGGTGACTAATTCTTACTCAGTTGTGAATGGTAGCCCTGGTTTATTTCTCCTGTGTCTCCTGGCAACCTTCAGCAGGATGCCTGACAGTTTCTGAAAACTTGCCATTGAAAATAAAACATCAGGAACTATTGGCCCTCATACAGAGAATGCTCTAACTTAAGAAGTCTTCTGTTTCTCAAAATTGATCTCTTGCGCGATGCAGAATGTGCGGTGGGATGCACGATGGCAGGCGGCTCCTTCAGGCCACCCTTCCTCGGCTTCTCCATGAGAAGCCCCATGAGGACACCCAGATGTGGACATTAGCGTCTCTGCCCTCAAAGAGCTCGCACGTGATCAGCTCTAAACACATTGGGGACCAGCGTACAAACATCTATCATTTTTGCTCTATTTCTCAATTTAGCCAAGTTTCCAAGCCACCACTGCCGACCAGGGAGAACATCTTCTTTTTCCACTCAGAGTAAATTAGCACCTCTCGGATTTCAACTGGGTCAATTTAGGATTTAAATATAGTCTGCTAACGACCTCTATTCAGGATCAGTGTTGTCATCTCACTGTGAGATGATAATAAGGGCCCCTTTTCCAAGTTATTTAATAATTTCAAGACAGCAATGGCGGGGGTTAAATCAAGCACGAAGCCCCTCTGAGCAGAGGACCCTGTACAGATCGAAGGCCCTGACCCTTCTCTCTTTTCTTCCTTATACCCCTTAAGATAAGACCTTCCAAGTGTATCTACTTTCCCTCTTCTTTGTTTTATGAGGACATTTTGACATTTTTACTTACACATTATCACCCAGCTAGGAGGCCTCCTCTGCCTTGGAATCTTCACGTAGCACTCGCATCACGTGTTCCCGTTCATTCTATCACTGTCCATTGCTTATCACTCTGGGGTCTGTTTGTTTAGAGTTCTTTCTCAGTTATTTTACTCATAGGTACTTTCTCTGAATTATTGCAAATCTGGAGATTTCAATCTTTCACCTTGGCTGGTGAATACTACCCTGGCTGCATATGAGATTGTACAGCACTGAGCTTCCCTCTTAGAAATGTATACAGACATGATGCCACTTCTAATATGCGGTGTAGCCAAAATACAGTCAAATGACCGTGATTCTTTTTTCCACATGATCTTTTTTCTATCTTGCAGCATACAGGATTTTTCTCTCTACCCTTTAAATTCAGAAATTATACCAGGATAGGGACACCTGGGTGGCTCCGTTGGTTAAGTATCTGCCTTTGGCTCAGGTCATGATCCCAGGGTCCTAGGATCGAGTCCCGCATCTGGCTTCTTGTTCTGCGGGGAGACTGCTTATTTTTCTGCCCCTTCCACCACTTGTGCTCTCTCCGTCTCTCAAATAAATAAATAAAATCTTTAAAAAATGAAATTGTGCCAGGATATACTGAATTATATGACTTTTCTTCTTAATGTTGCTTGTTACTTGGAATGTTTTTACTCTGCAGACTAATGGTTTTCTTTCACTTCAAATCTCTCATCAGCTCAGATAAATTTCTTTTTATATTTGATAAATAAGCTCTCCTTCATCTCTGTTCCTTGTGCCTTCCAGAACAGCTGCTGTTCAAATACAAGGCTTCACCAATCTGTGTACAAACTTGCTTGAGTTCTCTCTCCAGGATTTCCTTCTCTTTGCAATTTTGTTTCAAATTCTTCCTCCTGAGCTTTCGGTGCATGTCTCAGCAGTCACCATCTTCTTCCATTCATCTACAAAACTCTGAGATTCAAAGATCATGGTTTTTATTCCAGGGGATTTTTTTGTGCTGTGATCAAATCACCTCTCATGTTCCTACTACATGTTCCTACATTTTCACTTGAGTTTGCGAAGGTGTTTTCTAGCACCTTCTTTTCTCTGAGGAGCTGCCACCATGTAACAAGTCTAGGACTGGAGGCTGCTCCATGGAGAGACCACCTGGAGAGAGAGAGAGAGAAGCTGGCACGGTCCCCGCTGGGCCTGCTCTCAGCTGTCTGTCTTCGAAGCCCAGGAGGAAAACAAGCCAATAAATATTTACAGCAACCCTAGCCCCAGCCACCATCTGCAGCCACGTCACAGATGCTGAGCAAGAGTGGGTGAGCTGAGCCCAGTCACCCCCTCACCTAGATCTGTGGGCAAAACTAATGGTTGTTAGGGGGTTGCAGTTAAGCCAGCATTTTGAGGCAGATCATTTTGTGGTAACAGATAACGGAAATACATCATTTGCTGCATTTCACTACCTACTCTCCCAGCAGAAGCAATGCTCAGTAATCCATCCAGGAGCCCATATCTTCTCTCCATGGGTAATGTCTGACACTTGGCTATGCTCCTCATTCAGTGTCTGGCCTGGCATGAGCAATTTACATCTTCCCCTATGAAGTCCCCTCACCCAGTGCCACCATGCTGCCTGGGCAATCCTGCCAGCCCTCAGCTCTCCACCAACTTCCTGGTCCCAATCCAACATGGGAGGCTGGGTTGCTACCCCCCAAACCTTCTCCAGACAAGGTCCACAACCTCTGCCTAGCCTACTTCAGGGACCTCTTGTTGGCATGACACAAAAGGCTGACTGACTAGTTCCAGATGAGAAACGGAATTCCAGTCCCCACAACCCTCAGATTGTCAAATACTCGAGAGTCTCCATCATTCCCTCTTCCTAAAGAAGGTGCAACAGGCACTTCTCTGAGAGGCAACAGCATTTAAGCTCCAATATCATTCCCTCCTAATTTCTTCCTGCTGGATGGTTTCTCTTCTTGAGTGGCATTCCAAGATTTCTATGTCATCCTGTATTTTCCCCTCTCTGCTATGCATGTACTATGTTCTCAAAATCCTCCAAACATCATGGTTTGTGCTCACAGCTCAGCCATGTGAGATTTCATGACAAACCACACCCCAACAAAGCCTGTCTGTTAGATATAAAAACTATTTTATCTTTCAAAGTGTTGAGAAACAGAATGATCTATGCCCACCCAACTTACCATCTATGTAAACATGACCATTCCAGGACACTCTTGCCCAGGAAGATGAAATTCTGAACACCTTTTATGGTTCGTTTCAGAGATTTCCTAAAGGTTCTCAACAAATAGCAAGAGATAAATCCACCAGGCTCATCAGCAATCAAGATCTGCTTTGAACACCTTGTCTTGAAATTCCCCCTTAGCTGTGTCAACCGGCATGAACTTTGCCCACTTAAAAAAAAAAAAAGATTTTATTTATTGACTTATTTTAGAGAGAGAGAACAAGAGAGCACATGCACCAGCAGGGGGAAAGCAGAGAGGGAGGGAGAAAGAATCCCAAGCAGACCCTGCACTGAGCATAAAGCCCAACAAGGGACTTGATCTCATGATCCTGAGATCATGACCTGAGCTGAAACCAAGAGTCAGACGCTTGATGGACAGACACCCAGGCACCCCTGCCCACTTCTAATAGAATCATAAATATTCTAACTTTGCCCTTCCCTTTCTGCCTTGGTATTAAGACTCAGTCAACATGATAATAATCTCCCTTATTGTAGTAAGCAATAAACTCAGCCTTGCTTTATCAACAGGTTACTTTGGATAGTATTTTGAGATGTCAACATTTAACACTATTACTTCTGCTTCTATTACTTCTGCTTCTGCTACAAATTTGCAGAAGCTTATTTAAGAAATTTAAAACTAAAAAATCAATTATCCTAGACTGTAGCTACCATTCCTGAGGGCTATTTGTACACAGGGAAAATTACTAGGCATAAGAAATGAGGTGCATGGAGGGAGGAGGAAAAAGAGGAATAACAACAATTCATTTACTCCTTAAAGCAAACTTCTGAAATAAGGATGATTATTATCACCTTCATTTCACAGATGGGGAAACTAACATATAGAGACCAAGTAACTTGCCCAAGACTGCACAGCTAGTAAGTGGCAGAACTGGGACTGAGCCCAGGCAGTCTTGCTTCAGAATTTCTCCGCTTAAACACTGATAGTATCTTATTATAGGAAAACAGTTGCAAAGTGGTATCATAAACACCCCAGCACAGATACAAATAGAACTTCAGGAAATAATAGCAACTCTACCTAGGGGTAGGATGAGGTGAGAGAGATGAGGCTCTGTTGGGCTCAATATAGGGGGTGATACCTGACCAGGACATTGAAAGACCATCACGTGTTCCCCCGTGTGAACTGATGGAGAGAGTAAGTGTGCAAAGGCCCAAAGGTACCAAACATTATGGAGTGTCTGGGGAATGGAAAGGAGCTTCCACATGGCTGGGTCATGGGGAAGTAGGAGAGACAGACAGGCACTGTCAGAGACACGGCTGCAAAGGCTGGAGCCTCAAACTTCCTCTGGGTTGGGCCAAGGAGCCTGGTCCAGAATATAAATTCTTGGTTATAGCCACGAGAAGCCTGTTTCACCATCCCTCCCATTTCACAAGGGAGCTCCAAAATCGTCAAAGACCTGGAATCAGAAGCTTCTTTTTGCCAGCAGAAAGCAGAACACCTCCCCACCCCATCCACCACCCACCCGAATGAAGGCAGAGGGCTATTGTCATGTGGGGACATTCAGAAAGAACAGGTGGAATTTCATCGGCAGTGAAACTCCTCCATTGAAACAAATACCTCATTGCCAAATCCCCAAAGAGCACATTCTGTGAGGTCATTGCTGTCTACAGGTAAGTAACGTTTTCCACTTCGCCGTTCTCCATAAGAATTCCTCCCCTTGGGCCTGAAGCTAACAGAGAAACATGTGTGATGGATCAAGTCAGCAGCAGGAGAGGTCTGAAACACACACCTTCCCCCAGGCACTTTTTCCTCTCTCTGAGGGCCATCCTGTGTTACCAGGTATATGTGCAAAGCAAGAGAGCAAAGAATGAAAAGCTGAATTGGAAAAGAGGGAAGAGAGCCCATTATCATCAATTCTCTGATCCAGAACCAAAGAGAATCATGAGGGAAGAAAGCAAAAGGCAACATTCCCAGCATCTAATGAATACTTCTGAAGAGCTAGAATAAAACCAGGACAGAAGTCATCAAGACTTCAGAAACTTCATTCCCAGGGTGGGAGCCTACCCAGCTTAAATGACAAAGGAGAAAAACAGAATCTTCTATTTCGGAATTCCAAAACTATGGCAGCAATTCTCCCTTAAAAAATGGCAAAGACCTTAGCTCACAATATTAATTCGGAAATTAGCATTCATTTGCATCCATTTCTTACATCCCCAACATTATGAATAAAATTAATTAATGAAATCAATTGCAGAAGTATCAGAGCCTGTATTTGGAACATGACAGTAAAGAAACTCATAACACACACACACACACACACACACACACACACACCTTTCATTATCTGGCACACAGATGTTGCTTAATAGGGTATTATGAAATGATAAAGTCAATGAATGAGTGAATGGATGGTCCCCTAGTGACTAGATGACACATCCGTTCCCTTCCCTGTGCCTCAATTTCCAGCATATAAGAAGAAGGGAGTATAAAGGAATTGATGTATGTGAGCTGAGGCCAACCAGCTGTTGGCCCAGTCCAACTGTATCAAGTCCTGTCAAGGTCTTGCCACCAACTGCATGACCAAATCATTACCCATGACCCATCGCCTCTTCCCAGCTATCCCAGAATCAGAGACCTGCTTCTTCCTGGTGCCATGGTCAGCACACTGGGGAGAAATTGATTCCCGGGTTTGTTCTCAGAGGGGCACCTGCAGAGCCCTCCGTGAGTGGGACCCTCAGTCTGGAGGGCTCTCGGGCCGCTCGCTAGAGATGCCTGCACCCAAGACAACAGAATTCGGAACTCCCTTGCAGGTCTCGCTCACAGAGCCCTCTTCAGCCGATTTGAGAAACGAGGTTTCCGGCTCCTGCCACCACCTCTGGCAAAAGGAACAAATGAAGTTGTTTCCTTCAAATCCATCAGCTGGGCTTTGCTGGAAGCCCCTCCCTGCGAGGAACTTAACCCGAGCTGGTGAGACAAGATTTATGCCTCAGGAGCAAGGAAGAAGCAGAATCAACAGTAGCTGATCGAGGCCAATAGACCACGAGGGAGGGTTGTTACCTCTTTCCTTCCTTTTGCCAGTGACAGGGAAAGGAGTGTCCTGGACAACAGTAAATGCCTCATGAAACGAAGTGAACAAGACTGCAGCTAAAAGGCCTTCAGACACCTCACAAAGTGGTGATTTCTGGACTGCGAACAGACATTTCTTTCACTTCCACAGACTGCATATGGAGAAAAAACAAGGAGGGGTTTTACGTTACGCTTAGATGAGAGCCAGAGAAGGAAATTGCCTTCCACGGGCTCAGATTTTATTTTCAGCGAATGGGTGCCTCAAAGTGTGGACCAGTGATTCTGAGACTTGCGTGTGACAGAATTGCCTAAAAGACAGACTCCTGGGTCTCATCGCCAGAGCTTTCGGTTTGGGAGTTCAAGGAGGAGCCTCAGAATTGGGATTTGTAAGGAATTCCCAGGAGATACTGCCCCTGTTGCAGCTCAGGGGACCACACTTCAAGATCTGCTGACTTAGACGGTTGTGTGGAATGGACCTTGTGTTTAAGTGCTTGGTCTATGCCCGCTGCAGGAGATGCCTGCTTCTGTGTAAAGTTCTGTTGCCAAGCAGGGAGCTCCTGACTGAGGACAGGGCCTAGGGTAGAAATGGAAGGAAGGAGGCAGAGGGGGAGCAAGGAGAGGCAAGGAGGGGAAGGAAATGGTCACTATGGAAGAGGGTGTGATCGTTGTCGACTCTAACTCAGGGCTCACAGAACCAGTGATCCATGGGCCCCGGGGAACCTCGTAAATGAGAAATGGCTGTTGTACAAGATAAGCGAGACAGTACCAGGTGGGGTGGTGTTGGAGACTTGGAACTCCATGCCCTCTCTAAAGGAGATAATCCCTATCCCACTCCAGCTGCCTGCTGTTATTCAAAGAATGGGACCCAGAGTTGGCCAAAGTCGCTAATCTTTCAAAAGAACAACACATTTAGATATTCATAAGGTATGTCTATGCGGTAATGATAACCAAACTCACAATGAGAGAGAAAACACTCCATTGCTTACCTGAGGTGACCCCAGAAGAGACCAGGATTAAGCAATTTTCCAGAATTCTCTGGTATAACAATGATTTATATTTCTTAAAGGATCAGAAAATTGGCCCCTCTGCCCAGAAGGTGAGCTGATCATCTCAAATTTAGTGGCCTGCCAAGGACATTGTACCTCCCTGAAATCTGGCTTCTAAAGAGATCAATGCCCATTTGTGCTGATTGACAAACATTATTTATCCCAGGCCAAGAAACTGTGTGGCATTTTCACTTCACTAGAACTCTAGAAGCCAAGCAGGTCTCTCCTGACACAGTCACAGATGGGGAAAGAGGCCTTAGTGTGGATTTCCAATTGGAGCTACCCCAAGGCTTCCCTCAAGGAGAGGTGGAGCTCACACCACAGACAGTGGCCAAGAGGCCAGGAAAGCAGAAGGAAGTGCTCTTGGAGACAGGACTCTGTCACTGACCCAAATATCTTGGGGCCACACCCAATGTGGGAGCTCAACAGTGTTGGCTTAAATATAAGGCCTTCAAGATGAGCCCCCTTTGAAGAACTGACATGTTTTCATAAAAATCTTTATTTCCCTTTCCTTCTTCTTTGGTCTCCACAAGTCTATCTGCTTTTCCTGCTCCCTGGGCCACTTACTACAGGCTTCTTGTGTGTCTGCGTCTACAAAACACCGTCATTGTAGGTGTTGAGAGTCACCTTAGAGCCGTTAGAGCAGGAGACCCATCCTTCCCTTCACCTCTTTTCTTCAGCAGATTCCAGAAAAAGAGAACAGTTAATAAGGGAAAAAATCCGAATGAGAATTTCAAAAATTTTTTTTCTTTAATTTGCTATTAATACCTGAGGCAACCTCCAAAATCCCCAACTCAAGGTACCCCATTAACAGTTGAGTTGGAATACACAGCTTAGTTTGGAGGATAAAATGGGGCCCAGGGTGAACAACCGTCTGTTTGCTAAAGACTGAGGGGGTTCTCGAGGTGTTCCCGGCTTGGGGTGCTAAAAGCAGGATGGCCAGGGCAAACCTGTTGGTCATCCCACCCAGCTTTCCCCTAAACCTAAATATTTATGAGAAGACAAGAGCAAGGAAATGGGGAGAAATGGCGGATTCAGGAGAATGACTACCTTGACCACACCCATGCTGTGGGAGACCCAGGGTCAAAGGAAAGAAAGGAATCCAAAGCCTTTGACCTTTAAGGCACAGTGACCCATCCACAAATTCAATCCAGCCCAATCGGATCCCTAAAGTGCCCTCCCTTGGAAGTGGGGATAGCTATGAAAGAAATAAGGAGGGAGGCAGGAGAATGTTAGGGGGCCCTCCTGCCCAGGGAGTTCATTCTAGGGTGAATGAACTTTCTTCCCTTTACTTTCTAGGATCCCTGCCTGCCCAGCCTTCCAGACTCTTGTTCAAGGACTCCTGCTTCACAGATTCCATTGTCTCTGTGCTCCAAAACAATAAAGAAACGGATTTTTGCAAATCATTTCTGGAACTTGATTGTTCTGACACAGTGAACCTCAGCACTTGACCAAAGCAGATTTCTCTTCCATTTAGGTTATTTCACCGTGAAATGACTCCATTCAGCAACAGTGTGTGAGAGGCCATGCAAAGACACCGCCACCCCAATTGATTGTCGGGAAATGAGGAAGCAAAAGGAGGTGGCTCAAAATGGAATATAAACTCTATTTAAAAGAATTTTCTGAAAATCGGTGATTGCAGAGGCTCTGAGCGAGGACAGCTGGGAGCAAGCCATCAGATTCCCCTTCTAAGGCATGGCTCCCTACTGCTGTCAGCAGACCACATATTTCTTAGCATCTCTGAAGAAATGTTAAATCAATAAACTACCTAGAGGTTGCTGACAAATCAGATGCTGTTCTATAAAAAGATGAACCCCATTGCTAGGGAGAAATTGGAGACTTGAAGAATTTTTAGAAGGAAAAGGCCATTTTCCACCAACAGTGCACCCTGTGTTCTGACCTCTGAGGCATCATCGCCCACACAGGGGCACAGTCCTAGGTCCTGTTGATTCCACCAAGGCTTCAAGGTTTAAGATCCCTGGGAAAACACAAATAGAATATGGGCTTCACAAACATGGTATTCTGTGTTAATTTTGAAAATTATCTCTGACTGCAAAGTAATCCCTTTTATTTGGGTATTGCTTTACAGTTTCTAGAGCATTTCATGCCATCATATCATTAGCTTGCCACAAAAACTTTCTGAGTCCGGCAAGCCTATATTCTTAAACTCACCCCATAGCTGAGAAGGGGAATCAGAAAATCCTTAGTAACTTGCTCTAGATCACAAAGCTGAAAAATGACAGAGCCAGGTCTAAAAGCCAAGGTTTCTAATTTCTAATTTCTTTCCTGACTCTTCTGGAACTTAGTACCTTCATCAAATCAACCCAGAATTTCCTGATACCATCTACAAAACCTGAAAATAACTCACATATTCTGCCCCAAAGAACAATTTTTGGTTTCACCAATGGCTATATCTACTTGTATTGCTTCATGTATCAACTCCTATGTTAATAATTGTATGGATTTATGTTCTAGCTCCAAAATTCATTCCATCACTTCATAAATATTTATTCAACTCTCCCATGCAGTGTGTGAGACACCGACAGTGGGAACACACAAAAAAAGTAGGACAGCTCCTGCCTTCACAGATCTCACAGTCCAGAGCAGGGGTTGGCCAATATTGTGTGTAAAGGGCCAGACTAAATGCTTTAGACTTAGTGGCCATACCGTCTTTGTCACTACTACTCAACTCTGCTACAGTAGAGAGAAAGCAGTCATAAACAATGAATAGATGTGTCCATGTTCTAATAAAACTTTATTTATAAAAACAGGAGGTGGGAGAGATTTGGCTCACAGTCTACAGTTGGTCTAACTCTTGATCCAGATGGAAACCAAAGACAGAAAAATCCAACAATGAAGAACTACATTAAATGTCCTAATTTTATATGTGTTTGGAATCCATGTTGGCAACTCAGCACGACCATTCACTCCTATCTGTGTTTGGGAACCACATCCCCTAGGATCACCTTTCCTTATGACTCTAGGTTTAAGTTGACTAGAAGGAATTTGTATGAGATTTAGAAAGCAAGAGAAAAACAGACGCCATGACTTTAGGAGGTTATGATGGTCAAACATGAAGAGAAACAAACAGAGATACACCCAGATTCCTCTCTTCCTATCTGCACCTACCTCATATTGCCAACTGCCAGCCCTGCTGACCAAGAGTGACCCTAAGGTGACCACAAGGCAACTGACCTCATCCTGTCAAAATGACAGATTCCGCAAGGACAATAGCTTTCACAGAGGCAGCAATCTCTACACCGTTCTCCAGATACCTCCTTTGGAATTACATGTGAGTGGTCAGACATACGTAGCATCTCAGATTTCCCTGCAAACTTCAACTGTTTATTCACGTCTGTGCTTCTGGCAAACATGATGAGTTACTATCTGTTTGAGGCTCTGACTCCTCACTTCCAGAACTTCATTTCCTCACTGCCTTCCATTTTTATGTAAGAAAAAAATCTTCCATTAAATCCCAGATTCTCATGCTATGGTCTGAATAACTGCCCCCCACCCCTGCCAAACTCACGTGTTAGAATCCTTATACCAAAGTGATGATGTTAGAAGGTGAAGCTTTTGGGAAGTGTTTAGGTCATTAGAGCAGAGCCCTCATGAGTGGGATTAGTGTTCTTACAAAGAGCTGCCACATAGCTCTCTACCCCTTCCCCCATGTGAAGATACAGTAAGAATTCTGTGACCTGGAAGAAGGCCCTCACCCAACCATGCTGGCACCTTGATCTTGGACTTCCTAGTCCCCAGAAGGGTGAGAAATAGACTTCTGTTGTTTGTAAGCCAGCCGGTACATGGTATTTGGTAATAGCAGCCCCAACAGACTAGAATATTCTATAACATTAATAGTAGCTCTGTTTTCCTAACTGAACCTGACAGATGTGTCATATAAATAAAGTATCTTGATGGCACAGAGGAGGAGATGACAAACTGATTGAATCTTTGTTTCTTTCTAACTTGTTGGGGCAGGGGCTGGGAGAAGTTGAGAAGATTTTGCAAAGCTAGGTCCGGTTATCTTAGAAATTGACTCTGAGTCTCCGAGATTTGAGTGCAGTCAGTTGCTTGAGGAGTGTCCTGTCAGAGAGTGAGAAGAGCAAAATTGGACCAGGGAGAGCATCAACTGCATTGTAACTACAGCTGAGATCTCAACCCATCCCACAGGAAACTCTTGAGCTGGGATGGACCTTAAGAGAGATCCAATTTGTGGTAACTGGATCAGGGCTTTACACCCTCAGATGGACCAGTCAGGCCCCTGAAGAGTGAGTGCTGTGAGGTATCAGCCACCAAAAACCCCCTCCCAGCAGTATAGCGAATGAGCACCTTACTCCTGGAGGGGAGGCTCTCTGTGACAAACTATAGCATCCATTAGAGGTATTAACCATCAAGATGGCTTTCAAGGATAAATACAAGTTATCCACATAACAAAGATGGGGAGGGATAGGTAAGAGGTGAAATACTCAAAGTAAATGCATCTCCAAGTGAAATAGCCTGAGGAATTCAGAAAATTTCTAATGGCCCAAAGTATTCATGGAAAGGAAGTAGCTGGAGATGACATATGTTGAGGTCAGCTTATAAAGGTCCCAGCTGACATTTTATTAATTCCTTATTTTACCCTACTTGATTAGCATGATCTTATACCCAGAATGAAGACTTTAAAAGTGTCTGAGGATGGGTAGTGAGGGAGTGAGCAGTAAGCCAATGGTTGGATGGGTGATGAGTCAATGAGTTAATATATGTATGGATTGATAAGTGAGGAGATAGTGAGTGTATGGTGAATATGCGGATGGTGTTAAGTAAATGGGCTGATGGATGCCTAAGTGGTTAGTAGATAAGTTGATGGGTAGCAAATGAATGAGTGAATGGGTTATTGAACGTACTATCAGTCATTCAGTTGCTATCTGGTGGCAACCATTCCTCCTCAGATCCTCTGGGAAGCATGGACTATATCTTGGGAAGAAAGAATAGCTAGAAAGGTAAAGTCTTTAGGCAGAGCTAAAGACTTGAACACTAAATATATTGGTAGTTGGGTATGCTCACGGGAGGAATGTCAATTTGCTTCATTCATTTACCACA
Organism: Lutra lutra; assembly: GCF_902655055.1. Lineage (NCBI taxonomy): Eukaryota > Metazoa > Chordata > Mammalia > Carnivora > Mustelidae > Lutra > Lutra lutra. Next base: position 149,342,183 of record NC_062278.1, read on the forward strand.
CCTGCCTGATCTCTGTAGGCAATTGAGTCTGTTATCCTTCTTCCATACCTCCTTGAGGTCAGGGGTTATGTCTTCCAGCATTCCTCCAAAAGCTGACTCTAAGACAGGGACTAGATGTAAGTATTCCACTTTGGGAAGGTATCCCAGATACTCCCAGGAAAGGAATGAGATGGAGAAGGGAAAGCAATAAATAAAGGTTGCTTTTCTCAAGCCACTGCCATTCTGGATAAGTGAATTTTAATCCCAAGGGGTAACTCTGGGAAACTGTAAAACACATGCTACAGAGGTTTCCCATCTGAAGGGTGAGAGAGTCGGGGTATTTATACATTAACTCTTATCAGTCATTGTTTAAGGGTGGCTGAATGTGGTGGTGAATGACTTCTCATCACTTTGGAGAATACTCTCAGGTAAAGAGATACAGGCACTGGCAGTTGGAAGGCTCACAAGCAGGCTGAAGTTTCAGGAAAAGTGGGCGAGAAGCCAACAGCACTTGCAGTCTTCTTCGCGGCTGTAGTAAACACCTAGTGGATGGCAAGCCCTCGAGTAAGTATACATAAATGAATGACTAAACATGAATCAGTGAACAGGAATGAGGTACTCAAAGCCTGGTTTCAGCAGGAGACAAGGCAAGCAGAGTATATATCCCAGACAGAATCTCACGCACATGTGCCTGGTCAGGCAGAGCAACATAACTTCCCCCCTCCTTGGGGGCTGCTCCTACAGGAAAATTATTTAATGTTTTCAAATTGCTTTAAAAGAGTCAATTTACTATATAATTGCAACAGTAACAATCATCATAATAATTCTTTGTACTTAATAATACATTGAAGTCAGTGACAGTAACAATCACACTCTAATGGGCTTAGCCGGCAAAAGAATTTAACTTGGGTAATGTTGTAGTACATAATTGTATTTTTTTTCCATTTTATTTCATTTCTTTGTTTTTGACTGAAGATGTCTCCTTCACAGTTATCCCAAAGACCATATTCAGGAGATAAGGTCTGGAGAGGACATGTAACCGTGGTCTTATTTGCATATCATTTATGTCTGCAGGCATCATCTCTTGGCCACTGACTTCTGTGTTCCAAGGCAATTACTGTCCCCTCAAAGGCTGTCATTTCACATTTGTCCTCCATCAGCGAAAATGCCTAGCATTCCCAGAAGCTTTTGTAGTTTTCAAAGTATTCATAGATGCTCATGTGACTCTTGTGACCACCACGGAAGATGTTCATCTTTAGGTATAATTCTACTATAATTCTATAGTGGGATGAATGGGGCCATATAATTCAATTACATAAACACAAATTGCATTGTTAACTTAGTGAATATATAATTTTTCAGTTGTTCTTCCAGTTATCTTGTGGGGGAAAAAAACAGAAAAGATGTCCCCCTGTATTAGATGCATAGGAACTAGGCTGATTATTATAACCGACAAGTGCACCAAACACTGGACTCAAGTGTCCCTCCGCTGAGTGGAGGACCAACAGTCTGAAACCCATCACATCCAGTGTAGCCCAGAAAGTCCCAGTAACATCCTCTGTCTTCCAGAAATGTCTCCATAGAATGATAAATTTCATGGTCACCTGAGCTTTAGCTGATTTCTCATGATCACAATTAACTTTTAAATAGGATTTTCCAGGTTGTTTCCATTTTGCAAAAGAGAAAACTGAGGTTCGGAGGAATTAAAGGTGACACCTCCAGTATTTGCTCATGGCTAGAAATAGAAGCCAAAGCTATTTTCCTTTCCTATTTACTGCCTTTTCGTCCAGGCTGACTCTAACCATTCACACTCAGCAAACATTTCCCTTCACATCATCAAGTCAAATTTATCCTTTAGCTCTAGTATCTTCTAGTATTTGTTCTTACATATATTCTGTTTTAATATCTTTACAATGAGAGTGTAGACAGTTATAATTGGCATTCTCATTCAACACATTATGACATAATCTGTTAGAATTAGGAGTGCCTTAAACAAGATAGAAGCTTCTTTTTCTCTCAAGTAAGAAAAATCTGGAGGCAGGCAACCTGGACTGTTATGGTGGCTCCATAGGCATGGTGGCTCCATAGGGACCCAGGCTCTTGCCCTTCCTCTTCTCTATTTTAGAACTTGGCTTCTATCCCAAAGTCTTCTGATCCAAAGGTGGCCACTGATTCTCCAGTTCTCCTCTCTGAAACTGGAAGCAGGAAAAAGAAAAGAGGGAAGGGTAAAAGGGGTCTATCTCTCAGTGGAGTCAGTTCCTTTCAATTAAATTTCCTGGAAATCTGACCCAGCACTTTATCTCATTGACCAAAACTCAGTTACACAGACACACCAAGCAATTAAGAAAGCTTAAAATGTATCCTTTTCAGTTGAGCTCATTACTGCCCCATAAAATTAGGATTTTGTTTCCATAGAAGAAGGAGAAATCAATCAGCTATTTTCACAACAATGCTGCATAAGAAACCAGCCCAAAACTCAATGACTACCAATAAGCATTTCTTTCTCACCCATGTGTCTTACATAAATCAAACTTCCCAGAATAGTGCCTGATTCTTCCAGAACACATCAGACACAGAAAACTGGCTGTGGGATCTCAAACTGGCAAAGTTGGAAGAGAGACTATAGGGGAAGTGGTCTTCCCTGCTGGAGTTTAGAGGAGAAGACTGCCTGCTTCCCATGGTCTTAGTAGATGTTCTGTCTAAAGCTGTCTTGGAAACCCAGTTGGGGGCCCACCAAGAAAGAGAAGGCTCAGGGGTACATCAAAAGAGGAAAGGAGATGAGGGGGACTTGCCAGAGATCAGGAAGATATGCATCACATATATCAGCTAAAGGTACACGAGTGTTGGGTCGGTGGCTCCGGGAATGCAGGAGGAACAATAGAAATGACCGCTGGGGCCACCATCTTCCAGCCCCCTCCCCCCCACCTTCCTTAACCCTTGACTCTCCCGCCAAAAGGATGTATGCCCAGGTCACGGCTCCATAGGTAACCTGATACCTATGCAGGAAACAGAAGTATCAGGACCCCCCCATACCCTCCGATCACCAAATACCTTACCATATATGGATGTGAGCCCATGCCCTGCCTTGGCCCGATAAAAGACCCCCCCACACCCCCCGCCGACTCCCTCCCAGCGAGACTTCCCCAACTCCCCTCTCCAGAGTCACAGAACCTCGCCCAAGAGTGCCCACCTCCTCCCTGAGACCCAGCTCCCCTTCTCCTGAGCCCCGAAACTTTGCCGGAGAGTGCCTTTCATAAATCTTGCCTTGAGCCTACCTTGCCTGGTGTTGTGTTTACCTCACCTGCAAAACTTTACACTGAGGTTAACAGCAGTGCTACACTGCACCACTGCAAGGATGCCAATCATGCCGTAGTCCACGGAATTAGCAGTACAAAATTTACATGGCTTGTACATCAACCCTCACAGTGCATACCACGTACAGTTGTCTGAAATGTATCCTCTCCTAACATAACAAAGACATTGTTCCATGTCAGTAGGTACAGACCTAACTATTTCTTTTCATGAGTTATCTAATGCCTTATAGTATAGATTTACAATATATTTAATTACATGTCTAGTGATAGACATAGAGTTATTTATTTCCAATTTTTTGCCACTCAAACAGTATTGCAAGAAACATTCTTCTCCATACATCTTTTTATTCTTATCTCTTACACAAAAATAAATCCTGGATAGGTAAAAACAATCAATGAAATTAAATGTAAAAGAAAAATAAAAAGTATTAAAAAAATATAAGATAATGCTTTTATACTTTGGGGTATGAACAGGCTTTATAAGTATAACACAAAACCATCCCCTGGATAGTTTAATTTATAGATCTTCTGTATAAATAAACATAACACAAAGTCAAAAGACAGACTTGAAGCTAATGTTTGCAATGCACATTACAGACTAATGGCCAAAATACATTTTATTTAGAAAGCTCCCACACGTTGATTTCTAAAATGAATAATTCAATAGAAAAATAAGCAAAGAAGATGAATTGGTAATTCACAAAAGAAGAAATACAAATGTAAAACAAGACATGTGGTCTTCCTAGGGAATAAGGAAATGTGAGTTAAAACAACAATAAAATATAACTTTTAACAATCTTTCAAAACTTTAAAATATTATTAACTTTGTTGGTGAGAATTTATAAAAGTAAACACACTCATACTTGCTGGAAATTGGGGGTATTAGTACAATTTTCTCTTCCAGGACAATTTAACACTATCTTCTAAGCTATTACTTAACAATTTTTGTCCTGGGACTCCATCCTAGGGAAATATTCCCGCATGTGTATGGAAATACACAGACACACACACAGAATGATTATTAGAACATTATTTGTAGAAGCAAAAATGAAAATAAAAAACAAAACAAATGGAAATGAGCAAACTGGCCATTAGGAAGACAGTAGTATGGAATACCCTTAGTTACTAAAATGAATGGTGTAGACCTATATTATCTAACTTGAACAAAAATCCACAATATATTCCTATAGGGGAATAAGTGCATTAAAAAACATGTGTGACTTCAATCCATTTATCAAAAAAAGAAAATTTGTTTCTATGTTTTTGCATAACTGTAGAAAACTTCTAGAAAGCTATACTCCAAAGTCACTTCTGTGGGAGAGAGGATTTCGTATTCAGAAAGAACAAATTGTAATTTTATGTTTCACATACTCAGTTCTTTTTAATTTGTTTTGACAAGCATATATACTTTTATGATTAAAAAAGTAAATATTTTGGGGTGCCTAGTTGGTGCAGTCGCTTAAGTGTCCAATTCTTGGTTTTGACTCTGGTTGTGATCTCAAGGTCGTGAGATTGAACCTGGTATCAGGCTCTGCAATCAGCAAGGAGTTTGCTTGAGTCTCTCTCTTTCTCCCTTTCCCTCTGCCCTTCCTCCTGCACTCGCTCACATACATACTCTCTCTAAAGTAAATAAATAGATCTTTTTTAAAAATAACAATATAGGGGCGCCTGGGTGGCTCAGTGGGTTAGATGTCTGTCTTCGGCTCAGTCATGGTCTCAGGGTCCTGGAATAGAGCCCCACATTGGGCTCTCTGCTCAGCAAGGAGCCTGCTTCCCTCTCTCCTTCTGCCTGCCTCTCTGTCTACTTGTGATCTCTCCCTCTGTGTCAAATAAATAAATAAAATCTTTTTAAAAAATAACAATATAAAGAAATGATATGGGTTTTTTTTAAAGATTTTATTTAGTTATTTGACAGACAGAGATCACAAGTAGGTAGAGAGACGGGCAGAGAAGAAGGTGGGGAAGAAGAAGGCTCCCTGCTGAGCAGAGAGCTGGATGTGGGGCTCGATCCCAGGACCCTGGGATCATGACCTGAGCCAAAGGTAGAGGCTTTAACCCACTGAGCCACCCAGGTGCCCCAAGAAATGATATGATTTTGTATCCGACTCTTGCAATCATAAGCAGAAAAGGTTTTCTGCAGGATAAGCAGTGGTGTGCTGATGAATTAGTTGGGTCAGGGGCCAGGAGTGGAGAGAGTAAGGAAGAGAGCCCTAATTTGTAGTGTTTGTCAATATCCATTGTATAGCTATTCCCAGTATGTTTAATTTCAAGTGGCTCACAAAATTCCTGAATATTTAACATAATGGGTATTTAATAAATCAATTTTTTAAAGTCCGGCATTGAACGGAACTGAACTGCCAAGGTTCTGAATAAATAAGCAAGGTAAATTCAGAATTCTGCTCATGGAATGGAAATATCTCTGCTGGCTGGGGCAGGTCTCAGCCTGGTTCATTCATAGTATATCCATGTCTCTCCCCAACTCACCACTGAGAATTCACCATTCAAGTGTTCTTAGGCTGGTGTGGTCTCATTACAGTTTTGCAAGGTCAATTTACTTCACCAATTCTCTAAATGAAGCTTCACTCTTTAGAAGTAGGTCAGGTGGCAAAAGTAAATCCCGCCAGAAAGGGTTCCGTATTCATTTCAAGCCCAGGCACCTCCAAGCCACAGAATTCTACAGATGGCACACAGAGGGAGAGAATCTGGGTAGACTTCTGGCCTTTACAAATATATTTCAAATATATTTCCCCAGATGGGAAGGCACAAGAGCTGTGCAGAGTCCTATTTCCAGGTGCTTCTCTACACTGCAACAATTAACGAGGCACCTGGCAATTTACCCAGCTGAGGATTGAGAAGAATGCCTGCCCCCTATTTGTTCACCGCTTAATGACGTAAGAGTCAGAGCAATATCATATCAGAAAGTAATGGCGGTGATGGCCAGGCCCACTACTAGCCTTTGCAGAGACCATGAAACTTACCTCCCTTCTCTTCTTACCTCAGGCTCTATCCTACACATTAACAGCTCACCTCCAAATGTGTCCAAACTGGACCCACCATCACCCCCACCCCAAGCAGTGACCCTTTGGCCATTCTTTAGAACCAGAGATGCTAAGTGACCTGTACTCTGTAAGAAGAATCTGGGGAAGAAGTTCTGCAGGCACTTGGAAATAGACTAAGGCCATTTGGGACAGACATTTCAGGGACCTGGCTATTCAGAGAACAATCTAGAAACAGGGCCGGGACTCTGAAGTACTGGTAATAGGAACAGTATATGGGGCTAAGGGAAGACCTCACCCACTCTTGGTCAATAAGGGAAGACTTCCTGGAGGAGAGGAGCCTAACCTGAGCCTTGACATATGCATAAAGTTTAGCCAATCAGAACACAGGGTAGGGGACTCCAGGTGGAGCAACAGTGTGCAACAGGACCTTGAGAGCTGAAAATTACTCGCAAGAGCGAATGTTACATTGTTTATGAGGGTCTGCCCCTTTGTCGCCCCTCAACCCCAAACGTTAAGAACAGAGATTGGCAATTTTAGTTGGATGCACTCACAGAAGAGTGATTATGGGTTCTCTAAATTGAGCCCAAATTCTGACACAAGGGATGTTGACTCTATTTGCCAGGCTGACCAGCCATTTAACAAGAGCCTCTCAATCTTGCCCCAACCCATCCCGATCCCTTTCCTCTTCCCCGCTCCCTCCTCCACAGTTCACTACTCTCATTCAGAGATGTAGTGGAGACAGACAAGACTGCAAAAGAAATTAGTGCCAAGGTGTTAACTGGGGTAATGAGTTAGCAGATAATCTATTTGCATTTTTATGGGGCCCTTGGAGGCCTTAATTTAACTTGAAAGTGTGATTAAGGAGGGAATTTTCAGAATAGAGCAGTGCCCTCTTATCTGCAGGGGTTATGTTCGAAGACCCCCAGTGGATGCCTGGAACAATGGATAGTACTGAATCCTATATATATATATACTATGTATTTTCCTATGCATACATACCTATGATAAAGTTTAATTTGAAAATTAGACATAGCAAGTGATTAACAATTAATAAGAAATTGGAACAATATAACAACTTACTGTAATAAAATTTAATGTGAATATGGTTTCTGTCTCTCTGTCTCTCTCTCTCCAAATACCTTATTGTGCCGTACTCACTCTTCTTGGGATGATGTGAGATGATGAAGTGCCTATGCGATGAGACGAAGTCAGGGGCATGACATAGGCACTGTGACATAGCATTAGACTGCTACTGACTTTCTAACTACGTGTCAAAAGGAAGATCATATGCTTCCCTTTCCATAAAGCCAGAGAGCAACTATTTTAGGCATCACGGGCCATGGGGTCTCTGCTGCAAATACTCAGCTCCACTGTTGTAGGCGAAAGCAGCCATTGACAAAATGCAATTGGATGCAAGAATGAGTGAAGGAGTGTGTATCTGTGTTCCAATAAAACTTTATTTACAAAAACAGGCAGCAGTCCGGACTCTGCTTTTCCCTGCTATGTTTTAATTTGCTCTCCTTTCCTCTTTCCCCTCGGTTTAGAGACCATAGCTCTGCTTCTCAGGTGAAATATTACAAATAGCCCTTGGAATTCTGCCAAGGGGAATTATCATTGATTGCCAAAACTGACTTTTGTAAGTCAAATACTTGTGGTCAGATGGGACTTACCACAATATCTAGATATCTTTTGTCCATGTTTTCCTACTTATTTCTGAAGGGCAATCACAGATATTATTTTATACCTAGGTCCTCGTTCCTACCCCTACCACTTGGTGAAGACAGCATAGCTTAGCAGTTAAAAAAAAAAAAAAAAAAAAAGGTCAGAGGCTCCGGAATTAGACTAGCATGGGTGCATTAGTCGGGATAGGCCAGTTATGCTACAGTAGCAAATGAACCCCTAAATTTCAATGTAAAAAAAGATTAACTTCTTCCTTATGTTATATATCAGGGTAGGTGGCTCTGCTCCACACTGTTACTCAGGGACCCATGCTGAGGGAGCCTCCACCACATGGACTATCCCTAAGTACTGCAGAAGAGAGAATATGAAACTTCATATACACTCTGCCTTGACCCAGCAATGACACACATTACTTCTGCTTAGCACCCATCGTCAAGTGTAGCCTATAAGTAGTCACAAGTCCACCCCTGACCAACCAACTCTGGGAGAAATCAGAGAGCAGAGGCAATGTTTGACGAGCGCTGTCATCTCTGCCACCCGTGGCCTTACCAGTGAGTAGCTCTCTGACCTTGAACAAGGTATTGAAATAACTCTGTGCCTCATTATCTTCCAAGGTAAAGCAGGAGTAACAATGGCCTCTCACTCAAGTATTGTGGTCATATAAAATGATACTATGCTTTTAAATTACAGTGCCAGATTCACAGACCTGTACCCCTGGGGATAAAAATGTATTATATGTTATAAAAAATAAAATAAAAAAAAATAAAAAATAAATAAATTACAGTGCCAGGTACATAGTAAGCCTTCAGCCAAAGTCAGTTATTATTTTTATTACTAACCACACGATTGTGAGAAAAAGGCTTTGTCTCTCCAGGTCTGTATTCCCTCAGCTGCAAATCAGGCACTCCAATAACACTGTTTAAGACAACAATTAAATTAAATGCACAATACCTAAAAAGATCTTAGCACTGTGCCTGACATACAACAAACACTTAATACAAATTATTTCCCCTTACTGCATGCAAACATGTATTGGTCGTTCTTTCTAGTTCTGATTGCCAAGGGCTTGTTTGGCTAGAGTAGTGTTTAAGATGTTGACCAATGGAAAGTCAAATACGAGTATTTCAAAACAAAAGTGATTTTGGAGATTCTCTATTTCCAGAGGCAACTTAATAACCAGGGATACAGTGCTATATAATGTGATCTATTGTTCTTTTGGCAACTTAGTTATAGTTCGGAACTACATTTCCCCAAACCTCTTTTCTTGTATGGTCTGGGTTAAAGTTGCCAAAAGTGAAGTCGCCTGAGAAACAGACGTGGAAGTGAAGAAGTGGCCATCTGAAGTTCAATGTTACAGCAGCTGTTGAGAGGGTGATACTAAGGTCCTATTGGGTTCCAATCTGTCCTTGAACTTCTTTGCTACACATCCAGCCTCCCTTCCTACTGCTGGTGCTGATAGGCAACAGGGAGGGAGCAGGCTCAAGATGCTGGTCATGGAGAGCCGACAGCTTCCATGAGCTTCTACATCGGCTCCCTTTATGGCCAGCCTGTTCAGGAAGAAATCCAATCTCTAATTTTATTCTCTGTGATCTTTGAGCTATTACCTAACTTCTCTGTGTCTCAATTGCCTTATCTGGAAAATGGGATGATAATAGCACTGTCCCGCTTGCAGAGCTGGATTAGGGGAGCTAATACAAACAAAAGAGTTAGTACAATCCTAGCACACAGACAACACTCAGTAAATTGTTAGTTAATATTATGTTGATTGCAATTGACCTTTGAACAACATGGGTTTGAACTGCATGGGTCCACTTACACATGGATTTTTTTTTTTTCGATAAATACAGTACAGTCCTATAAATGTATTTTCTCATGATTTTCTTGATAACATTTTTTTCTCCAGCTTACTTTATTATAAGAATATAGTACATGATACACACACAAAATATGGTTAAATGACGGCTTATGTTACCAGCAAGGCTTCTGGTCAACGGTAGGCTATTGTAGTCAGGGTTCTGAAGAGTCAAAAGTTGTATGTGAATTATCAACCATGCAGGAGGGTCATTGTCCTTAACTCCCCATTGTTCAAGGGCCAATTGTAATTTGTTATACAGAAATAGAGAAGTAATATATACCATCTAAAAAGAATACTGGTCTCAAAATATATGTCATTTTTATCAACCCCAATGGTTGATAATCATTTGCACTACACATCAGTTGCTAACTACCTACTGAGTGTCACGCTGACCACTTTGCAAGAATTATCTTATTTAATCCTTGTAACCACCTTATCTGATAAATGACCGAGATGCATTTATACAATTATTCATCTTATTTTTCAAACAAGGAAACTGAGACCTAAAAAGGCAACTGACTTGCTCAGTTGACCAACTAGTTGACAGTGCAGTCAATGCTCGCCCTATCTGTACAGAATCTCTGGTTTATGTTCCCTCTGCTAATATCATCTTGGGTCTCTCTGGCAGAGCTTACCAGGACGTCATAATGGTATTGGTTCCCTGAAAATTGGTTCCCTGAAAATAGGTGCGTTCCCTTCCCTTGAATGCACCCCCACCCCGTGACCTGGAGGAGGCATGCTCTGTAGCTTCCTATAACAGATGCAGCCTCCCACAGAGAGGCGAGGGCACCCAACTAGTCACAGTTCTGTGTGTTGAGATACCCCTGGGGACACTGTAGTTCAAGTGCCCACAATTCTTTCCCCATTGTTGCGCTCTGATTTACAGTTTATCTGTTTTACAGTTTACAGTTTATCACTGTACTGCTGGGGGAGGGAGATGGGGTATTGTTTTAAGAGCAATTTCATAGTTTGTTGTTGTTTTTTTTTTTTTTTTTTCAAGAAATCTATACTGCTCTTCAGTGGAGGATATATTGAAGAAAATAGCTCAAAAGATTATAGATCTTATGAGAACCAGTCACTTTTAGTTTTCAGAGCTACTTATAGTCTCTTGAAGCCCTTCTATGTATAAACACTTGGTCTGGCTGGGCTTGCTAATGTAGTTTTTGTTTGCTTTTAGGGGAAACAATTTCATTTTGCTTGTATGATAAGCCAGTTAGTTCCTATTAGTAAACCTCCCTGACCACAAAATGTCCAATTAATCAAAATGTGTTTTCCCAGCATGTTGTCTCAAGTCCTACAGTATGTAGTACAGAAGAATGGAGACAACTTCAGATATTAGACTTTTATCCCCTTCATTTGCTGGGGATCAACAAAGCTTTGTTCTTTTCTTTCTGATTAGAAATGTAATACAGAGTTGGTTGACACACAACTATTTCATAAATACATAATATATAGAATGGAACTTCCCCCATCTCATGCCATAGAGATTATCCTTGTAAACAATGCAGAGCATATGCATTCAACTTTGTCTATACATATGCTAAAATAGTTATTTTCATTTCTTTCTTTAGAAAACAAAACTTGTTTCATATTAGACATACTAGTCTCTCCAGTTCTTTTTCTTCCAGCAATATCTCTTGGAAATACTACATCTTAGATGTTTCTACATTACTATGCATAGATTCTCATTCTTCCCAATCATTATTGATACACCATAATAAAATCAGTTAATCCCATATTCAAGGATGTTTGGGTGGCTCCCTTTCTGTTTTCAATGATGATCTATGTGGAACTGGCCATTTTTAAACATGTGTCTTGCACATTCATAAGACTCCTTCTGGAGGATAAATTCCTAAGGGGCAATTTTAGGATGGGATTTACTAGCTATCCCAGGTCACATTCCCACCCACAGTATCTGAAACTGCCTGTTCCTTTCTGCCTTAGGAACACTGGATATTGTATTTTCTTCTTTCATCTTGGTGAAACACCTAACTCTTATCATAATTAACAACAGTAAGAACAATGGATTCTTTCCCTCCCTTTGCAGGTGTATTGAAAAGGAAATTTCCTAAAAGGTAAGTAGGAAATTAAGTTTGTCAGGAGCAATCAGCATTTATATAGTGTCTCATTCTTGGAGTTAATTCGTATTTACATACACACAGAAATTTGACATTGGGAAGAATTTTGCTTGCCCTTCCTGGGAGCTTTTGTTCTGTTGTTCATGGCCTAGCCTGGTGACCTAGAATCAGGTAGTCCCCCTTAAGTTAGATTAGATTTTTGGTGTTTAAGGAGCACTTGATAAACTCGAAATGGAAGAAAGACCTAAATGTGAGACAAGAATCCATCAAATTCCTAGAGGAAAACACAAGCAGAAACCTCTTTGACCTTGGCCGCAGCAACTTCTTGCTAGATAGACCTCCAGAGACAAGGGAAATAAAAGCAAAAATGAACTATTGGGACCTCATCAAAACAAAAAACTTTTACACAGCAAAGGAAAGAGTCAACAAAACTAAAAGGAAACCCACAGAATGAGAGACGGTATTTGCAAATGTCTTATCTGATAAAGGCCTAGTATCCAAAAGCTGAAAAGAACTTACCAAACTCAACACCCAAAAACAAACCAAAAAATCCAGTCAAGAAATAGGCAGAAGACATGAACATACCTTTCTCCAAAGAAGGTATACAAATGGCCAACAGACACATGAAAAAAATGCTCAACATCACTTGGCATCGGGGAAATCCAAATCAAAACCACAATGAGATACCACCTTACACTATTCAGAATGGCTAAAATTAACAATTCAGAAAACAACAGATGTTGGCAAAGATACAGAGAAAGGGGAACCCTCTTATTTACACGTTGGTGGGAATGCAAGCTGGTACAGCCACTCTGAAAAACAGTATGGAGGTTCCTCAAAAGGTTAAAAATAGAATTGTCCTATGACCCAGAATTGCACTACTTGGTATTTATCCAAATGATACAAACATAGTGATTTGAAGGGGCATGTGTACCCCAATGTTTATAGCAACAATGTCCACAAGAGCCAAACTGTGGAAAGAGCCCAGATGTCCATCAACAGATGAATGGATAAAGAAGCGATATATACCTACAATGGAATATCGCTCAGCCATCAAAAAGAAGGAAATCTTGACATTTGCAAGGCAGTGGATGGAACTAGAGGTTATTGTGCTAAATGAAATAAGTCAGTCAGAGAAAGACAAATACCACATGATTTCACTCATATGTGGAATTTAATAAAGAAAACACATGAACATAGGGGAAGGGAAGGAAAAATAAAATAAGATGAAAATTGGGAGGGAGGCAAACGATAAGACATGCTGAACTCTAGGAAACAAACTGGAGGTTGTTGGAGGGAAGGAGGGTGGAGGGATGGGGTAACTGAGTGATGGGCATTAAGGAGGGCACTTGATACGATGAACACTGGGTGTTCTACGCAACTGATGAATCACTGAATTCTACCTCTTAAACTAATAAAAAAAAAATCACTTGAGAGAACTTAGAAAAAAATATGGATATTCCTACCCTTTCTGTTTCCCATTTGATCCAGGAGGTCCTGTGTGGGACATTTTTGTGTCTTTTGGGCCTCAAGCTTGAAAAGTGAAGGTAATCATACTCCTAAGTTCAGCACACTAACGTTACTACTCCACGTAGAGCCAGCTTTCTGTTTTATTCCGCGACTCCTTTTCATTCCCACTGCTGTCACCAACACCCTCTCGGCTCTAAGCAGCCATGTCAATGTATTGGATATAATTTCTAGAATTTTAAAGTGTCTTTGGAAAATATCTAATGAGATTTTATGTGAAATTATATATAAATTATATATACTAAATAAAAGTATATTTAATTTATAATATATAATTTTAAAAATAGATAAAAGTTAAATTGTGTTAAAGGTTTTGGTTTCTTATACCCAGAGCTGAAACCTAGCTTTCATACAAGAAAACTGTTAGAACCCAGGCCTGAGGGGCAGGGGCTCAGAGCTCTTCCTCCGAGCAAGGTAGAAGGAGACAGAGGTTGACCTGCAATTCCCAGAGGCAAGGCAAAGGGCTACAGGGAATCAGAATCCACCCCAAAGACTCACTGGTTTTTCGTATTGCTTTAATGTAGTCCACTCTTCTCTCACCCCTCATTTATACAAGTTGGATTATTAGGTTAATAATTAGATAATGTGAGGAGGAAAAACATTTCCTTTACCCACTCAGATTCAGTAATTGGGGGCTTGCAAATTAAGCTGACAAAAGACAAATGAACAGGAGGAAAGACAAAGTGCATTCATGTAAGTACAAGGGAGCCTACAGAAACGTGGCTCAAAGAAGTTCTTAGAATATGGGGCTAATCTACTATCTCAGTAGGAGAAGGGGAGGGGGAGCGAGGGCACTTACGGAAAAATGAATGACTTTCAGAAAGATAAATGGACCTTTAGGAGAGTAGATGGGAGGTATGATAGTTTTGTGACAATGTTTCCTTTTGCAATTTCTTATCCCACTTCCAACTTCACATCTCTCCACAGTGTGGGAAAACTCCTTTGAAGGGGGATTTATGGCAGTTGAATTCTTTTGGAAGTTCTGCTTTTAGGCAGATAAGAGGGGGTCATATCTTCTTTTCTGTATCTGTTAATTCTCAAATGGCTTCAGCTCAAAATAATTTTGATGCCACAATAGGGTATTCTGAGTCCCTTCAATAATTGGGAAAATGAGGGGCATACAAAGAACACACATACTATCTCTAGCACACACACACACACACACACACACACACCACCCACTATTCACACCAACTGGAAACAACTGTTAACATTTTATTGTGATTTGTTTTTCAATCTCCTTTCCTTTCGTTTTTGGGCACATGGTTGAGATTAAACTATATATACAGTTTTCCTTCTTGCTTTTCACCTTCACATTTTCAGCTTAGCATTTGAGAAGTGTAGATGAGCAAACTTTTTAAAATTTAATTTAAAAATTATGAAATTTTTCTCTCTTTTTTCCAAAGATGTATTTACTTATTTCAGTGAGAAAGAAAGAGCACAGCAGGGAGAGGCAGTGGAAGGGTGAGAGAGAAACTCAAGTTGACGCCACACGAAGCACAGAGCCCGGCACGGGGCTCAATTTCAGGACCCTGAGATCAGACCTGAGCTGAAATCAAGAATCAGACACTGAACTGACTTTGCACCCAGGCACCCCTAAAAATTATGAATTTTTTCAAACATAAATGGTAATTCAGAAAATAATGTAACAACCATTCATAAACCTGCCGTCAGGATTTAAGAGACATGAATATTTTGCTATATTTGCTCTGGATCGCTCTGGAGGAAAAAAGTCACAAATGCAGGTAAGGTCTCCTCCCGGCTTCCCCAAGCCCCACTACAACCACCGCAATCCAGATCTCACCATCTGGGACTGGTGTGCTTCATTCTTAGGCCTATTTTTTTTACCTTTTTCCAATAGAATACACCAACGTTTCTTAGGGTTTTAAATTTTACACAAATGATATTATATTGTTTGTATCCTTTTGCAACTTGCTTTTTATCTTTCCAATGTTGGGCCACCACAGAAAAGACATTCTTTTTTCCATGTAATTCTCCAAATGGAAAGTAGATACCCATTGTTTTGTTAGAAAATATCTTAGCACTCACCCTAGCACATACCCTCCCCAATGTCCATAACCCAAGTACCCTCTCCCTACCCCCCTACCCCCCAGCAACCCTCAGTTTGTTTTGTGAGATTGAGAGTCTCTTATGATTTGTCTCCCTCCCAATCCCATCTTGTTTCATTTTTTTCTTTCCCTACCCCCTACAACCCCTTGCCCTGCCTCTCAAATTCCTCATATCAGAGAGATCATATGATAATTATCTTTCTCTGGTTGACTTATTTCAATTATTTCAGCATAATACCCTCTAGTTCCATCACATTGTTGCAAATGGCAAGATACCATTTCTTTTGATGGCTGCATAGTATTCCACTGCGTATGTGGTATATATATATATATATATATATATATAACCACATCTTCTTTATCCACTCATCTGTTGATGGACATCTATGTTCTTCCATAGTTTGGCTATTGTGGACATTGCTGCTATAAACATTTGGGTGCACATGCCCCTTCAGATCACTACATTTGTATCTTTAGGGTAAATACCCAGTTAGTGTGATTGCTGGGTTATAGGGTAACCCTATTTTCAACTTTTTGAGGAAACTCCATGCTGTCTTCCAGAGTGGTGAGTGCTGTGAAATATGTAAGCCTGATGATTCATAGACCTGTACCCCTGGGGCAAATAATCCATTATATGTTAATAAAAATAATAAAAAAGAAAAGAAAATCTCTTAGCTCTGCAAAGTCCTGGAGCTCAGAGATGATGTCAGATGGAATCACATGGTATCTCCCTACCCTGTGTCTATTTGAATCCGTTAGTTAACAGAGGACTTGAGAAGGCCTCTGAGAGAAATACAAGCAAGCTCAAGACTCCCTTCCTTGTAAGTTCCAAGTTATATAGATACATACATTTACTCAGTGGCCCCAGTAGAGGCCAGGTAACAGGGAAAATCAGAGAACTCTAAGGGAGTCACCATAAGAGTAGGGAATCTAAATTCAGATTCAGATTCCAAAGCAGGTCCCTTCTTCTTTTTCCATGTAGAGAACAGCTGATTAGGGGCACTGTGTTGAGGATGTGAAGCCCAGAGTTCACCCAGTGTAGGTGACCTGGGTCATGGGCAGGAAGTAGAGGTGGGGTGGAGGACTGGGGATGGTGTATGCGTATGGCAACAACTGCTCCTATGATCACCCAATATCTCAGTGACTCTACAATGTAAAGCTCTTGTCTCCTATGGCCGGATGCACATGTGTGACATACTGCAACAGACAGCATCTAAAAAACCAGCTAAGAGCAGGATTATATACGGACATGCTGCACTTCCTGCTTTTCCTTTGCAAGATGGCAGTACTGTGTTTTGGTGGTTTGGGACTTCACTTGGGAATGGTATCTCAGAGAATGAAGGATGGATTTTTAAAATCAGATCCTGTCTGTTCTGTGCCAATAGATGTTAACACTTAATGTAACATGACCTGTCCATACATTCTCAAAAATCATGTCCAAAAATGGTCATAGAAGCACTGCCTCAGTCATCCATGCCTGAAAAATATGGCGATGTCCTTCAACAGTAGAACAGATAAATAGATGGTAAAATGGAAAAAAAAATTACATGATGGAATTCTCTACACCTCTGGGAATGACCTACATGAGCTATATAGACACAGCTACATGAGCAATATAGATGAACCTTACAAGTACAGTGCTGAGGGAAAGAGAAACATACACAAAGGAGCAGGTATCATAAGATTTCATTTAAAGGAAGCTCAAGAACAGGAAAACCACTCTACGCTGTTATGGATGGGATGGGGTTGTTCTTGGCATAGGGTAATGAGTAGGAGGGGACCCACAAACACCTGTTGGAGCCTGGTTTGGGTGCTGGTAAAGAGGAGACCATTCACTTTGTGAAAGTTCATCAAGATTTATACTTACATTCCATTTTCTGTATATATGTATATCATAATTTCAAGAAATTTCTAAAAAATTATTTTACTTTGTATTTCAAGGTCCTTAAGTGAAGCTGCACATAAATGATTATCAAAGGGGTGCCTGGGTGGCTCAGTGGGTTAAAGCCTCTGCCTTCAGCTCAGTCATGATCCCAGGGTCCTGGGATCGAGCCCCACGTCGGGCTCTCTGCTTGGCAGAAGCCTGCTTCCCCCTCTCTCTCTGCCTGCTTCTCTCCCTACACGTGATCTCTGTCTGTCAAATAAATAAATAAAATCTTAAAAAATAAAAAAATTAATGATTATCAGAGCCTTAAATTGATCAGTCCCAGCCCATGACCACTGACTGAGTATCATGAATACCCTTTCATTCCTCTCCCTGATACAGCTCACTGCCTTGATTTGAACATTCTCTTAAAGACAGTACTGTGTCTTTCACCTTCACACCCCTCCTTCAGCCTTCTCTGCAGTTTTATGAGAAAATACCAGAAATCTGTTAGAAGAGGTGAGCAAGGGCGTCTGTAAAGGAAGGAGTTCTCCATCCCCAGGCCATGACTTGGGAGGCCAATTGATAGATCAGAGAGCAGACGGTGCCCACCATTCAAGCATTTCCCAGGGGAGAGGAGGCCCAACGTTGGCATTGTTTCATCTGTTTTTGGCAGCCTGAGTTTGCCTTGTTCAAATCTCAGCGAGCATTTTAAGAATTGTCTTGCTATTCACACAAGCGTGGTATCAAACTGAGAGCCCCCTTCTCGGCGCCCTTCTCGGCGTTCAGGCCCTGCTTCTCACTGGATACTGTGCTCCTATTGCATGCTTCTGGTTTTCTCTGCATTTGTGCCCCAGCACTTAGCTCTGATGTCCCCCACCTTTATGGTGTTTTTAGGTATTCTTTTTAGATACCTAATTCTGTTCGAAACCCTTGCCTCTGCCATCCCAATGACTTCAAATCTGCCTAATAAATTCCTGTTGGCTAAACTTTTCTTGTCCATCCCTCACTGAAAGATTTCAAAACACATTGAAAGAATTCTTTTGACTGCACAGAAAAATATGTCCTTTCCTAATGAAGCATGGGTCCAAAGGCAATGCCCACTGCCTTGTTCAGGGAGTTTGCTGACTTTGACCTATGCTAAATGTAAAATGTATGGAAATGCAAAGGTTACTACACATTGCTGGAAAAATTAAACCTTAATAAGTCCCTTTGCCTTTTGTATGGCGCTTACATTATTACATCGTTTTCACCTGGTGTCTGATAGAGTATATGTTCTCAATATATGATGAGAAAGGAATCTGGAGAAAGAATGGAAAGCAGATCTAAGACAAGTTGTGTAGTTGTCATCCAAAAGGCTTTTAGTCTTTTTTTGTGTTTGAAAATTGGCTTGTTTGGCAAAATCATCTATAACATATTTATTCTAAGGTTAAACAAAAGTTGTCCAACCCTGGGTGCCACAGTCTCTTCTTGGATATTCATAATGCGCCTAAGAACACTAATGGTACTGGGAAATCCTGCACCTGAGAAAAGTGCTCGGTTTCAGTGTTCCCAGAGTATTTCATGACATCTTTTTAGTATATACGCTATTAGATCTTTTACACCATCTATTCACATTCTACAGGACCAGTGTGCTTCAAGCATACTTAGGCAAATGCAGTTTAACTCAAACTGGATATGATTCTGAGACAGACAATCTGAATTTTTCCCATGCAAAGAGCTTCTGAAACCACAGTTATCAACTAAATGAATGCCTCCGAGCCTGCACCAAGAGCATCCTGATTAAAATACTTGCTCATGTGAAGCCAAGGGCATACAGTTCTCTTATAGTATACATACTGTGCATTTTAAACGCACTCTGAGCATGCGTTGGGAGGACGCCATTGAGTCTCACTGGCTTACAGACAAAGCGACGTTAGGCAGTGTGGCCGTAATAACGGGGTGTGTAACTGTCCACTCTGGAGGTGATTACAAATGAGTCAAATAATGGAGAAAAACATTTATCTGTGTTTCACCTGATCCTGGCATTCAGTTCCATTCTGCATCATTAACTTAACACAACAAAACAAAGCATCAATTACTCTCTCCAGTTGGAGACAGTCATGTTTAACAAGGGGAAAAGAAAGTGATTATTGAAACCAGAGCTTGCAGATGTCAATCAGTCAATGATGAAAGTGATTTGAGCCTGTCCTCTATGAAAAAGAAGGAAACTTGACCTGGTTATGGCATCTCTCTTGTACCAGTAAGAGGGAGGCCGGATGTGATGATCTCTCATGCAAACAGATTTTTTTTCTTTTTTGTCACCAGATGTATACTCTACCAATAATTTCAGTACAGGGATGCACTGACATCTAGTGGACAACCAGGTGACCACTATTTTGGCCACAAATTACACTGTAAGAATTAGTAAACTACATAGTCCTTTAAAATATTTGAGAAAACTTGGTTCAAATTAAACTTAAAGTATAATTATAGATTTTCTTTGTTTCCTCGTGGTGGAAGCCAGTTAACTGAATTCATATTTAAGTTAATATTATACTTGGAAGACTTTTTCTTATTTGTAACATCACCCCACTGTCTTGTGAAATACTGGTGCATATTTGCATGCTTACCAGAATGAACAAGTTTATATATGGGTAAAGACAGGTAATAGAATGCAAGAGACACCCAAAAGATGGCATGGAATGCTGTCCATTTTATATGTTTTGGGGGAAAAGAAATTTGTCTAATTATCAAACACACATGAATTGGTTTCTGGCCACCTGTCAGTGAGGAATTTGAGAATTCTAGTAGTTTGATTAAAAAAACTGCAGAGCAGAGCATAGTTGTCCCAGAGGCCACTCTTGTAGGGGGAAAGAGGGGCATTTCACATCCAGAGAGATTCGTATGTCCAGTTTCTCTCACATCATCGATCAGGAGAGTCCATGAAATAGATATTATCTACCTAGTTTATTGACTGATTTGTTTTAGAACGTAATTAGTGTTGAGATGCGAAGAGAAAAGTAGACAACATCTATCTCTCTGACTCCTGAAATGTGAGCCAACTGAGAATTAGACTAAAGGAATAAACCAGAAGAAGGTTTTTAAATACAAGTTTTATAATTGGTCAGGCAAATTGGAGAACGTTGCTCAACATGGCCGGCATAGATCTATTATTGTCTTTCCCTCCTGGATTAAATTTATGTTGATATAATTACCAAGCCTCCATACAGTTCTTGTATAGTTCCTACCTTTTCTGAAACTGTATGGATTACTCACAACTTCCTGTATGTGTCCTTCTCTAACATATAATGGTAAGAAAAAATTATCCCCAACTTAGAAATATAGTAAAAGGGAAGTGGGATGTCTGTTCATTTTGTTTAATAGGCCTACACAAAGGATTATTTAATTTTCTAAGAGAATGTACTTGCATTTAACTTACAATTTATTATTTGAGTAGAGCTCAACCTTTGTGATGTACATGTTAATTTGTAGAGTTCTGTACTGAGAAGCTAAATAAGCAAACGGACAGTGGCCAGTCCATAAATAAAAATTACCGCTCTCCATGACTGTCAGGAACCAGTCCAGGAAATAAACCCATTGTCTACAGAAACCAGCTCAGGAAAGCTGGCCAGTTTATAAGTCAGACTTGTACAAAGTCAGACCACCATCTCTGATATTAATCCAGAAAGCCAAACAACTTCTGTAAATCATCAGCCTGAAATGGCTAGGATGGGATCAATAAACTACCAGCTTCCTTAATTATTATCCTTGCTTCCAGCTTGGGACCAACCAGAGCAAACCAAATCCATATCCCCAGCCAATCAAATGCAATACCCTGCTTCCTCATGCCAGCCGTCTCCAATCAAAGCAGACCTGAAGCCTCCCTACTAAGTTTTCCTTCTCTTTCCGCTACTGCAAGTCTCTTCCAAAATGCAAGTGATGGTGGTTGACTCCCTCGCTCCAAGTTCTGAACAATAACCTTTGCTTGCTTGCTTGGTTTTCATCTGTTTCCACAGTCCAGTAGTCCTTCTCCAGGGAAAGCACTCCAAAGTCACATGTCAAAGATGCTGCAAGTATACATCTCTAACAGGGAGGCAGGAATTGAGTTGAATTGACAGCAAATGCAAAACTGCAGAGGAGGAAAGAGCGTTGTTGATCAGTTCACAGAAGGGCTGGCGTCCAGTCACGGACCAGATGTGGAAGCCGGTAAGTGGGGAAGGGACTCTTCCCACAGTGATGGGCTCTATGCTGATAAAATCTCGAGGATCTTTGGAGCTTTCCAGCAGAGGAAAAGTCACAATTTCAGAAGCAATTTGTAGGTAAGTATGAATCAAACTTCAAGCTTTGTGTCAGCCTCTGTGATGTAAATTTCAAACAGCAGCAGAATAATTAGGCATTTGTCCTGTTGTGCTCCTGTTCCCAGAGGCACTGACTGAATTCCAAGTAAACCATTGCTGGCAAAAAAAAGCCTGAGTCCTTGGGAGGAAGAGACAAGTATATTCTGAACATACTAAATACATAACACTAAATAAAATTTTGGAAAATCTTACTATGTGACCAAATTCTGAGTAATGTTCATAAAACCGATGAAATTACATTGAAGTCTAACGTCATGGGTGTGTCTATGTATCTGCATGCCATAGTTGTCAAGAATGATTGTCTACTGAAATATCAATAGCTCATTGATTGTGATAGATTACTTATTAGACTTTACTAGATTATATTTTTATATGAATCAATTTAATCAAACTTTGGAAATGCTCTTATATAGCTGATGAGATCTGCATTTCCATTATTGAATAGGCTATGATCATCATACAGCTTACCTAAGTATCCATGTCCAAGTACATGGCCAACTGCTATAAAACTTCAGATGCCTAGTAGAAGGATACTTTGTGGAGGATGCCTGGGTGGCTCAGTCTGTTAAGTATCTGCCTTCGGCTCAGGTCATGATCCCGGGCCGGGGTCCTGGGATCGAGTCCTGTATGGGGCTCCTTGCTCAGCATGGAGCCTGCTTCCCCTGCTCTCTCTACCTGCCTCTCTGCCAACTTGTGATCTCTCTCTCTCTGTCAAATAAATAAATGAAATCTTAAAAAAGAAGAAGACGACGATGACTACTTTGGTATTCTTTCTTCAAGCTGCTTTTCTCAGTCAACATAATGCTTGTGAGATTTTCCACTAATATATGTGGTTTTAGTCCATTCCTTTTCAGAGCTATATTGCATTCCATTGCCTGTGTATTCCATTTTTAAAATTCATTGTTGTATTAATAGTTATTTTCAGTTATCACTTCAGCTTGCCATCCCCAAATTTCCTTTTTCCCTACCTTGTCATCTAGTCTTAATTGTATCCTAGTAACACCTGCTAAGAAACATGTACGAAGGTTGGAGTTTATTCCCAAGTTGTTATATAAAGAAGGACCCACTGAGGTGATCTGCTGCCTCTCCACAACATCCCATTCATGATAAAGGCCAGGATTTTTGTAGTAAGAGAAACATTCAAGATATTCAGCTCTGGGCCTCACTTGGTAGATCTTGACTGGCCTGCTCACGCATCTGTGGTCAGTTAATGAGAGGCTAGTAGACTAGTCTAGGATGTTCTCACTCACATCTCTGGAGGTAGGATGGCTGGGACAACAAGCAGCTGGTCATGTCTCTCATCCTCCAATAGGCTCCAAAGGCAGAGTACCAAGATGGAACAGAAGCTTCCAATGCCTTTTAAGTGTATAGGTTTATGGTCTGAACTGGCATATTGCTTCCTCTATATTTTATTGGCCAAATCAGAACACATAGCCAGCTCATCTTCAAGGGCAATATTCCAGCTATTGCTACATAATGAACCACCTCAAAACTTAGTAGCTTAAAACAACAATTATTTCTTTTGCTCACAAATTTGCCCTTCACTCAGGGGTCAGTGGGGACAATTCATGTCTGCTCTACCAGATGTCAGCTGGGCAGCTCAACTAGGGCTGGAGGATCCACTTCCAAGATGGCTCTGTCACATGGCTGGTAATTCCTTCCCCTGGAAGACTCTTGGAGCCCAGATTAGCTCCCTTACAACATGGTGACTGGGTCCCAAGAGCAAGCATCCCAAGAGACAGGAAATAACCCAGAAACTGGGAGGACACCACTTCTACTATATTCCTTTTGTCAAACAGTTACCAGCCAGAGGGAGTGTAGGTCAATCTCTCAGTGAAATGAGTATCAAAGAATTTGGGGGCTATACTTTTTTCTCTTTTTTTAAATTTAAATTCAATTAGCCAACAAATAGTGCATCGTTAGTTTCACATGTAGTATTCAACAAGTCATCAGTTGCCTACAACACCCAGTGCTCATCACAGTACGCACCTTCCTTAACGCCCATCATCCAGTTACCCATCTCCCCACTCACCTCCCCTTCCACAGCCCTCAGTTTGTTTCCCATGGTTATGAGTCTCTCCTGGTTTGTCTCCCTCTCTGATTTCCTTCCTATATTTAAAACTGCCACAGGCAGGCTCCAGACTCCACCCCTGATAGGAGAGGTGATAATGTCAGCTTGTAAAAGACAAAAGGCAGGGATACTGGAAGAGGTAAAAAGTTGCAGCTATTTTACAATCAATGTAAACAAGGAGGGGGAAAGATTTCTGGTTCAATATTTTTTTTTTGCTCCTTTTAACTAAGCTATTATTTGTCTCAGCCTTATGTTAGCTAATGGTAAATTTAGAAATGTCACTCTCATCGTTTAAATGGCTTCGGGGATTTTATATAGAAAGGCTTTATAAGTGCCTCCCATTCATTTTGAAATAGATGTTAGTGCTTTAGCTCCCCTTGAAAGATGTGAAATCATGTTTTATTGATAGAATAACTATTATGCAACAACAGTGCAGGTAATCATCTTATTCCACTTGACGAGATGAACATAGCCATTTTTTGCACAGAAAAGACAGTGAAGTACTCAATTACAGCCATGTGATCAGTGTGGAATCTCTCATTCACATGAACTGCAGAATCGATAATTAGATGTGGGGCGGGAAACTCTGTGAGCCGTGGCAACCCTGAATTTTCTTTAGGCTGTCTTCCTATGTCCTATGGACCACAACTGAAATCACCTAGAGGCCAGCCAAACAGAATTACCCATTGATTTTCCCTAATCCCATTTATGCTCACTCACAAAGGGCTCCAGAGGACAGAGCCACTTCATCAAAGAGGAAGTTCTAAACTGCATTCATCAATTACATTCCCAAATCCCTGTTTTCCTTTCCTAGGCAGCAACCTGATTTCAGGAAAAAGATCTGACCTCCTGGAAGTCTTAAAAATAAAATATCTATAGCACCCATTCGGTATAGTTTGATAAGCCTGGTCCATATTCTCCAAGAAAATACCATCTCCTGGGGAGCACTGAAGTGGTAATAGCTATGATCCATTGAGCCATGATTGAGCCATGACTGAGTCAGTTTCTGTATTATGTACTTTTCAAATGTTTTCAGTTATTTGCCAAATTTCAGCATTTGGCAACAAGTAACAGAAAAACTTAGGTGTAGTAGCTTTCAAAAAGTGAGTAATTTTTTTTTTTTAAATGCACCAAGCAACACAGTGATCTAGCAGTCTCTCGATACAATTAGGTATCTCCATGCTGCTTTATTTTTGGATGTTCTTATTTTGTGGTTTTCATCCTCATGTTTGTCATTGTGATGTTGCAAGATGGCTCTTTTACTTCTGGATTGAAGCTACTAGGGTGATCTTTCTACAGGAAGTCTGTTGGAGGTCATACACAATGAAAAGGAATCATAGCCAAGAAATGAAGAACATAAAGTAGAGCCTGGAGACTTTCTTCACCTTGGTTAAGCCAGTCCTGAAGATACTCCTAAAATATACACATCCCTCAACCTTTTAAACTTCATTAGCAATCATACTCTCTTTTTGTTGAGTAGATTGGGAGTTTCTTGTTTTTTGGAACTGAAAGAAACTTAACTGGTACAAACCCCATTTTGCAGATGAAGAAACATGAAAATCTCCAGATCTGTCATATATATATATGTGTGTGTGTGTGTGTGTGTGTGTGTGTGTGTGTGTGTGTGTAATGTATTTGCTAGTTGTATTCACATAGCAAGAATTCGTACACTGAGAATTTAGAATGTAAAGATATCCTGGACTGAATTTGTGGGAAACTGCAAAAGTGTTATTTGGAGAGAAATTATAGCTTTGACTGCTTATAATAGAAGTAGAGACTAAAATTTATAGAGTTAATTATCAGTGTAAGAATTTAGAAAGAAAATGAAGAATAACTCCAAATAAAGGAAGAAAAGGATGAAGAGCAGAAGTTCATGAAATAGAAATCAAAGATAAAAGCAGAGGATGAAAAATCATAATGGAAATTTTATTTTAATTTTTAGTAGAAATTTTAAAAATACTGTAGCTAAATTGTAAGGAAAAGACTATCTTTCAAAACTTGTGGATCAAAACAGGACTGATACTCAGAAGGAAATCTATAATTCTAAGTGCTTGCATTTAGGTCACAGCCAGGAAGATAATTTGTTAGACATGCAACTTAAGAATTTGGAAAAGAACAAAACAAATCCAAAAATATAAAAGGAAGATGAAGATAAAACAAGAGTGGAGGAAAGAACAAGATCAAAAGCCAAAGCGTGACTCCTTGAAAAGTCTGTTTAGGTGGACAAAAGCCTAGTGATATTAAGCAAGGGGAAAATGGGGGAGGGGCAAAAATAAATAATAATAGGAATTAAAAGATGGACATATAAGTAGATATGACAGATTAAAAAGAATTTAAAAAACATTATGAGCAATTTTTATGCTAATGAACTTGACAAAAGATAAAATGAACAACTTCTTAGAAAAATATCATTTTTCAGTATTAATTCAAGAAGATAAAGAGCCTACCCAGTCCCAAACCATTAAGGAAATAGAATCAATAATTAAAGATCTTCTCACAGACAAGATCTTTTTTTAGGAAGATTCTGTCAAATTTTCAAAAAATATATATCATTCCAAAATATACAAATTCTTCAAGAAAATAAAATATAAAATATTATTCCCAGTCTATTCTATTTAGGGGGAATAACTCTGATCCAAAACTAGAAAAGAACATTAAAATGTCTAGCCCATTTTTTTTTTTAGATTTTATTTATTTATTTGACAGACAGAGATCACAGGTAGGCAGAGAGGCAGGCAGAGGAGGGGGCCAGGGAGAAGACTCCTTGCTGAGCAGAGAGCCAGATGCAGGGCTCCATCCCAGGACCCTGGGATCATGACCTGAGCCGAAGGCAGAGGCTTACCCCACTGAGCCACCCAGGTGCCCCATGTCCAGCCCATTTTATTCATAGAGCATCTTTATAGCCCAAATATGGAAAAGAATTTCTTCAA
This sequence comes from Lutra lutra, assembly GCF_902655055.1. Classification (NCBI taxonomy): domain Eukaryota; kingdom Metazoa; phylum Chordata; class Mammalia; order Carnivora; family Mustelidae; genus Lutra; species Lutra lutra. Next base: position 149,368,889 of record NC_062278.1, read on the forward strand.
CAAATGACAAAAATCACGAAACATAATTGGATTGATAAATTTTTTTTTTAATTTTTTTTAATTTTTTTATTTTTTCAGCATAACAGTATTCATTATTTTTGCACCACACCCAGTGCTCCATGCAATCTGTGCCCTCTACAATACCCACCACCTGGTGCCCCCAACCTCCCACCCCCCACCCCTTCAAAATTCTCAGATCGTTTTTCAGAGTCCATAGTCTCTCATGGTTCACCTCCCCTTCCAATTTCCCTCAACTCCCTTCTCCTCTCCATCTCCCCTTGTCCTCCATGCTATTTAGGATTGATAAATTTGACATTAAAATGAGTATTCATTGAAAAACACAATAAAGTGCATAAAGACAAAACTTGAAAAATATTTCAAAATACATATGACAAAGTATTTGTATCTAGAATATATAAGAATTCTTCAAGTCATTTCGGAAAACAGATGAAAAAATTTAAAATGGGCAAGAGTCATGAACCGGTGTTTCACATGGAAAATAATTACAAATAGCAAATAAACACTATATTACAAATAAAGGAAATGCAAATGAAGATCATAAGAAGATATATCAAACAGATCAATAAGCAAAAATTAAGAACTCTGATGAGACTGTGCCCCAAAGGATACGAGTCAATGAAAACTCTTCTGTACTTCTGACAGGAGGGTAAATTGTTAGAGCAACTGTGGCAAGCAACTTGGCCTTCTCTTATAAATCTGAGCATTCACATACCCAAAGACGGTTAGTCCATCCTTCAGTACATTTAGGGAAGCTCTTGCAAAAATGTACCATGATATAATTACTAGAATGTTCATAACAAAACTGTAGCAAATAAGGGAATAGTTGAAAATGTCTGCCCATAGGAGAATGGGTAAATAAATTATGGAATTTATTACCATACTGGTGAATATTTTATAGCATTACCAATAGAATGAACTATAGCTATAAATACAGGAATGAATCTTAGAAACAATATTGAAGGGAAAAAGGCAAGAACTAGAAACAAACAACTCATATGCAACTGTGATAATAATATCAAAGGAATAAAGCATTTTATAAACAAAAATCAAGACAGTGGCTCCCTCTGGGGTGGGCGATGTGTTAGAATGAGGAGACATGGAAGTCCATACTGGCAGACTCCATACTTTTGGTCATATTCTAATTCTCGTGTTGGGTTGTGGGTACGCTGCAGGTGTTCAGTTTATCACTATGTGTCATAACTTACATATATGTTATAAATTCATAATTTTGTGTATATCAAATGTTAGATAATATTTTTTTTAATGAGGGATAAAAATTATTTGGAAGTTGCCTCTTGAATCAGGAAGCTTCTGTAGCAATGCTCGCTCTAGGATATATATACTTATTAGATATAGATATACCATTTCTTTTACAGTCCATACCAGAAAAATGAATGTTACATTCCTTGCACCCTCCTCAATTAAACACACCAAAATGAGGTTGAAAAGATGTTTAGCAAGCTAATCCACAGCATCCGCCAACATATGCTATCGTCATTATAGCTCAACATAGTATTAGAGGTGCTATAAGACTGGGAAAGAAGAAAACAAGTAGTCATTGTTTAAAAATTACATGATCAATGACATAGACAATTCAAGAGAATAATTATGATGGTTAATTTTATGTGTCAACTTGTCTGAGCCACAGAATGCCCCAGAAATGTACTTACATGTTATGTCTGGGTGTGTCTTTAAGGGTGTCTCCAGAAGAAATTAGCTGGTGGATTAAGTAAAGCCAACTGACTTCCTCTGTGTGGATGGGCATCATCCAACTCATTGATTGCCCAGATAGAACAAAAAGGTGGAGGGAAAATGGTTTCTCTCTTTTTTTTTTTTTTCTCTGCCTGGCTGTACTGAGACATTGGTCTTCTCCTGCCCTTGGAATGGAAATTACACCATTGGTACTCCTTGTTCTAAGTCCTTCAGATTTGAACTCACACTGTGCCACTGGCTTTCCATTGTCTCCAGCTTGCAGACAGCAGATTGTAAGACTGTTCAGTCTTTATAATCACCTCAACCAATTCCTTATAATAAATCTCATTCCATATATCCTAATCTCCTATTGGTGCTGTTTGTCTAAAGAACCCTAACACAATGACCAAATTTTTAGAACTGCAAGTTGAAAAAAATTTATAGCAAGCCCTCATATACCCACCACCTAGATTCTACTACAAATATTCCACTAGAATTGCTTTAACACACATCTATCCATCTATATCTATCTATCAGCCCATCTTAGTTGTGGGATCCATTTCAAGTATATTGCAAATACCAGCGCATTTCCCCTCTTAATATGTTCAAGGGCATACATTAAAGTTCAATACTTCCTTCTAGTTTTTTTTTCCTTTCAAGGTAAAAGGCACATGATCACATTTTATGCGTGCAATGAATCCACAAATCTTAAATGCACATGAACTGACTTTGACAAATATGTAAACATTTGTAACCAGATCATTAGAAAGATTATACAACACTACCCTTCCTGGACAACTGCTACCCCCCACCATAGTCAACAACTGTTCTCATTTTTCTTCACAAAAAAACAAAACAAAACACTTGCCTGTCATAGAACTTCATATAAACAGAACCATGCAACATGCATCCCTTTGTTCTCAGAATCATCATGTTGCTGTCTGTATCAGTAGTCCATTCCTTTTTATTGTCGAATATCATTCTATTGTATGATTATACCACAGTTTGCTTATCCTTTCTCTTATTAATTGGGGCTGTTTCCAGTTTGGGGCTATTATATCTGAAACCAAACATTCTAGTATAAATCTCGTGTGAACATGTTCCATTCTCTTGGGTAAATAATGAGTGAAATTTTTGTGCCATAAGGTTATGTTTAGTTAAGAGTTTAGTTTTATAAGACATTCTCAGATCTTTTCCAAAATGGTTATTTTACACTCTCACCAACAATTTGTGGTTGTTCCATGTCCTTGCCAGCATTTGTTATGGTCAGTTATTTTAATTTTAGCTGCTCTGGTGGGTGTGTAATTGTATCTCCTTATGGTTTTTATTTGCATTTCTCTGGTAAGTAATTATGTTGAACATTTTTCCATGTGCTTAGTGGCAATTCCATATCTTTTTTTGTGATGTGTCTATTTAATTTTTTTCCCATTTTCAGATTGTTTACCTTTTATTATTAAATTATAGGCATTCATTATATATCCTAAATACAAGTTGTTTGTCAGATATCTATTTTGTGAATATTTTCTTCCAGTCTGTGGCTTTATTAATTTTCTTGTTGGTATCTTTGACATGTATGCAAAAGATTTTATTTTTATTTTAGCTTTTAATTTGACTTTTATGGTCTATTTTGAATTAATTTTAGTACTCTGTAGTATTTTTGAAGAAGCTTGACAAACTGAATTTTAAATTTTTTGGAAGAAATTTCTACAATATGGTGAGGCAATCTTTACAAACAAATACAAAAATGGCTGACTTACCCCAACAGCAAGCAAGATATAGCACAAAACCACACTATTATTAATTAAGATGTGTTACTAGCTCAAGAAGAGAAAAACAGATAAATGAAATATAGCAGAGTCCAAAAAATGGGACCAAAAGACAATGCGACCATATACAAAGATTTTTTTGTAGATTTTCAGGGGTGTGTGTGTGTGTGTACAACAGAGCTGGCATCCTAAATTAGGGAGGAAATGATTGGATTATTTGGCAAATGCAGTTAAGAAAATTGGCTCACCAGTTGGAGAAAAATGAAGCTGAAAGCATATACAATATACACAAACTTCCAAGTATATTAGAGACCTAAGTTAAAGAAGATAAAATCATAAATGTATGAATAGAAAATATATGAAAATATCTCTGAGAACTCGGGGTGGGAAAAGATTTCTTATACATGATCCAAAAAGTACAAAATGTAAGAGGGAAAATTGATTGATTTGGCTACATCAAAATTAGAGAAATTTCTCTAACAAAGGACACAAAATTGCCAGACAGGTGACAGAGTGAGAGGATATTTGAGTTATCCATAACCCACAGGAGATTAATATCTAGAACTAGTAAGGAATTTTTGAAAATCAGCAAAAGAAAGAAAAGAAAAATGGGCTAAGGATATATGTCTTAGTTCAGGCTGTTATTACCAAGTACCATAGATGGGGTAGCTCATAACCAATAGAAATTTCTTTCTCTCAGTTTTGGAGGCCGGAAGTCTGGGATCAGGGTGCCAGCATGGTCAGGTTTTGGTGAGAACCCTCCTCTGGGTGGTATCTTCACATGGTGGAAAGAGAACAAGCTAGCTTGCTGACCTCTTGTAAGGCTACTAATCCCATTCGTGAGGGCTGTGAACTATTGTGACCTCATTATGTCCCAGGGTCTCTACCTCCAAATACCATCACATTGTATTGAAAGCAACTAGCTTTCAACATGAATTCTAGGGGCACATAATGATGATTCAGAACTTCAGAAGCTAGGATACACAAATGGCTTAGAGAAAAATGCAGAGATTCTCAATCTCACTCTTAATCAGAGAAATGCTAAAAGATGTGAAGATCCAATTTTATGCCAATAGCATTGACAATAATAGAAAGGTGGCTCATGTGAAAGGCATAGATGTTATGGGAGAAAGGAATCCTCATAGACTGCTCACGGAAGTGTTGCCTCGTTCAGGCACTGCGATGAATACTTTGATGTTATTCATTTCTGGGTATATACTCCAGAGAACCTGTCGTGCAGATCCATGAGGAGCCATGCAGGGGGACGTTTATTCCAGCATCCTCTGGGAAACCAAGATTCATCTCTAGAAGAACACGCGAGTAAAAGGCGACAAGTGTGTGTGACAGAATGCTATGAAAACTCTCATAGTCATAGATCGACCAAGAGCACATATAAATAGTTCTTAAAAACACAACATGGGGGACGCCTGGGTGGCTCAGTTGGTTAAGCCGCTGCCTTCGGCTCAGGTCATGATCCCAGCATCCTGGGATCGAGTCCCGCATCGGGCTCCTTGTTCTGTGGGGAGCCTGCTTCTCCCTCTGCCTCTGCCTGCCACTCTGTCTGCCTGTGCTCGCTCTCTCTCTCTCTCTCTCTCTCTGACAAATAAATAAATAAAATATTTTATAAAAAAAAAAAAACACAACATGGAATGGGGAAAAGAAGGAAGAATTTTATTTATATCTCCGTTACACTCATATAAATTTAAATAAACACACACAGCACCATACATTGTCAATGCTACACCGGTATGAAGAAGGGTAGGCAGTTCATCTAATAAACATGCTAGGGTGAGTAGGTAAGGGGTGAAATGGCACTGGGAGTGGGCGTGAAAGGGATATAAGTGATGAAAGAAAATAAAACAAAAGAAGAACTTTGTATGGACTAAAGTGAATAGCATGCCATTTGGTATGTTTTAAAACTATCCATAAATCTACTGAACCCTCTGATCTTAACAGCTTTTACTTGATCACCTTACCTGAAAAGCCCATCAGAGGAGACTGTCAAAAAGTTTTGCTGAAATAACAGAATATGAAATGCCTTTGAACTAGTAAAACAATAACAATCACTTTGTAATGTAAAATGTTAAATCACTATGTTGTACATCTGAAACTAATATAACATGTATGTCACCTACACTTCAATCAGAAAAAAAAGGACAGTAACCATGTAGTTAGAAAGTCATTGTTATTGGGCGCCTGGGTGGCTCAGTGGGTTAAAGCCTCTGCCTTCGGCTCAGGTCATGATCTCAGGGTCCTGGGATCAAGCCCCACACCGGGCTCTCTGCTCAGCAGGGAGCCTGCTTCCTCCTCCCTCTTTCTCTGCCTGACTCTCTGCCTACTTGTGATCTCTCTCTGTCAAATAAATAAATTCTCAAAAAGAAAGAAAGAAAGTCATTGTTACTGAGGTGCCCGGATGGCTCAGTTGGCTAAGCAACTCACTCTTGGTTTGGGCTCAAATCATCATCTCATGGGTTGTGAGATCAAGCCTCACATCAAGCTCCCCACTCAGCAAGGAATCTGCTTGATGATTTCTCCCTCTTCTCCTACCCTCACTGGCAACTTTCTCTCTCTCTCTCTTGTTCAAATAAATAAATCTCTTTTTTAGGTGTTACTGTTACTGATACGACTGATTCATTATCAATGACCAAGTTAGCTTGACAGGACTCATACCAGCAATTGTCAAATTCTTTGCCAAGTTTCCACAAACTGTCACTTCTTGGCTCTTCTCTAGAATTGTTTTAGATTTTTTATTTCAACTGCTAAGTATGTAATTCCTTGCACTTCCCTTTTGAAAACCAGGTCATATTTTCCCCAGCTTTACTCTTCTTGTACCTCACTCATTCTCCAAAAATTTTCAAAAGTAAAGACAATGATTATAACAATAATCTTAAAATGTAAGGTAAAGCCTACAAGTCCCTTCAGGACTCGAGGATATAACCCATCTGAGCTTGTTTTTATAAAAGCATTTAAAGGCACTTTGTGATTTTTTTTTTTTGCTAACTCATTAATATTTGATGCCTTTTCATACAAAGGCATGGATTATTCACTAAAGGCCACAGGCTTTGTGAAAGGCTTCAGTGATTTAGAATAATACATAAAAATATAAACGTACCATGGAGGCAGAACTAGCAGCAAAATAAGAAACTACTAATTCAATATTCAGCTGATTGTATTTCAAAGGGATTTACATGGTGATGTAATGAGTAAGAGCCAGAGATGTGAATTCTAGTTCCCCACTGTCCACGGAAGATGTTCAATTATAAAACGCACAGTCTTTGTCAGGATCAAATGAGCTCATCGACGCGAGATATCCCTATCAACTGCAGGGTAAAAAAAAAAAAAAAAGTGGATGTTGATTTTTTATTTCTAAAATTGTGCTCAAAGAAATGGAAGGGCTCATTGGACAGAATGTGTTTAGTTACATATAAGAAACTCAATTCCAACCAGCCTAAACAATGGAAGGAATGTTCTAGCTCAGCATCTGGAGGAAGGTAGCAGGAAGATGGACGTGCGAGCTCAGGGTCGGCAGGGCCTGCTTTCTCCCCCTCCATTCTCCAGCTCCTCAGTGGGTTTCCCACCTTCATGGTCACAAAGTAACTGTAAATAGCATTTAGGTTATATGTTTCCTGGTACAAATCTGAAAATAATTAGGTCTACAACCTTGAGAGTTGAAATAACTTCTGAAATTAAGTGTCTCTAACTCTGATGAGCCTGACTTGAGACATGTACCCACCCCCTAACCATCCCTATGGCCAGAGCAGGGCACAGGCTGATGGACTTCAGCTGATTAGGCATTGTAGCCACACAGGCTACTTTGCACAGCTCCAGGGGGCCGTGTTCATATATCTCAGAGAGACAGACACTGGAGAACCAGTCAACACGCAGCAGATGACTGTGGGCCCTTTGGGACAAAAGTCAATGTTTCTACTGGAAGTCTTTCGAGCTGGGAAGAGGACAGCCAGCCTCATTAGTTGTAGGCAAAATCATCAAGAAAAATCCAAGATTTCACCCATTAATAATTTTCCTCTTCCCTGAACACTCCTCTCCCCCAATTTCTTCTTAGGCACCACCCCCACCTCGGTTTGTGAACCTGAAGACCAAGAAAATCATCTGGGTCCATGATTTTCATGTCCTGAACCCCTCTCCACTGTAGCATGCTGGTGAAACCAAACATTGAGGGCCTTCTGGTCCTGAGCTCACAGGACCATATAAAGTCATGTGATTTTACTGAATGCACCCTTCTTCTCTTTCAGGCTTTGGAGTCTGTGACCCAAATCATCATTTTCCTCCTTGCCTCTGGCTGACTTTAGCTTCCACTGATGGCTCTGCTTTGCCCGACGAATGCTGATGTATTTCTAGCCTCACCTCCTGTCCCTTACTTTTCCTCTTCCAAGTTCTCAAAGGCTTCAAATACTGCCTTATGTGGATAACTCCCACACATAAACCCACTCCAACCCCCTTCATATATCCAGTCCCCTCCAGGCATCTCTAAGTTAATATCCATAGGTCCCTCAAACTCAGGCATTCAAACCCAAGTTTATTGTTATTATTATTCTACTAAATCAGAATAAAAACCCACAGAAACCTGAGGCTATCTGGACCAATGGCAACTAAATGGTACTAAACCATACACTCACTCAAGACAAACGTCAGCAGTATCTTCTATACCTTTTCCTCGTTGACCTTCCTTATCAGTCAGTGATGCAGCTCTTTCTTTAACATTCTTTCTCATGCCCCCTAGTGTATCCTCTGGTGCTTGCCCATAAGAGCTTCCTGGATTGGGGCTCTCTTCCCCCAGGTGGCCTCTCTGTTTCCATTTTATGCCATGTCTGCACACCTAATGCACAAGAGATAATAAAGATTTGAACAAAACACTCCCCTACTTAAAACCCTTCGGGGCCTCCCCATTGCAGAGCAGATAAGCCAAACTCCATCTAAAGGGGATGTTATGGGATCTAGTGGACAGTGTCTGCAACTTCATTTAAACTGAGACAGGGAAACTGAAGGACTCCATAACAATCTGCTTTTTGCTCCTGTTCCTGCTTCTGTTCTTGCTAGGACCTGCACCCCACCCTACTTTACAAGTGCCTCAGAATGCAAATAGTGTGTGCCCTCCTTGTAAGGGACAAGGAGTTAATGATTTTCTTAGAATAGATCACATCTAAGGAAGGAGCAGCTGAGAATGACCATCATATGTGTGTTTTGGATCACCAGCGCTAGACATCTTGATGCCAAGACCTCCTGGCTCCAAGGAATAACACCCAGGCCCTTGTCTTTGTTCTTTCAGTTCCTGGATGCCTAAGAGAACACATACACTAGACAACTGTCCTCAGTAAGAACCCAGGCCCCAAATAGAGGGGAGACTCTCTCCTTTCCTGAGTCTCCTAGACGCGCTGTCTGTAGCTGCACTCTTTATACCTTCAGCAAACTCTGCTTTCACCTCTGGCTGGCTCACGTTTGATTTCTATCCTAGGCATAGCCAGGAACCCTCTTCACTGCTCCTGTGGGACTACCTTGGGTCCTCTGACCCTGTCTGCTAGCATCAAAACCACTGAATGAGATCAAGTATTAGGGTGAGTTTCAAATCCATTTCTTCCTTACCCCTTGTATCTATCTCTAGCACTATCCTTTAAGGCAGACTGTATCTTTGTCTCATTTATTGCTCACAATAGCTTTAAGAAGTAGGTTCTCATATTACCCCCATTTCACAGGCAATGACCCTGAGAAACAGAGAAATTAAGTAGCTTGCTCTAGATCATACAAATATCACAGTAGGCAAATAAATAAATTATTGTTGCTAACACAGGGGTCCACTTTTTTAACCATCTATCCAAAGGTTATGTTTCTCAACCTGGGCTCCATTAACCTGTCCAGAGATAGGCCAAAAAATACATTGAAATTATTTTTTTCTTTCTTCCTTCCTTCCTTCCTTCCTTCCTTCCTTTCTTTCTCTATCTACATATCTATCTATCTATCTATCTATCTATCTATCTATCATATATCTATCTATCTCTCTTGCTAGGCAGAGGATCCATACCTTTCCTAAGATTCTCAAAAGAATCCGTGGCACAAATAAAATGGATTTTAAAAAGGACTATAATTTGCAGGGGCTGTAAAATGAGTTCTAAAAATCTTTCTTAGGAGGCTTTGAAGGTTGTAGAACTATGGAGACTTTTTAAAAAAAATTTACTTATTTATTTGTTTATTTACTTACTTATTTGAGCGAAAGAGAGCACATGCATGGGGTGGGGTGGGGGGCGGCACAGGGAGCAAAAGTTGAGGGAGCGGGAGGGGGAAAGAATCTCAAGTAGACTCTACACAGAGTACAGAGCCCAACACGGGGCTCAACCTCAGGACCCTGAGATCATTGCCTGAGCCTAAACCAAGAGTCAGACACATAACCAACTCTGCCACCCAGGCGTCCCACTTTGGAGCATTTATGTTGTGATGGTCTGCTCATTTGAAAACCCAGCATACCTATGAATCCTTCCTTGTATTTATTAAACTCCCTTGCAATAGGGTGTGAACATGGTAATGGAAGGGCAAGAGTGGTGGGTTGTCCACAGAGCTGGGAGTGGCAAATGTCTCTGTAGCCTAAAAGTCAAGTGTGCAACTGAACCCACAGGTGTGGGACAAGAAGCTTACCTTCAACAAAGCAGGCAAAATAAAGAGATAAAGCCTAAACCAAGGGAAGTCCTTCAGTTAATGCCATTTCTGAAGCCCAGTTGTTTGTAGGGAAGGCTGAGTCACATCCAGATTCTCCCAGGTACAAGTGCCTTCAATTGACATGGTCATCTTCTCCAGGCCTGGATATTTGCAAAGTGCCCTGCTTGCTTTGATTAATGATTCCCTCCATAAAGCCAGTCTTGGTGATGACATGACAAAGCTTCTCTGTCCCCCTGTGCTAACAGTGCAGCGGGACCATTAGCTGTTGGCAAGGATCCCAAAATTGCTCTGAAGATGTAGAAGAATTCTAATGAAATGTAAAGCATTCATCAGAAAGGAACACAATAGATTTTTCAAAGCTCATGCTCAGTACTTCCACTTAACAAACACTATCCCTACTCAGGAAATACAGGCATTTTCCATATGAGGGGGGGGAATCCTTTGAATTTGTCATTATCTTTTCTGTATTTTCTAAATTTTATGTTATGAACATGCACTATTGCTACTAGGGAAAATAATTCATAAATATTGTTTATAAATTTTCTAAAGTCACACGTTCATATGTTTCTCAAAAGTGGTTCATTTCCAGAATCAGCAAGAGGAGAGGGGTTGAAAGGCATATCTGCTGAATCAGAATTCCTAGTGTTGGTCTAGAACCTGGGCAAGTGGTATCTCGAAGTTCAGAAAATCAGAAGTCAAGGTTTCTTGTTTATGATGACACAGATGATTGTCCACCCAATACATATCCTATCTTTCCCTTTTTAATAGCACCCAGATTTTATTTGGGTAGCCAACTCTCTTCTTGCATCTTTTCTTTTCCCCCAGAGTAAGCTCAATCCTCCCCTTACTCAAATAGTGGTTCCTTATTAGTGTAAACACAGCATGTGACTTCTGTAATCAGGGTTGATCTTTGGACCTGATTGGAATGCTGGGACATAAACCCTCTACATAGCACCAGAACTATACAGAAGCCCCAAAACCACAATGCCCATGACAGCCAACTTTAGACCATGAGGGGAACGAGGCTTAGGAAAGAAATGACACCTTGGAAGCCAGAGTGGGGACCTGGAAAGAAACCGACACCTTGGTGCTACCATCAAGTTAGTTGCAGGAACAACCAATCAAAGAGCCTTTGTTGCCTCTGGATGCCAGTACATGAAATGATAATCCTCTCCATTGAAAAGGCTGGCTCTATCCTACATGTGTAGATAGTATGTGTTGTGCCATCTCTGGTCCCCTAACTTGAGTATGAGTTCTATGACAACAGAAATAATGTCTTGTCCATCGCACACACCGCTTTACTCTAAGGGCTATATTTAAGGTCATACTCTAAGGGTAATACTCTAAGGGCTACACTATACATACTATACTATACTATACTATACCATATTATACTATACCATACTACTAAACTGTAATGCCTGCTATACTATAAGGGCGCAATGAATATTTTTTATTAAGAGTGAATGAAAAACTAAAAGAATTAGTACTAGCCTTTACATTTATCCAAAGAATACCATGTGTTGGTAAGGACCTAGGAAAATGGAACTCTGATCACTGTGGGTGGGAGTGTCAATTGGCAGGATACATTTGGAAAATTATTTGGCGGTTCTTCCTATAAGTACAACTATGACCAAGCAGTTCCAACTATGAATATGTACCTATATACCCTAGAGAAATGAGAGTACACGTCCACCAGAAGACTTATACAATAATCCTTATAGCAGCTTCATTCCAAAGAGATACAAATTGGGAATAAACCAATTGTCTTCCATCAATAGAGTGATATGGTTGAAATATACTCATAATGGCATATTATGAGTAGCAGACTACTCAGCAAGAGGAAGAACAAACTATTGGTACCCAGGACGACATAGATGAATCTTACAAACTCAATAAATGGAAAAAGCCACACACACACACACACAGAAAAAAGCCATACTATATGATTCCACTTATGAATTGAAGGTAGCAGAAGCAGAATTGTCACCCTAAAATACTTCCTCTTTGGCATAAGGATTATTTTGAGCTGATTATTTTTGAAAAACTGCAGACACAGAAGGAGCTCTGAAAACCTAGTAGAGTTACCCTTTTTAAGGCAAATTTACATTATAAAGGAAATCTCCATTTGTAAGAGTCTCCCTACCCTGAAGAAAAGGAAGACTCTAAATCACAAGGAACTCTTATTGGTGGAGAAGGCCCTGACTGAAATCTGCATAACAAACTTGATCCTCACAGAGTGCACTTTTCCAGGTACCCTTCTATAACTGCCCTTCTCCCCCACAAACTCGGGCATCTTTTGGCTTTGGCTTATTAAAAAACAAAATTCGACTAAGTAAATTTAAAGATCTAATTGGCTTTTTTCAATGAGTCATGAATCAAGCAGCGCCCCATCAGGCAAATAAAAAGGAACTCCAAGGAGTTGTACAAAATGGAAGACTTCTAAAGGCAGAAGGGGCAGGACATGGAAGTTACTAGTAGAGAATTGATTGTTTCAGGCAAGGTCACCTTTTAAGGGATGATAGGGGTCTATCAGGCAGATTACCTCACTAGTGTTGACTAGAAAATACCAGATTGACTGGTTAAGAGTCATATGCCTGGGAGAGGCTGAAAGTGCAATTAGATTAGGAATTAAGTCTTGGTTTGGTGATGTGAGCTTAGCACAAGTGACTTTACTTTGGGTCTATCTTTTCTCTCTCTGACTCTCCCTTTCTCCTTTTTGGTTTTTTGTTTGTTTGTTTGTTTGTTTAACAACTCCCCTTTTTAATCAGACTCTAAGCTTAACTGAGAGATGGGACCAAAATGTAAGACAGCTCCACGCTCAGCTACCATGGTGTAGTTCTTGCAATGTTTCTCTCTCTCTCTCTCTCTCTTTTTTTTTTTTTTTAAATCCTGTGTGGTATTCACAGGTCATGATGTTTTTTGTTAAATCTCTGCAGTGTTCACAGATCATGACTTCAGGTTCATAATTTTTTAGTTAATCTTTCTCTTTGGTCCTTTTTTGAGAGTCTGGTCTTAGGGAGATCATTTGCTTGGTGGTTAGTGGCTGCAAACATGCATTTAAAGCTTTTGAGAGACTATGGCATGCCAAAGAGACCATTGTGATTATTGTAAGCAGGATAATTCCCAGTGTCTGGGAGAGCACTTCAGAACCATGGTTCCCAAGATCCAAACCAGTCAAAATCAAATAAGTCAAAAAAAGATCCCATAGAAGGAGCCACCTTTTTAAGTCCAGTGGTTCACTCAGTGGTGTTATATAACTGGGATTCAACTTCCCCAGAAGTGCTAATCCGGTACAGACTGTGGTATTGGCCAGAACACAGACACCTCATTACTCAGCTATAAGATAATCAAAAGCTATCCTATTAGCAAGAACAACTTTGGCCAGTGAGCCTAAGGGTCTTTTTTGGTAACAATTGCTATGACACAGATCATCAGTACTTTCCAGAGTTAAGAAGAGTCTCCTGATCACAGCCTCACTTATATTCACTCCTAACTGGGGTAAACAGGGAACTCCAAAGGAAGCAAATCCTGAATGATGAAAGCTTCCAGGTAGGTCCTTTCTAACGTGATAGTGTAAATTCAGGGGAGTCAACCAGTAAGGTGTCTGCTCATGAAGAGCTAGGGGCATTGCCCAGCTATATGTCAGCTATCTGGGCATCCATAGGCCCACGGAGGATGATAAACACGCCAGACAAAGATTAGTCCTGTCGGGGCACAAACCACTCCTGCTAAGGTGGCACTCCTTTATAGCATCATGGACAGGTCAGAGCTTTTGATGACAAATCCGGCAGTCTGCAGGGTTATCCCACCCCCTCCTCAATGGCCTAGGAGATACAGATGATAGTGTTATCTTTCCAAGCTAATACCAGATTAAAGGAAAGAAAAGAAAGGAAGAAAGTATTTCACACTTAAACTAGGTAGTGCTGATCTAGTGTCTTCTGTGGAAACAGTCTACATGGATGTCAACTACTTCTCTTCCTCGTCACTTTGATTTTGAACACTGTAGCTGGAACTAACATTCTAGTTTCTGGACTCTGAAGGAGCCCTTTTTAATTGAGAGATGTGGACCCAAGGGCCCAGTCCCTAAAGTTTGGTTGCCACCTTGGTAGTGAGAAGGACTTGTGGAGTCCCTTCTAAAGAGGTTAAAGGGAAGACTTTGTCTTAGTGACTCTAAATCAGAAGGGTGGGAGAAAATTGGAAATGTTGGCTTAGAGAGTTGTAGCCAAATACTTGAGGAAACTAGGAGAATTCATAATCTAGTCCAGTTCACAGGTATATAACAATCCCTCAAAGACAATTAACAGGGCAAGAATCTAATATCTATATGATGCATTCATGATTTTTCTCTCGATATCTCCCCATTTTTTTAAACAAAGATGATCACAATAAAACGAATTTGTTTGTATTAAATTTGACCTGATTACTTACAGAAGTGCAACAGGAATAGTGACATAAGCTCTTTTTAAGACTGCTTTGCTGGAACTTTTCATAAGGAACCTCATATTGAACTCTTAAAAACCTCTGAGGCCAAGAAGCCAAGCCAAGGATTTGCAGTTAGATTTTATATGCAATACCTACAGTTTGGGTAAATTCCTCTCTTCCTGTGGTCCCCCAAAATATCCTGAGGTCCCCAGGCCTGCCAGGAAGTGATCTTCCTTACTTGCCTAGTAGGGCTGCCAGGAACTCTGTAAGCAAGAGAGTGGGCCAATTTGTCCAACAGTGTAACAAGCTTTCTGGTCAATCAGAGTCTATACACATCTCTCTCCAATATGACATTCCAGTCAAAGCCTTGGCAATATAGCCAATGTGTCCTAGTACAAGGAGAATAGATTCTTATTGAACTTATGCAAATAACTAACTATATCACCATGAAAAGAATACTTAAGAGTTTCTGAATTCTGAAGGGATCAGGTAGGGAGAAAAAGTAAATGTCTCATCTTTGTTTACAAAGGTATACTTTCCCAACTTGCTGGAAATCATAGATACTTTAGGAGAAAAGATTTCCTTAAATTTTGGGGGGGCGGGGAACCAACATTAAGGAACCAGCAATATTTCAAACAAAAAGTCATAAAAAATTACAAATCACTCTCCTCCATTTATTGAGTCCCATATAATGAACACTTGCCCTACTTGGATCCAGCTTTCCCATTAGTTCTAGAAAGTCTTACCAAGTTCAGTTTTATGATCTCAAAGTTATTTGAAACTTGTACTTGTCAAAGTCCTTTCCATGAATCTCCTCAGAGATGGAACACTTCTGCAGGAACACTTTTGCAAAAATATCTGAGTAAAATAATAACTCTCATTAAATGCCAAAGGTTGAAAAATGTCCATTGTTAAAGATCTGATGAGTGTTCCTCTGATAAGGAATTATAGTCATTTTTGTGATATACAAGATTTTGAAATAATAACTGGAATTATGACTGCTAACTTTCTACCAGGGCCTACCTGGTAGAAATTTCAAAGAATTTCTGGAATTTCAAACAATTTCTGGAACATCTATAATGTATACCTCTACAAATACAACATGAAGAAGGCTTGGTGGTACTTCTTATTTGACAATGCTTCCCATGGAATTTAACCTACCAATTATGCCTAATTAGTTTAATATTTCTCTTCTTATAGGGAGAGAAAACAAATCTTTTGTGATTTTCTGTGGCTCCTCTGGCCAAAAAAAATCCCAAAGTTATTTCCAGGCCAAAAAGATTTTACTCAGAACTGGGTATTTGGGAATTTTGTCAAAAATACCAAAAGGTTTTAAAACACTTGGTCAAATAGGATCACGGGTTACTGTGAAACAATACTTAGTTATCCATTTAACCAATGTGACAATGAGAGACTTCACAAACACAGGAAGTGACGTAGTTGTAAAATATGAAACAAAACAGCCATAGAAATAGACAAGACTCAGTTTTCTTAAGTAATCAAAGACCTAATAAAGACAACATGGAATATAGGAAATTATTTTGGTAAGACATAAAATCTTTATTTTCCAGGTGGATTATTTAAAAGGAGAAGAAATTCTTTTACAATTTACTTATCAAGAGCAGACTAATAGTCAAAAAGAATTTTTGTCCTTTTAACAGAGAGAAAACCAAATTCTATTATTGTACCAGTTTATGTTTGATGTAAAAACTCGTTTTTGCTACTCAGATACATTTATTTTCTTCTTAGCCAGCTTGACCATGCATAAAATTATTTTCTCAAGATCCCTTTTGCAACAAACCTTCTACAACCTTCTTTTTTACATTCAGATTCTGTCCTGTTTTTCCTCTTTCTTATTCTGTAATAACAGCCTCACTTTTATGACAAAATTACCTTCTTTTCCCTCAACAACAATGCATTTTCATTCTTCATACTTTCTTTTGCCAAAAACACACATCCTACTTTCCTAACCTACACAGATGTTTTCCTTGTTATTTCTAGTAGTTCACACATCTTAAATTTTTTAACCCTTAAAAATCTTAAATTTTAGTGAAAATAAAGAACTTAAAAACTGTGAGCTGTTACACCAGCATTCTTTAGATCGACAAATTTATGAGTACTTTTCCTAATTTCTAGAAACATATGCTTCCTTACAGTACAATTTTCCAGTGCAGCACAAAACACCTTTACTAACAAACACAAGTATCTTTAGTTCCTTTGTAATGTGAAGCCAAAAGCAGAAAAACCTGTGTTCAGTAGCTAATCTTTCAGTAATTAACATTTCATCCTATTTGGAAATTATCTAGATATTCAGTGAACTTAACTCATTATTTGACTTAATTTAGCAAAATTTTAAGTTTCAAGTAACCAAAAAGATTTTGGAAACTATTTTTTAAGTAGGCACACCATAAGACATAATTATTGCTGAAAAGTTCACCTAGAAAACTCTTATCCTTTAACTCTTTAACTCTTTTTACATAGATCCTTATATCTATTTAATTCACTTACTCTTAACAATTATTTTTTAATTACTGAGCAACACTTAAGGAGACATTACACAAAGTCAACCATCATCCCAAGCAATTGTGAGGGGTTTTTTTGGTCACAAATTTTGTAAAAGATAACATGAACTTATTTAAACTTTAGTAAACTCAGAATAAAATTCTTATATTTAATGCTGATAACTCTGAGACATGCCTGTTTTAATTAAACAAAACAAAACAAAAAAAAGTAAAAACGGAACAGAACAAAAAAATTTAAACTACCTTTTATTTACCAAAGATAATCTCAGATCACGTGAACTAGAAAAAGATTTGGGTTGGTTTCCATTGTTTCTGAGAATTTTAGGAATACTTAATTCATGTAAGCACTTTCTTTAGACCAATTAAGTAGAGCTCTTTGACAAATTAATTTCAGCAATACTATCCAGAGATACAAAGTACCAGGCACCTACAACACATATATAAACACAAACATACAGATGTAAACAGAGACCTTAGAGTTTTCGTTCTAAAAGTTTAGCCATGAGAAGGGTCAAACTCACTAACTTATAAAAGTATAGTTGGAAGAAGTTTACATGCTTATATGGCGAAAGCTTTTTCTACTAATATTTGTGGAGAAGACACTTAAGATTTGTATTTTTGTCCACCATAGATAGAGGCTCTGCCCCGTGATGTTCAGTCCTTTCCCACAAGGTCAGAGATTAGAGCTAGAATGTGGTCTGTACCTGCACATTCCTATAGCTTCTCAGAGACCCATGGACAATGGCTGAAGAGATAGGCCATGCAGGAAACATCCAGTATACTAAATGTAAATTTCCCATAAGATCATGAGGTCTGATCCAAAAAAACAAACAAACAAGAACAACAACAACAAAAAAAAACTGTGCTTGATCTTGGCAAGTAATCTTATAGAAGCTATGGAAACTGCCGGCCAGATTTTGGCAAGAGAGCTACCAAAAGATTTGCATTTTTAAAAACTTCCCCACCCAGAATGCAAGCTGGTGCAACCACTCTGGAAAACAGCATGGAGGTTCCTCAAAATGTTGAAAATAGAACTACCCTATGACCCTGCAATTGCACTGCTGGGTATTTACCCTAAAGATACAAACGTAGTGATCCGAAGGGGCACGTGCACCCGAATGTTTATAGCAGCAATGTCTACAATAGCCAAACTATGGAAAGAACCTAGATGTCCATCTACAGACGAATAGATAAAGAAGATGTGGTATATATACACAATGGAATACTATGCAGCCATCAAAAGAAATGAAATCTTGCCATTTGCGACAACGTGGATGGAACTAGAGGGTATCATGCTTAGCGAAATAAGTCAATCGGAGAAAGACAACTATCATATGATCTCCCTGATATGAGGGAGAGGAGATGCAACATGGGGGGTTGAGGGGGTAGGAGAAGAGTAAATGAAACAAGATGGGATTGGGAGGGAGACAAACCATAAGTGACTCTTAATTCACAAAACAAACTGAGGGTTGATGGGGGGAGGGGGTTGGGAGAGGGGGGTGGGGTTATGGATATTGGGGAGGGTATGTGCTATGGTGAGTGCTGTGAAGTGTGTAAACCTGGCGATTCGCAGACCTGTACCCCTGGGGATAAAAATATATGTTTATAAAGCTGTAAAAAAAAAAAAGAAAGAAAGAAAGAAAGGATGAATACCCAAGTTTTGTAGCAACATGGACGGGACTGGAAGAGATTATGCTGAGTGAAATAAGTCAAGCAGAGAGAGTCAATTATCATATGGTTTCACTTATTTGTGGAGCATAACAAATAGCATGGAGGACAAGGGGAGATGGAGAGGAGAAGGGAGTTGAGGGAAATT
This sequence comes from Lutra lutra, assembly GCF_902655055.1. Classification (NCBI taxonomy): domain Eukaryota; kingdom Metazoa; phylum Chordata; class Mammalia; order Carnivora; family Mustelidae; genus Lutra; species Lutra lutra. The sequence goes on from NC_062278.1 coordinate 149,387,797, forward strand.
GGAAGGGGAGGTGAACCATGAGAGACTATGGACTCTGAAAAACGATCTGAGAATTTTGAAGGGGTGGGGGATGGGAGGTTGGGGGCACCAGGTGGTGGGTATTGTAGAGGGCACAGATTGCATGGAGCACTGGGTGTGGTGCAAAAATAATGAATACTGTTATGCTGAAAAAAATAAAAAAAAATAAAAAATACAAATGGGAAAAAAAAAAAAAAACAAAAAAACAAAACAAAAAAAAAAAAACTTCCCCACCCAGCATCTTTTTCTTCAGTCTTAGGATTCACGAATGTCTAGATGAGAGTTCCTGGAGAAAACCACGTAAACATTTACCTCTTAAGAGCACAGGGGAAAAATTCAAGTTCCTCCAAGAAAGACTTTGTTCCCCTAAGGCCAGAATTTTTATAATACTCAGAAGCCTCTTTAGATAAACGGGGGAGGTTTTAGGATGGGTACAAAGAATAGAGAGACTTTGAATTATTTCCGAAGGCACATTTCTGGTTTTGCCAAGATCTGTACAATAGAGAGACTTAATTTTAACTTCCTCAAGGAATTGGGTTACAACTTAAATGACATAACAAGTTAATCCACCCATCTAACCACATTGCCTTCAATTTTCTTCTTTATACCAGGGAAAGATTTCCAACTAAAATAGAAATCAAAAAATGTCTGTGTTCTGGATTTAGAGCTGTTTGTCTTTGTCTTTGGAATGTTCTAGTAAATCTTTTCACAAAAGCTTCCAAAGGTTTTTCTTTTCTTCTGGATACACAGTTTCAATTTAGCTTAGTGGGGAAGGCCATTAAAAATGTTCCCATCAGGCTCTCCCTATCAGCTTCTAAGTTAGCCAACTTCTGACCACAGAGCTACTTGAAAAATACTTCTAAATATCCTGTCAGGTTTCAGCCAGGACAAACAGTAAGCATCACTGGCAGTATTGAATGACCTCTTGGACTCGGGAGGTATTCCCAAAGAAGGAGCAAAAATATTCTTCTCTCTCCCTCTCCTGGGTCCTACAGAGACGTGGGAGAGCTGACTTTCATAAGAATTCTCACCCTTAGCTGCCTTCTGCTGATTTTCACGGGATCCCATCTGCAATCTCCAAGTAGAGCTTAAAGTAGGGAGTGTAGCTCCAGTGTTTACCAAAATTTGTCTAGGTTTACCATTAATTTTAATTTTACTTTCCCTTAGCTGTTTAAGGGTATAAGGTAGCAGTTTACCACAAAAGTCCTCAGAGTCTCATCATGCCTGGGAGGGCCCCAGATAAAGGCCTTCCTTTGAGGGTAGATACGGGAGCATTCCTAAGGCCACTAACTTGTCAGGCTTTGTTCATGGTCTTGTTCCAGAGTCCCTTCAAAGCGCTTGGCTATGATCATGAGTTCAGTCAGACCACAGGCCTCCCATTTTATTTTCTGCCTTTTCTATCAAACCACTAATCTCAGGAGGTAATCCATTTACAAAAACTTTAAGGATCCTGTCTGGTTTTAGGAAATGTTTTTTTGTTGTTGTTGTTGTTTTTAAAGATTTTATTTATTCATTTGACAGAGAGAGAGATCACAAGCAGCCAGGGAGGCAGGCAGAGAGAGAGAGGAGGAAGCAGGCCCTCCGCAGAGCAGAGAGCCCGATGCGGGGTTCGATCCCAGGACCCTGGGATCATGACCTGAGCCGAAGGCAGAGGCTTTAACCCACTGAGCCACCCAGGAGCCCCGGTTTAGGAAATGTTTTAACTATGGTCCTTGGTTCAGCCTTTAACCCAAGAGTAAAGGATAACTGAAGAGGATAAGAGGATCGCAGGAAGCTTTGGGTGGTCTTATTTTAAAAGGTGATGATTTAGTAGTCTCTTGAGAGTGGAAAGGAAGTTCAGAGAATTGCTGGGATGAGTCCTCAAATACAGGATAGAGGGGGACAGAAGGAGTCACGTCAGTCTTGTACCTGTCTTACAGTCTTTTGTCATAAGTATCTTTTATTTCTCTAATGTTTCAGTGATCTTTATGATAAATCTTTCAGTGAAGTTCTTACAGAATTTTGAAATCTTTTGGAGGCCCCCACATGCCCATTGAAATAGCTATCCATCCTGTTTGATTTGGTAACCCCCGCTTTCAAGTCTACTTCTTAAATGACCTTATCTTACTGGAATATTCTCCATAATGGCCATTGTAATGGCAGGTTGTCTGTAGTAAGATCACCATTCCTGGAGATATTTATAACCTCGGGGTTGTAGTGCTTCTACACAACATAAGATAAGCAGGATAAGATATAAGGATAAGGATCCCATTTATTTTAGCTAAGTCTTTGGGTCTCTTGGAGCGGGATGAATACCTAAAAGAGACAAGCCCCTGGGTTGGGGATTGTGTGGTGTTCTACAGTGAACCTCGCATTGCACGGAAATTTTCCCGAGGTTGGCGGGTGATGTAGTGTCAACCCAACCCATTCCATGACCAACTTGTCCTAACACAACATTTTCAGAATTAGGTAGTGCGCACTCTAACAGTTTTTAAGTGTTTGATCTGTGCCTACCAATTTTGCTGCTTTCGCTTCTGAGATTTCCATTAGGAACAAAATTTATCTCCACAAAATAAGACAAATAAGCAGGTGAGCCTTAACACACCAGCAGTAACCAAGAGATGGTACTGTGGCCTGGCCAGGAGTAGTCCCTGTGGTCACCACCTCTGATTCCCAACATGGAAGCAGGGCCTGGAGAAAGGATTTGAGATGGGGAAACTAAAGGGACCCCATGAAACGTTGCTTCTTTTCTTGCTTCTATTGTTACTAAGACCTACATCCCCATCTAACACATGCTTTATAGAAAACTATGTATGTTCTCCTTGTAAAGGTCAAGGAGTTAATGATTTCTTGGCAGTCTTCCAGCACCATAGATAACATCTAAAGAGTGACCAGGCAGGGTGGTCATGAACATTTGCCAAGACCATGGACTCATCAAGACCCCTGCCTCCAGCGCATAAGTGACTTATGGAAAACACTTCAACACTCGTCTTTGTCCCTGGATGCCTGGGAAGACTCTTGCACCAGACCACCATCCTCAATAAAAATCCCTAGCCCTAAGCAAAGATGAAACTCACTCTTCTTTCCTCCCTGAGTCTCTCAGACACTGTGTCCATATCCTATACTCTCCATCAATCAAGCTGTCTCTACTGTGTTTATGAACTGATGCACAGCTTACAAAATATATTAAAAGGGTAGTGGGAAATAAACCAGGGTTCCAAATGTTGACAACACAGAAGCCAGGAAGTGCATATTTTAAATATTCTTATTTTAATGCCCATTCATGCAAGTCCCACATATAGGACCAGCATCCTGGAAACCATCAAGGCATTAAAAATGTTCCTACTGATGCACGATTTAAAGTAGTAGAAATTATAAGGGGGTCATTAGCTGTTGTCTATTATTAACTACTGTTATTAAATGAAAATGTAAATTTGAAGTTTTGATTTCCATCATAAAAAATTGAGTAGAAGGCAAAAAGTATTTGAAGACTATACAGTCCTTGGATCTGACAAACTTTTACAAACTCCAAGTAGTTATTAAAGAACTCCTGGTCTAGTTATAGGAGAGAGTGGCTTCAGGGGATAAATAAGATGAATCCTTAAAGTTCTTTCCATTCTGTAGCCACTTCTAAGCAATTATAGCTTGCATTAGACCATGCCCACATGATCCTTTAAAATTATATTGTAAATATTTACTTCTTATTATCTTCATGGTTAGAATTTAGGGCTCTTTAGATAGTTTGAATTTGGGTTTCAATCCCAGACCCTAGCCATATTAGTGATGTGCTCTTGGACAAGTGACTTAAATTCTCTTAGCTCCAATCTCCTTGTGTGTAAAAAGAATATAATAACATTAAATATTAAATAATATTTATTATTAATAAATAATATTTATTATTATTAAATAAATTTATAATTAAATAAATTTTGTTATTATTAATTAATAAGTTGTTTTATATAATTTATATATAATTTATTTATATATATACTATAATTAAATATTAAAGAACATAAAGACTTTCTCATAAAACAGTTATGGGAATTACATGAAAGGAAGTGCTGTTGGCATCAACACCATCATCTTCATTGTCTTACTCACTGCTACCATTGCTAACAAGTTATTGGAAAAAGAGGGAGAGAAAAATCTTCACTCCTCTTAAAGGAAAAATATTCTGACCCCAAGGAAACAGACAATGGTCATTCATATATGTAATTAGCAAAGGAAAGGCCAGTATTTCACTGGACCCAAACTTCTACAGATACATCGTGGGGTAGGTAGGAGCCGTGCCAAAAGGGGATACAAAGCAAGTGTATCACCAAAGTCGAGGAATTTGGGTTAAATAGGAAGAGGCTAGGAACTAAAAAAAAAAGTGGCATTCCAGCCGAGTGGACTCAGGATTCTCCAAGGAAGGTCAGCAGAACAAGGATAGAAAAGAGGAAATGATAGGGTTCAGGTCATGATACCCCAAAGTATGGCACCTTGACATACGGAATATTCGAAGCTGAAGGAGGCAGAGCAAATGGCAGCAGCAGGAAGATCTGTCCACTCCTCTCACTCTTCTTCCTGGAAACAGGTCACGAAGCCCTCCTGTGAGAGGTGCCTCTCTATACCCAGCGGACAGGAGCACCCTCACCTCTACAGACAAGGGACACCTACATGAATCCTAACCAAGGGCCTTGAGAAGTCTCCCCCGCTTACTATGCTTACCTCCTAGTCCTTGACCGATCACATTCTCCCCTGACTGCCGGCTCTCCAGCCTGCTTCACTGAGAAACTCACAGCTCTAACCACTGTAGTGGGTCTTTGTTTCCCTGTGAAGGCTCCATGTCACGTAACACTGACATTACATAAATCTATATGTTTTTCTCCAGTTACTCTGTCCTTGTCCATTTGCTTTTGGGACCCAGCCAGTGACCCTAAGGGGGGTCAAGGAAAACTTTTTCATCCCATACAGAACAAACCAGACAAAAACAAAGTAAAAACCCCTTGCCTGGGGCAGTGTCTAAAGCCATTACCCTCTCCTTAGAAAGGGAGATTTCATATTTACATCAGAATTTACTATTTATCTTTTATACTGTGTTGTTCTAGCATATTAAAGCTCACATACCATCAATGAAACATAGTTCTAATTTTAGTGTGGATTGGATCATTCTTAGCTAATCTTTGTTATTGTCATGAGAACATCCCAAGAGGAAAAAATACAGATACAGTCCATCTTTGGGTATTGTTGTAGATACACAGTCTGAACCTCATGAACTGGAGGTCTTTTATAGTTCCAGCTTGGGCAAAACCAGGTAAACTGGGATGCCTGGGTGGCTCAGTTAGGCATCTGCCTTCGGCTCAGGTCATGATCCCAGAGTCCTAGGAACGAGTCCATATCAGGGTCCCTGCTCAGCAGGGAGCCTGCTTCTCCCTTGCCCACCACTCCCCCTGCTTGTGCTCTCTCTCTCTCTGATAAATAAAATTAAAATCTTAAAAAAAAAAAAAGTACATGACCATTGTTCATGCTTTCAGACAATCCATGTTATAATGAAACCAGCTTTACCCAACTCCCAAATGTGACTCCTCTTCGTGACAATCACATTAAAGTAATTCCTTAAGGCAGATAATATTTAAAGCAGCATTATGCATCACTTCCTGGAAGCCCCCCAAACGCATGGAAATCTCCCAGCGAGCAACAGTCTTATCTATTTAACCAGCAATGAGGCGTACCAACGAGTTTTCCAAAAATAACAAAAACCAGAAATTACTTCTTCCTGGAACAGTAGGGAATCATCTTTGCCATCTTCACAGAACAGCCAGCTGAAAGTGGAATTCCTGAAGAAACGTTGGTCCCACACCACAGCACACAGACACCAACAGCCTGCTCAGAGCTCTTGTGGGCCACGGAGCAGGCAGCCTCCACCCTGCAGAGATCAAGGGGAAGAAAACTCCTCCTGCTGGGAGCCTGAGAGCCAGGCACATCCCTCTCATCCAGGCTCTTCTCCCGGGCTCTACCGAAGACAGCACCGTGCATGACCATTCTTTGCTTAGCTGTTCCCTTAACAGCAAAACACCGAAGGCTGGCACCAGCAACACTCACTGGAGCTCGTGAATGCTTCTTAGGTACCAAGCACGTGTCTGAGTGCTTTTTCTTCACTAAAACATTTCATTTTCCCATAAGCCTACCAAGCATGTACTATTAGGATATGCATTTTGCAGATGTGATCGCTGAGGCATGAGAGTTAAGTAATACATCCAAGGTCACACATCTTGCAAGGGACAAAGAAGGATTTTAAACTGAGATTTAAAAAAAAAAAAGAGAGATTTTATATATTTATTTGAGAGAGAGTGCACGTGCTCGTGTACATGCACGAGTCATGGGAGGGGCATGAGTCTCAGGCAGATGCTTAACTGACTGAGCACCGCTCCCCACCCCTGGGTGCCCCTAAACTGAGCTTTCTTGACCCTAGAGTCTACATTATCAATCACCATTGCGACTGCCTCTTGCAGAAGTGAGGCTGATATCCTGATTAGTATCCATTTCCCCAGGGCTCAGAACACTCTTAGGGTTCTAAGCCAGCCCAGCTGAATAAAGGGCTGGGGGAGGGGTAATGGAAGGGGCAAAAATGCTTTCAGGAGAAATAGGATTGATTTAACAAGCAATCCTTTGGTTTAATTTCCAGACCTGCTAAATAAAGCCTTTTCTTCCTTAAAACTTTTTTTTTTTAGTAACAGAACAAATTTTAATGGGAGTTGGGCAGAGAAATCACAAAAGAGACAGTAAACTGTTATCAGGAGATCACTGCGCAAATAAAAGGTTTTCTTAGCAGCATCGAAGCTGCATGAAATGTGGCAAATGCAAACCTGCAGAAAGACTCACTCGCTGTCCGTCTGTAAACTCTTTACAGCTTCTGGCAGAACTTCACTGCCAAGTTATTGACCCTTCCCATGCTTCTGCTAGCTATTACCAAAGGCCAATTTGGGGAATGAAGGGAAGATCCAGAAGACAGATGGTGTGAGTGAGGGAAAGAACAAGAGGTAGCGCACTGGCACGTTCTGCACGCAGGTACGGAGCATTTCCTACATGCCCAGAAAAGTGCCAGGGCAAGGGAGGACACCTGCCTTTAAAGAGCTTACAGTCTAGGGTTGAGGCCAGTGAAGTTTTCAATATTTTAGGTATAGTAGGTCATAGGATCTCTGTCCTGATGAGGGAGCAGGAGGCTGGCTGAGGGCAAAGCAAAAGCTGGCACCTTGCACCCACTCTCCACCCACTCCCCTCGGTAATATGTGTGACATTCCTCAGGCACCCCTGACCACCACAAACAAGAAACAAATAGTTAACTTGCAGAGATCACAATCCTGCAAGATAGGAGTCTCCCTTGGTTTACCAATGTCCTAGAAATTTACAACAAAGAAACTATCTTAACAATAGCACAATTTCCAGAGGCAAATAACTCAGTTTCTCAAGCCCTAAATACAGTTAAATTTCTTCTAAACCCAAATCTCACTAACAAGGACCCTTGATAGGAGAAATGTGAAACTTTAGATCTCCAAGATAGTGTCGAGAATCATTCCCAAGCATATGGCCCACTGATATACATCTAAAGGGTCTCACAAGAAGATTTTTACTACTAGTAACAAATAACCTTTCTCCCAACAATAGCTAGCCCCTCAAGGTCCTGGAGACCTTGCTTCCAAAATTCCTTAGAGATTAACAACACCCCCTTTGTTCTCACCTACCCAACTCCTGTGTATATAATCAGCCACTCCTCAGGATAACGGTGAAGCTGCTCTTTCTGCCCACAGGTCCTGTCCCCGTGATTTAATAAACCACCATTTTGCACCAAAAATGTCTCAAGAATTCTTTCTTGGTCATCAGCTCCAGACCTCAGCCCACCGAACCTCACCTAGGTTCTAGAACTTCATCAGTCCCAATGACCCACTTCACTGCTGGAGCACAGAAGTAGCCACGTACAGGAGGAAATGAATGGGTGAGCAGCATTCCAACACACCTTGATTTTCTGCATTTTTTCAAAGGTTTTTATTTATTTATTTGAGAGATAGAGAGCGTGAGCTGGGGGAGGGGGAGGGACAGAGGGAGAGAGAGAGAAGCAGACTCCCTAGAGCCAGACACAGGACTTGATCCTAGGACCCCGGGATCACAACCTGTGAGCCAAAGGCAGACGCTTAACGGGCCAAGCCACCCAGGTGCCAACACCACTTGATTTTTTTTTTTAAATTTTATAATTATTTTAATTGTATTTACTAACATATATTACTTGCCCCAGGGGTACAGGTGTGTGAATCATCAGGCCTACATGTTTAAAAAACAGGCTGCTCCCTGGTTTCAGCCCACAGGCCATAGTTTGCAAATCCTTGTTGTAGTAGACACCTCAAGAAAGGCTGGTAGGAAAAACAGTTTCTGTGTTGCTTCCTGTTTACCTCTGTTTGTGGTCTTTATCCTTGAACAGCCTTTATCTGGGGGTCAAATCTTTGGCTCCCATCTTAGTTCCTAGAGTGTTTTGTAACTTATTCCACAGTCTTTTAGCATTGACTGTTGGCTGGGGCAAGGCTGAAGCCTCTTGATTTTTTTTCCTCTTGTCGGTGACTTCCCAGCGGATTCATTCTTTATCTTTGAAGTCCAGGATATGTCTTATTAAGATATGTCTCCGTGATTCAGATCTCAAAGGCTTTTTTTTTTTCTCCCACAGATCTTAGCTTATTTATAACTACTGACACAGTAAGTGTGTGTGTGTCCTACTATTTTATGTTATGCTTTCTTTTTCTAGTTTCAAAACTTTCTTCACCATATTTTGGTTCTTCGAATCTTTAGCAGCCTACATATTTTTTTTCTAGTGGTTGTTTTTATGACTGTAATGTATACTGTATCTGTTCATTCCATCCTGTAAATGATGGATTTCGTAGAGTCGCTCTTCCTCCTCCCCTCCTCTACCTCCACCACCCGATCTAATCAGTTGTTCAAGGTTATTTAATAGATAGCTCTGTAATGTTCTTTTATGTGGTACTCTAATGTTTACCGGTTTTTTTAAATGTTTTTTACTGAAGTCATATCTGACAACTTCCCATATTCTGATGAACATTTCTCTGAGCTTGTACATTTCTACCTTATGTTGTTCTGGTTCCTGGAAGTTGGTAGGATCATTAAGTTTATTTAACGTGTGGTAGAAAAACTGGTTGCAGTTTTTACTTTTCTGATAGTGGCTTTTTTTTTTTTTTTTTTTTTAAAACAAGTGTCTTCTCTGCCACCATTTTGTATTGTTTTTCATCACTTTTCCTTGGATGGGTCCTGTGCTTTTTATGTTTCACGACTCGTTGATGAAGGTGGTGAATGCTGTCTCTAACCATGATGTGTAAGGAGTCTGCGTCATGTAAATTTCCTGTTCCAGGTGTATTTGAATATTGTGTGTGTGTGTGTTTCTTTCCTTCTCTCCATTGTTGTAATGGAGATACACAACCACAGTCTTGTGATGCAGACTTTTCTCTCCCCCACTGCCAAAAAAACAGCTTCCTACAAGCATGCCCTACCCATGTGATTCTTCATTTAACCTCACCCTGTCTCCTCAAAGGTGTCTAGGAGTGGGGAGTTCACGCAACTGCTGAGATGCGGGTTTTCTGCCAGCTCTCACCTGCTGGGGATGACTTGTGTCTGGCTAATTCCCAGCTCTTTCGATGTGGTGGTTATTTCTGTGTCTTGTTCCCCCCTGTTTGGACCATGGCTTTCATCAGTTTTGCAGTTGGAAATTTTTGCTATCTTCTGGTTTTGCTAAAAATGGAGTTTGGGGGGCACCTGGGTGGCTCAGTGGGTTAAAGCCTCTGCCTTTGCCTCGGGTTGTGATCCCAGGGTCCTGGGATCGAGCCCCGCATTGGGCTCTCTGCTCGGCAGGGAGCCTGCTTCCTTCTCCTCTCTCTGCCTGCCTCTCTGCCTACTTGGGATCTCTATCTGTCAAATAAATGAATAAAATCTTTTTTAAAAAATGGAGTTTGGGTCTATAGTTTTCATCTACCCTTTGGTTTTTGGAGGGTTTCTAGGAATCAAAGGTGGGAATGTTGGCTTTCCTGTGTTCAAGTAAGAAGTCTCAATGAGAGCATCAATTACTCGGAATATGAATGTGGGTGAAACTGTGAAGTGGCTGAAAGTGACCTAGAGGGATTAGGGCAGGGACATGAAAACTGGAAAGACAAAAAACATTCCATCTTCAAGTTAATAGTTACTAAATACCTGATTGCCTAAGGATGAGCAACGTCTTCCTGGGGAAAGAACAAAACTATAGGAGGGCATCCAACCTATGGAGAGAACAGTGATGCTTGCCAAATCTGTCAACATTCTCCAAGGATAGGAAGATAGGTGTGGCCACAAGACTAAGTGGGGAGGGGGGCGTGGGGGTGGGTTGACTTTTCTGTAGAAAAAGGCAACTGCGGTCACAGTCAGTGGGATCAGAACTTCCTTGTTATAGGTACAAGGTCTGGATGAGTTTACAGCATATGTTGGGATTAAAATAAAAGTTTCATTGTCACCTATTTTATTACTTGATGTTATTACTTCTAATTTAATGTATTTATATTCATGCCCATACATACTTAATTCTGCTGAGATGTATAAATGCGATCGTTTTCTTTACCGCTGCACCTTTTTCCTCTTTTTATCAATAGCTTGTTTCCTGCTCTTGCCAAGAGCGAGTGGCACTCCGCCCCAGCTCTGCCCCTCTACCAGGTAATCCGCACTACCAACATTTTGTCTTTCTGATTTTTCCCTGTACTAATATAATCCTTTTCAGACACAGACGCACTTGTACATACCATTTTGGGGGTGACTATTTACAAAAACAAGATTACATTAATCTTTTCTGTGTATAGCGTTTCTCACTGTTAATTCCTCAAAATCATCTTGAATAGCTTTAATTTGCCTTTTTTAATATCTGCATAAGATTTCATGGTAAAATTATAAACCTTAATTTATTCAACCATCCCACTATTGATGGACATTCAGATATCTTTTCCCAGTTTTTGCCACTACAAACTATATTGCAAAAAAGTATTTTTACATATCTTTAATGGTGCCTTTGTTTCTACAGGATAGATTTCTAAATGTTTGTAAATGCTGGGTCCAGGGAAATATACATATTTTTTCATTTTCATAGAACCCACCAAAATAGCTTTCTGAAAAGGCAAAACACTTCATATTTCTACCAGCAACGTATGAAAATCTCTTTTTCTCTACATGCCCTCAATAAATATTTAAATCAGTTAGTTCTGATTTATGTTACTTTTCTTATCATTTTTGAGATAACTTCCTCCTTTTTTGCAAAGTGATGTCACAGAAGATGTGGGCAGAGAAAGAGTCAGGGAAAAAAAGTCACAGTGTCAGTCTCTCATTCAAAAACGAAGCTTTGGGAACATTTATTCAGCAAAGACTGTTTCAGGTACTGACTATATGTGAAAAAGTACACGAGGCATTGGTCAAATTTTTAAATATACAGATATGGGGCTCCTGGGTGGCTCAGTGGGTTAAAGCCTCTGCTTTCGGCTCAAGTCATGATCCCAGGGTCCTGGGATCAAGCCCCACATCAGGCTCTCTGCTCAGCAGGGAGCCTGCTTCCCCCTCTCTCTCTGCCTGCCTCTCTGCCTACTTGTGATCTCTCTCTGTCAAATAAATAAATAAAATCTTTTAAAAAAATGAAATAAAATATACAGATATGCCCACTGAAGTATATAGTCCAGATGGGAATAAATTGTGGCACAGTGCCTCTATTTAGAAATGCTTAGAATGTGCTTCTTTTCAATGTGTGACTTCTTCAAACCTATTTCTTCATCTATAAAATGGTTTTGATGATCCTAGCCACTCTTTGGGATTGTTCTGGAAGTTACATGAGATGATGCATATAAACCAGTTGGCTTAATGTCTGGCACAGAGCAAGCACTCAGTAAATGAATGGGGTTGTATTACTACTACTACTACGACTACTACTACTACTATTACTACTACTATTAAAGATTTATTTATGAGAGTAGTGAGTAGCAGGATTAGAGAGCTAGGTCAGAACCAGAAGACTATGAATATGATGTTAAGAAATTTCATCTTTGGGGGTGCTTGGGTGGTTGGTTGGTTGAGCAGCTAGCTCTCAGTTTCAGCTCAGGTCGTGTTCTCAGGGTGGTGAGATCCAGTGAGTCAGGCTCCCTGCTGGGCGGGGAGTCTGCTTGAGATTCTCTCCCATTCCCTCCGCCCCTCCCCACCATGTACACACACACTCTCTCTCTCTTAAATAAATAAATAAATCTTTTAAAAAAAGAAATTTCATCTTTGGACTATGGATTCTCAAGAAAGAGAGTGCTGTAATGACAATGGTGTTCTAGAAAGATTTGCTAGTCAGTCATTAATTAATCTGTGGATAAATTAGGGAATGAAGAAGCTAGCAGAGAAAAAGACTGAGTTGGAGGTATATCAATTAGATGATTCCTCCATAAAACAGAGTGACACTTGAAATATTTTTTAAATGGCACAGCCTTGGCACTGACCAGTGAAGACAGGTGACTGAGTCATCAGAATGGATGTTGGCTATAAATAACTCATACTGCTCTCCCAGGATATACAGGCTGAATGTCAGCCCTGTTCCTGAGTAAGAGAGCACCTTCTCAAGAATGGCTTAAATAATGGGAATTGATTAACTCCTATAAAAAAAAAATCTGAAAGACAATGGTTAGAGTAGGTTAATTATGCAGCCTAGCAGACACTGTCATGGCCTACCCATATCCCTGAGCACTCACCCTTCCAATGCACCCTGATCTAAAGTCTTTCCATGGCCAGCACCTGCCTGTGGGCTCATGCTGGCTGCAGAGGTGACCTCATCGAGATAAAGCAGGCAGGAAGTATTGGGGAGC